>NC_088981.1:107292083-107644583 GCF_963932015.1 Anas acuta
TGCTCAGCCCCCTGAAACCGAGGCAGGGAAACACGTAGTGGGGGGTACATGTCCCAAGCTTGGCAGAGGATTAAAAAATAATAATAATAATAATAATAATAATCAGCAAATGCATTGAGTGTGATCATGGGAATCTCATCTAAAAGTATAGCAAACACTCCTTACTGTGTGTTTTACCTCTTGAAGTCTTTTAGCATGGGGGATATTTTCATACAACTGATATTGAGGAGAGATGCTAACACAAACATTACCACCTGGCAAAAGCCAACCAAATAAGCTACAGATTAAATGGGGTGGTATTCTGCCCACTATGTTCTAGGAATTGATCTGCTCTTCTGCATGAAAAGTGTCATGGTTTCTTTATGTAAAAAAAAAGTTAACGGGAGAACATTTTTTTTTTTTTTAAAACTAATATCCTATTATCAGGTTAGAAATTTTTGAAAATATGTTTGAGGACTTTTTCATTTATATAGTCCATAGTCTTTACATGTGTTAGGAAGGAGAGGAGAGGAGGAGGGAGAGGAGAGGAGAGGAGAGGAGAGGAGAGGAGAGGAGAGGAGAGGAGAGGAGAGGAGAGGAGAGGAGAGGAGAGGAGAGGAGAGGAGAGGAGAGGAGAGGAGAGGAGAGGAGAGGAGAGGAGAGGAGAGGAGAGAGGAGAGGAGAGGAGAGGAGAGGAGAGGAGAGGAGAGGAGAGGAGAGGAGAGGAGAGGAGAGGAGAGGAGAGGAGAGGAGGGAGAGGAGAGGAGAGGAGAGGAGAGGAGAGGAGAGGAGAGGAGAGGAGAGGAGAGGAGAGGAGAGGAGAGGAGAGGAGAGGAGAGGAGAGGAGAGGAGAGGAGAGGAGAGGAGAGGAGAGGAGAGGAGAGGAGAGGAGAGGAGAGGAGAGGAGAGGAGAGGAGAGGAGAGGAGAGGAGAGGAGAGGAGAGGAGAGGAGAGGAGAGGAGAGGAGAGAGAGGAGAGGAGAGGAGAGGAGAGGAGAGGAGAGGAGAGGAGAGGAGAGGAGAGGAGAGGAGAGGAGAGGAGAGGAGAGGAGAGGAGAGGAGAGGAGAGGAGAGGAGAGGAGAGGAGAGGAGAGGAGAGGAGAGGAGAGGAGAGAGAGAGAAGAGAAGAGAAGAGAAGAGAAGAGAGAGAAGAGAAGAGAAGAGAAGAGAAGAGAAGAGAAGAGAAGAGAAGAGAAGAGAAGAGAGAGAAGAGAAGAGAAGAGAAGAGAAGAGAAGAGAAGAGAAGAGAAGAGAAGAGAAGAGAAGAGAAGAGAAGAGAGGGATGTTCAGCAAAATTTTCCTTTAAAAAGAAAAGGCATTTTCAGCTCAAAATAATTTAGCAGCAGGAAAACAAAAGTATGTAACTGTAGCAAGTAGTTAAACCACATGAATAAATTTACTCACCTACACAGCATGATTTCCTTGTTTGCATAAAGTTTATGAACTGCTCATAGTGTGGATTTCTGGTAAAAAACTGATTTATTTCAGCAGAGTAATCCTAGTGCAAAATTAGTATAAGAGCAGGGTAGGTGTCTGGCTTCACTGATTCCTGATTTACATCGCGAGACAGCGGAACTGAACTCTGACATTTCTTCTTAAACATGCTTAGTATTAAATGAAACTGGCTTGTTTGACCTAACGTTGTTCGCTGTTCACCAGAGATAATATTAAACTCTGTCCTGACACACACGTACATTAACCCAGATGATCCTAAAGGAAAGTTGAACTTGTGCATACATTAGAGGGCAGAATTCACCCCCGTACTTATAATAACCAGAAATTTCAATTACGTAACTGGTACACAAAGAATTTTAGATCAAAATGATTGCTGAATAAAAGTAAGCTCTTTGCTGGCTTTATCACTCAGCCAAGTCAATTGGAAAGAATGTATAAACTTCACCTTTTGCTTACTCCATCTGCCTGTTCCTCAAAAGTTCCCTCTGCGTAAACCTTCCTCTGGTATTTGTCTACTGCACAGCTACACTGTTGTTTTGTGTGTGATTTTTGTTTGTTTGTTTGTTTTTCTAATTTTATTTTATTTTATTTTATTTTTTCTTCATTTTAACCACAACCATCGATTCTAACAAGAACTGGCATTCTGTTGAGATTTTGTAAGATAATACTGTTTTTTAAGGTTTATGCTTTGGGATGACTGTAAAACCAGCAAAACCTGTGCCTTGGAGAGGTTTGTGAAGGCGCAAGGTGCTAAGCGACATCCTCCACCGCAGCCACCCTCTGGGACACAAGGAGTTTAGGGGTGCAGGACTGGCTCTCTCACTCAGCCACCTGGTAGAAATACTCAGGGTGTTGGGTTTTGCTTTTTTTCCAGTGAATTTTCTCACTGATCGAGGATTCAGATGAGAGCTCATCTAAGGCTTTTGCAAGCTGTGGATTTTCTGCTGACCCACGGGGGGAGCTGCAGGCTGTGGCAAGCCTCCCCCTTCCCCGGCTGATGGGGACGGTGCGGAGAGGTGTCTTCTTTTAACTCGGTAAATCACTGCTTGGAATAAATAGCCTGCGATGGAAAAACAGTAACCCAAAAAAACGATGAGGAGCTGAAGCTCTTTATTTTCCACCTACAGCTGAGAATGTGTTTGATAAGCAACACCTAAAACATGTTAGGAAGGAGACAGTTTGTTTGTCTGAGTGTGACTTTCTTGGCAGCAGGATTTCTCCCTAATTTATAACCATTATGTAAACTTCTGACTTCCAGATTCACACTGTGAAAATATTCAAGATGAACTAATCAGGGTGGAAATCTGAAATTGTTTCTGCATGGTTTATATCCCCCATCTGGCAGCGCAGAACAAACAATACGACCCTGATGGTGTTTACATGAGTTACCTTGTTGGAGGAAATGATCCTACTTAGAAAATTGTCCTTGCTCTAGAAATTTAACAACTTGCTGGCCTAAACAAGCCTTTATATCTTTTTAATCTTTTTTTTTTTTTTTTTTTTTTTTTTTTGCATATGTTTGAGGAGAGGGAAGTTATTAACTGTGAATTGGAGCTTTCACACCACATCTGCCTTTTAACTGTGAGCCTAACTTAGGTTAAATGTTCAAAAGCTACACTTGGTCCCTCTGCTTGCTTCCTACGGGGAACTGAACTGGTGATCGTTCTCAGAAATCCCTGATAGCATTATTACCTATTAAGACATTCAGTGTGGCTGTTTTCTTGGCTGTCAGCAGTTTCTAGAGGCTCTGCAAATGCAGTGTGCGCATTCAAAAAGCAGAAACGTGCTCTGTGATTTTAATTTCGCTGCAGCCTAAGTGGAGTTTCACTATAGCAAAGTTTCATACAGCCAGTTTTCATGGGGTGGGACTGGATTTGCAGTTTTGTCGTTCACTAATATATATATGTACATATACTTAGGGAGGGTTAGAGAATGGAAGGAATAGCTTGACAAATGATAAGTATGATAACAAGAGAAATTTGTCTTCACAAACTCTGGAATTTTCAGCAACTTAAGAAGCGAAATTTTATTTCTGCCACTGCCTTGCAGTGCAGAACATTTTACATGTTTGTAGCAGAGAGTCTGAAGCTACGGAAATGTTCCAGAAAAAAAATGTAAACACATAACATTATACCATGAGAATTCATTATCCTTAAATTGTTTTAGAAAGTATGGTAATTTAAATTAGAAATATTTCACAAAGTTAATAAGGGGAAAAATATGCTTTTTTTTTTTTTTTTTTTTTTTTTTTTTTAACCCTAAAATAAGTATGGCCTTGTGTAGTGATCTATTTCAAGTTTTTTGGCTCTAGTTTGTATTATTCTGTAGCTTTCATTTGGCTTTCTAATGATCACAGTGAATTGATGGGATATGACTATGTCATGTGAGCTATCCAAAAATAATTGATGGAATTATATTACAGTTTTTTTACTATGAATTATACCAATGTTCTCCCAGAAAAATAAATAAATAAATAAATAAATACTCCTGGACACAAATATATATATATATATATATATATTTAAGGCTTGTCTTTGAGGCTGAAGTTTAAAGTTATTTTCCAAAAACTTAAAATTATAATTAAAAAGTGAGTTTTCTTTCATTTTAATATAAGGATCCAAAATAATGCATACATTACATTAAAAGTTTGGCAGATATTATTCAGTTACTTTTTTAAATCAAAATCGAATTTTTATGATAAATGATTTAAATTGTCTCATATTTCTTAGCTTGAAGTTTTAAGAAGATTTTAAGGAAAACAATATATTCAGTATCCCAAGGTGATACTGCATTAAAATCTGGCTTGTAAATAAAGTAAATATTTAGTCTGGATTTTGCTTATTGGTGTGTTTTTATTTATTTATTTATTTATTTTTAATGAAAGAAATATTTGCTGTTGGAAAGAGCTGCAGCTATATAAAGCAGGAAAAAGATCCTACACCAAAGAAAAAGTAGGATCCTACAGCAATGCAAAAATACCATTAATTTAAGGAAGGAGAATTGGGTCAAATTATGTAAAGGAAAAAACAGGAGCTTTCAGACATGAGACAAAAATTTATATGCTGAATGCAGTGCAGTGTTAGAGAGATCCTGAGGGTGTTTGAACATGACAAAGCTTTAGGAACTGGGAGACATGCAAGAAAGTTGTAAACATTTCAAAAAATATTTCCAGCTGATCTAAAAGACTGAATTACATATTACTCAATAGAATGCAAGGAAATAAAATTAAGAGATTTCTATGAAAGTACTTTTTGTCTCATTTATATTTCTAACGTGAAGAATGCAGCTTTTAATTTTCGATCACAATTTTTTTTTTTTTTTTTTTTTTTGACTCAGAGCTCAACAGCAACTAATTATGAAAGCTGCAAGGGCTATTTTAAAGCACATAGTTACTTAATATTTGGTGACATGAATCTTTACTTATAGGAAACGTAAATTCTGGGGGAAAAGAAAACCTGGAGAATGTTGAGTAATAACTAAAATAATAGGGTAGACTGAGTGTTAATTTCAAATCCTTTACACGATGAAAACAAAACAAAACAAAACAAAACAAAAAGTGAAGGTAAACTGCTGTTTAACAGCTTTCCACTGTTATATAAACTTTCAAACAACCATGAAATGTAGGTCTCTGGACATCACTTAAAAGAACCACAAATAAACAGAGGGTCGTACCACACTTCTGTTCCCTAATGTGTAACTAAAAGGTTTAGCTAAGAACAGAAAGTGTCTAAAACCTTTTTGTTTATCTACCGCCTTGTGTACCATAAACACAAATAAGCAAAGCGGGGCTGGAGCAGGGAGGTGGGATGCTGCCTGGCTGTGAATAAGGCTCGGAGGAGTTAAAGAGCCCGTTAATGTCTCTGGAGGGTCATCTTACCTTTGTGCAAGCAGCAGACTGGGACATTTATGTACCAAGGAATCACCTACTTAAAAAATAAGGATGCCGCACTTAACACTCCTGTGCCAGAACATCCCTGGGGACTTGTATATCTTTCATGGAAATTTGCTTAAGTGTAACGGTTTAGCAATTACTGGAGACTTAGTATAATGGTGTCCTTTTAACAGAGTAAGACACAATCAAGGCTGTTAAACATAATGTACCTTCAGGCTGCAAGACTGCATCCTCTTCAGACTTACTGGGATCATGACCAGAAATTTGTAGGGGTACTTAACCATGCAAAATTCCTCTGAAATTGAGGCTGCAGTTTCCTCTTGGGAGGAAGTGGTGGTACCTCTGTGTTACAGGTTCTGCACAGGCTGGTGATATGTTTCTGGAGAGAAACTCAGTTCTTGGTGATGGCACAAACCCACTACCAGAAAAAACATCACCAGCTGTCAGTTTACACTGGTGCAGACTAAGGGTTATGCAAAGGAAATTACTCCAGAAGCACATTGGTGCAGAAGGATTTTTTTTGCTCCAAAGATAATACTTGCAATACGCTTATCCCTTGACACCAAAATGCTATATGTATACAAATAAAATAAAATAAAACCCGAAAGCAATAATCCTACAAAGATCATTTTTCTTGTGTCTTACTAGAAAACTAATACCCTCTGCACCCCCCTCCAAAAATAATTAAAAATAATAATAATAATTTAAAAAATCAACTTATTTTGGTTTAATATAAAAAGGTGCTTAGGCACCATGGTGTTGAGAAGTATCATAAATCCAATAGCCCAGTGAATGTAGCATGTTTAGGAGAAAAGTGAAACTTCCGGTACAGACAGAGTATTTAATGTCTATTGGGGTATAGGCTTCCTTAAATTGCTCATTATGGGAAATCAGGTACTTACATGTGCAGCAATGAAGTTGATATATTTGTGTACACATTATTTATATATCTATGTAATATGCATGTGATAAATTATCACTATGTAGACATCTTTTAAAACCTCTTACTAATCTCGGTGTTGGTCATGTAACCTAAGAAGGAACTGAAGACATAAGCTGTAGCAATGGTGGTTATACAACACCTCAGTGAGCAGAACATTTCACAGATGTCACTATAACACAAGGCTGAATGCAAGCACCTTGACTGCTTGCAGATTTCATTTGGGTTATAAAGCAAGGTGTGTGTGTGTGTGTGTGTGTAGCAAGGATTAATCAAAGGATGTATTTGCTCACATTCTTCCTGTTTACAGGAACATTTCGTGGCAGGAATTCACTGGTGACATTTCTAGAGCAGTATTGTAGGTGGGAGACTGTTAAAGGGTTACCAGCTGTAGAATGTAAATAGCATGCAAGTGACCCAATAATAATGCAAATTGCAGAAGGAATATATAGAGGAACAGAAAGGAAAAAATATATTCCCCATCTGGGCAGTTATTGAACATTTTGGACCATGGAACATGCAAAATGGGGTGGAGCAGAGATTTTCCTGGCTTGCCTTCCACATCAATCACTTTGTTGGGAATTGTGCGCAGCAAACACAGTTGTGCCACTCTGAAAAAGACAATGGATCAGAGGAACAGCAACAACATTTTTCCAAAATGACTGGTGGTTCTGGGGTCTCATTGGACATACTTTGAAGC
This sequence comes from Anas acuta, assembly GCF_963932015.1. Taxonomy (NCBI): domain Eukaryota; kingdom Metazoa; phylum Chordata; class Aves; order Anseriformes; family Anatidae; genus Anas; species Anas acuta. The sequence continues at coordinate 107,299,049 of NC_088981.1, forward strand.
TGTCACACTTTCAGGAAACATTGAAGCCTTATTCTCTGAAACTCAGGCCCTCTCAGTCAACTGAGGGCAAAACATATTGTTATGAAGGCTCCGAGTGAGAGACATGAAAATATTCATCTAGGATCGCAGCATTCAGGGAATTTCTACCACTTGAGTAAAAAACTGTGGAGATTTAGATTCACTGTTCTCATTATTGATGCAAGCAATTTTCAAACAAAATGAAGAAATAACACATTATTGTGAAACAGGAAAAAACAAAAAATTAGAGTTATCCTCTGCAATGAAAAGCATTTCAGGGAATGTGCTGAGCCCGTTACTTTGCTGTAAGAAGTAATAGTACACAAAGTCACTTTCTGAAGTTGTGTGCATATTTCTTATATGACATAGACCAATTCATGTTACGAAGTATTGAGGCTTTATCACCAAAATGTGTTGGCTGTTGAATGCGATATGGGAGGCTTAGGACCCAGAATGGTGTCTTTCAATTTTAAAATGTCCTATAAAGGTGTTGTGGGTTTTCAAGACTGTAACAGACTTTCTCTGTGTTGAAATCCATACTATTTTACTGACTTTTTAAAAAATAAACCTGTGGAAGAGAAGTCATATATCATTTAGAAGAAAAGGAGTAGGCTGTATAAGCTTGAGATGAGCACTAGAAGTTGTGGGAATTTTTTGTTCAAGATTTTTTCTCGTCATATTTGAATGGTTCAAAAAAGAACCAGGAAATAAATCAATAAATATATGTTGCCCATATTGTCTGCTGCTTTTTTTTTTTTTTTTTTTATATATATAAAACTGAAAGCAGTCAAACTCCATAATGTTTTAACCTCTATGTTTAATTCGAAAAACAGAGAAAAAAAGGAGAAGGCTTGGAGTATTGGCATACTTTTTTCTTTTTCACATTCTCTTTTTCTATACAATGTTTTTGTTGTTTCACGGTGTTTTGTTGTTGTTGTTGTTGTTGTTGTTTTTTAATATCTCCCCTTTACAAGGCTTTAAATTGCAATTAATCTACCAACCTATCACCAGGATTTTATAACATAAGACTAGTTAATTTCATAGTCTTATGTAAGTGCAAGCTAGCTATGGAATTCTGAGCCTCCGCATGCATGCTGCTTTTGAGGCTGAACTGAATCCCAAACTTTTCAGGTTTGTGTTCTGGGCAAAGCTGACAAAGTGCCAGCTCTGGCTGCTGTGGACTGTGCACGCCTAGCTCTGCCAGCTATCATTCAGATTAGTCGAGCACAAGATGGACAAGCACACATGCTGTTTCCACACCCATCCTCTAAACCCCATGAGTGCAAAAAAGTTCTATTCCTAAGAAATTCCTGTCTCAAATATCTTCCTGTATGACTACCCTAAGTAGACTTCCCAGCTTGCTGTCTTCTAGTGGTCTAGGCACCTTCAAATCTCCTTCGAACTTTGAGAATGGTTGGACCAGAAACAACAAAACTCCTCTGGTCTCTAATATCCCCTCAGTTGTTGGATGCTCCAATGTTGTAACTCAGCAGGCAGCTCAGCACCATACAGCCATTCACTCCCTCCCTCCCACCTGCAGTGGGATGGGAAATAGAATCGAGGGGAAAAAAAGAAGAAAAAAAAAAAAAAAGTAAAAAATTGGTGGGTTGAGATAAAGACTTTTTAGGAGAACAGGAATGGAAGGGTTAATGATAATAATAAATATTACACAAAACAAGTGATGCACAATGCAATTGCTCGCTACTTGCTGAACAAGTCCAGCCAAACCCCATGCAGCACCCCCACCCCAGCCAGCCACCCCATATTAATTATTCAACATAACACCATATTGTACAGAATACTCCTTTGGCCAGTCTGTGTCAGGTGTCCTGGCTGTGTCCTCTCCCAGCTCCTTGTGCACCCCCAGCATCCTCACTGACAGTGCAGCATAAGATGTTGAAAAGTTCATGGCTTAGTGTGAGTGCTGCTCAGCAATAGCTGAAATATTGGTGTGTTATCATCATTATTTTCATCCTAAATCCAAAACACAGCACCATACCAGCTACTAGGATGAAAACTAATTCTATCCCAGATGAAACCAGGACATCCAGAATGCAAAGGAGCTTATGAACATCTCATCCTGTTTTTTATAATGCAGGCAGTGATTTTCTTTGTGTTCCTATATGCATTTTCACTACAACAGAGATGGTTTTGTATATACTGTTTTCTGTATTTTCTAATATTGCTGTTGGTTTCTGCCAATGGTGTATAGATTTTTATACTAATTTATTCTGAGACATTTATTATAGCATAAGCTTTTACTCAGCTAGAAGTCCTGTCCTTGGTTTTCAGAATGCTGAAAATCATGGAATAAGGAGCAAGGTCATGAAGTGAAGAAAAAAAAAAAAGCTTCCAGACCAGAAAGTCAAATTTATTCACCCACTGTACATACACTCTGCTTGAAGCTCAAGAGCAACCTAAGAAAAGAGGCAATGAGTTGGATCATGAAAGTGTTCTAATGCAACTTGGAACAAATCCTAGTTTTTCTTAAAGGTAAATTAGATCCATGGCAGTGTCATGGGGAGACCATTGTCACCTAAAGTAGTGGGATTCCATTGCTCAGGTTATCTCAGCTGTATCAGTCAATGGCTTTACAATTTTGACATTTGGGAGAAACAGTTGTAAGATTTTAATAAGAGCAGACACTTACCACTCCCAAGTAGCTAACTAGTCTAAAAATATCCCTTGTTTTGGTATTTCTAGGTTCCCTGAGGTTAGTGATATGTTTAATTTGCTGTCTGTTTGAATACAAGAACTCCCTTGACAGGTTTTTGACAGTGGAGAATTTTGTTAAAAGGAAAGCTCAAGAGAGAGAGAGAGAGAGAGAGATGGAGAGGTGGCATGTTGTCTTTATTTTCAAAATTGAACCACTCCCAATTAATTTTTGTCCTAGTAACTTATTCTGCCTGAAGAAGAAGAAGAATCAGAAGAAGAAGAATCAGAAGAAGAAAAGAAGAGGAGAAAGGGAGAAAGAGAAAGAAAGAGAGAAAGAGAAAGAAAGAGAAAGAAAGAGAAAGAAAGAGAAAGAAAGAAGGAAGGAAGGAAGGAAGGAAGGAAGGAAGGAAGGAAGGAAGGAAGGAAGGAAGGAAGGAAGGAAGGAAGGATGAACGAACGAACATACTGAAGAGGACTCATTGTTCTGAAGCTTTCTTTTTGAAGTTCTCCACTTGAATTTTCTTACATTCATTCCTTACTGATGTCTCTTACCTTATGTCTCTTTTCATGTCTCTTTTCATTAATAAAGTTTTCAGAAGCCCACGGTGAACTATGATGGGCTGAATGTGATAGATTTTATTGAGGAGCAAAGATCTATCATGCTTGTTCCATGATAGAAGTAGTAGTGTCAGTAGCCACCATGATGAAGATGTAATCAGCTTCTGAGAGGTCAATGTAGGTGATTTTCAATTTTGTAATACTAGGTTACATGTTGAGCAGTGTAGATGAAGGGTTGCATGGAGAAGGAAAACTATTTTTCAGATATTAAACTTGTTTCCCTTGCATAAGACACATCTTACCCTTTAGAGAGAATATACTCCATAATATTCCTTTCTCATTTTTGGCTGAAGTGCTGCAGAACACTTATTTTAAATATACGTGTCTCCTTTTGAGGGTGGGTGGTGGGGAACTCACTTCTTGAATAAGGTGCTAGGTGAGTGCCCTCACCATTAGTTTACATCTACAGTCTCATTTGGGGGACGCTGAACTAGAGACAAGTTGGCTTGAGACCAGCCCTCAAAGGCACATTAACTCTACAGTTTAGGATCTGAGAGGAAATATGGAGAACTATTCTTACTGTTTTCAAAAAATATAGAGAAGTCATCACTTACTAGTCTTCACTGTGGTCTTGGGATGCGCTATGGGTATCTGCTGCCCTGGGCATTACTGGTGAGATAGGCAGAGGAGTCCTGCTTGGGCATATAGCATGTGTACACAGAGAGTACCTGGAAAGCAAAGACATTGTTAGTCCCTGAACTGGAAGCAAGGCTTAACAGTTTGTCTATGAGATGTTATGACTTTTCTGCTTGCTTTCCATAGCAATGCTCTTCAGTGTTCATGTACCTCATAAGGGTTCCTGCACTCTGCTCTACTGTCCAGCAAGCCAACGTGTATCCTAGGCAGAGGGTCTGCGTGTGGCTGCCTGGGATTTTAAATTTCTTGGAAATATCTTAAGTTGGACTGAGATCCCTGAAATAATCATGCATCATTGAAGCATGTTTGTAAAGAAGCTATATGATAACTACAGGTCAATTATTGTTGACAGTGAGGCATACATGCACAAGATGATAATATTCCCAGTGTTATTGTTATTCCCAAATCAGCTATAAAATGTGGACCTTTAAGTGTTGGAGGGAAACATTTCTGGAAATTTCTGTTGCTCTTCCTTACATGGATTTCCTTTCATTTGCTATAGTGTTGGGGATGAAGCATCCAGAAATACAGTGTTACTGTGCTGGTATGTCTTAGTCCTACAAACTACATTTATACTAACAAACCAAACAGTTCCAGTGTCTACTCTCTGACAAGGGGGCCAGCTGACATCGTCTTGACTCTTACATATTATTATTTTATTATTATTTTTTTCAGGGTGGGGCTTATTTTAAACTGCCTCAGTGGCTATTCCACCACATCAACTTCTGTATTGTGCCAGGGAATTGTTTGGGAAAGTGCTAGGTGAACAGATCCATGCCAGGGGCAATTCTTAAATATTTAACCATGTAAGTACTTGTGTTGCAGTGCCCAGAATGTTCTCTGTTACTGTTTATGACTATTCTTATGACAATTAGCATAGGTATAGCCATAGGAAGAGACTATGGTGTCCATAACTGTTGATGTCTTCTTGCTTGCAAGCCAGAAATTATTCTTGGCAGCCAATGTACTCCACAAATGCATTTCTGTTCTCTTCCGTATATTAGAATCAAATTTCAGATAAAGTTTAAAACAAGAGGGCAAATTAACAGGCTGTTTATCCATCTTCAGTGTTCACATATCCTGGGTAAGAAATAGAAGCTGCCCATTCCATTATTTGAGGTTTGATTTATATTCTGAAGTTTAGTTGATCTGTACTGCTTCATTTTTCATTTTAAAATAGACCCAAGGACCCTGACCCTCTTAAAAAGAAAGAGCATTAGCTTTGTGGTATTGCTGCACAAAAAGTAAACAGCCAGTTTTATGAGGAAAATGTCTTTGGGATGCATAACTCTCGCATGCCAAAGCCTGAATGTGGGATGCAGTGTGTGACAAAGACGCAAAATGAGGGACACACAAAAACTATTCATCCAGTAAATTTAAAATGTGGTGGGACCCAGTCCTGTAGTATAAATAAGTCTTGCTGTAACCTCAAAATTAAGATTCTTGATTTCTGATGTAAATGGTTGTCAACAATAAAAGTGTGGTACAGCCACATTTGTGCGGAATGCAGGAATTTGAATCTAAAATTGGAAAGGAATTTCCAAATATATGTTATATACCTATTGAGTTCTTGTTATTATTCATGAATTTCTAAATTAAGAAATGGAAACTGATGCCTTTACTTATTATATTCCAAATTTTGGACTGATTCCTCAATAATATAAACTGATAGCAACCTGAAATCAACCTTCCAAGATGCAAATGAGGACATGTGGAGCTGTTCTGATTTCTACCAGCTGAGGGTTTGGACTTTATTTATTATTATTATTATTATTATTATTATTATTATTATTATTATTATTATTATTATTTTGCTACAAGAATGTGATTTTAACTCTTAGCAGCAATACACAATTTAAAACTAGTAAACAATATGCTATGTAAAAAGCTTGTTTAACAGTGCTTGTTCAATGCCATGAATATTACTGTACTTAGTTTCTTGGCTAAAGCAAGCCAATCAATGGCAATACTTATTTATGAGTTTGAAACCTTGCTGCAAATCAGAACTTGTAAGAAAATGTTAACATAGCCTCTGCTGTGAGATAAAAGAGTGAAAGTGTAATTAGTTGTGCAGCTAGAAAAAAGTTTTCATTGCGCTTTTTTTTTTGTTGTTTTTTTTTACTAAATATGCAGATTAAAATGTATTAGAAGTGATACTAATGACTTGCTTCTAATCCAGACAGATTTTATACTTGAGTAACACCTTTGACTTCAGTGAAATAATTCCTGGATTAATTTGATTCAAATGAGAAGACAATCAGGCCCCAAATGCTGCAATTCTAATGTAACCTTTCTCCCTGATCCTGTCTCTGACCTCCCATACTTTATCTTCCAAAGATCAGCTTTGTGGTGTTAATTATGGGGTAAGTAAGCAGTTACTTCCTAGAGCAAATCAGCAAAAGTCCAGGTTTGCTCTAGAGGTCCCAAAGATCAGAGCTCTGTGTTTCTTCAGGTTTCAATTTACCAGGCTCAAAACACTTAAAAGCAGAAGGAGGAGAGGCTGGGGAGTGATCAGTTTACAAGTGACCTGGGAGTTCACAGTCTCCATCCCGTGAAATTACAGCCCATATAATAGGTCTTGTGCAGACAAAACTGCAACAAATTAACTCTAGCATTTTTGGAGGAGAAAAACACCTCTGCTTTATCAGCACTTCCCAGGTTGTCCTTCACTTAGTGCCAAATTCTTTTTTTTTTTTTTTGATTTCATTGCAGTTTTATTTATTTATTTATTTATTTATTTATTTATTTCCATTTGGAGTGTTTTGGACATGACACACACTTTGCTTTTCTGCCAAGAAGGCGCACTGCCTAGTAATACTGCACAAGCAGTAGTACAACTCAACTTGCTGAGGGAATGGCATGAAGCTGCATCAGATTGGTTCAGATTGTTATTAGGAAAAGGTTCTTTGCCAAGATGCTGGTCAGACACTGGAACAAGATCCCTAGGGAAGTGGTCATGGTACCAAGCCTGCTGAAGATCAAAAAGCATTTGGTCAATGCTTTCAGACATATAGCTTAATTTTTAGGTAGATCTGCATGCAGCCAGGAGTTGGATGGGATGATCCTTTTGGGTCCCTTCCAACTGAGGATATTCTATGATTTTATGTTTCTATGAACTCTGAGTCAAACTAACAGAACAGTTACAAACGGTAACGTGCACTGGGGAGCTTCTCACATGTATAGTCCCACTGAATTTAATCAGTCTGTGGCTGTTAACATTCAACTAGGTTCCTACCAAGAGAACCTCTTTTCAAGGTCATAAAATTCTTCTGGAACAGTTATAAATTTAATAGCATGTCGGAGTGTTTGAAATACTGAGTATATTGAAAGCAATGTATTTTGTCATCATATGCCTTCCAGATTGCTCGATGCCATCTTATAGGTGGGCGTGGGAAGGTATGTGTGTCTATATTCTGTTGACCTTCATCAAAACCATGATTGCAAGATTGCACCTCGTGGAAATTAACAGCAAGAGAATGGAATCATTTGGCCTGTAGAATGTGCTTAAAACAGAAACGGCATTACCTGCAAAACAGGTGAAGTTTTCGTTAATATACTTTCAGAAAATATTTTCTCAAGTGATCTTCATTATTTTTACCTCTCTGTAAAATTTTGTTTTGTTTTGTTTTTGTTATTGTTGTTTGTTTTTCAGGTGTCAAGACTGCAAAGTTATTCAGAGAATTCTCTGTAACATCTGAAAAATAATATTATTTTTTAAAAAAAAGAACACAAAACACATAGCTTGTATTTATAGCTGTGGTGTACTGCAGTGATCCCAAAGTTAGAATGCAAATCCAGATTCGAGGTAATTAAATTCATGTGCACAAGAAGCATACATTCAGTGATGTATATAATCTATAGCAAAGAATTTAAGCAAAGACCTTCGAGGTGGAAGCACATAGTCTTCTCAGAGATTAGCAGTTGTTTTTAGGCCCTCACCTACTTGTGCACTTTCCTTGAGGTTCCAGAGGATAACTTCTCTCCACATAGAAATACCATATAAATAACATTAGGAATATGTTTCAGTGGGGCTCTGAGCTTAAGACTAAATGTTGCCTGATCCTTCTGTTTATTTGGGGAGTAAGGGAGAAACTTCTATTTTAAAAACCATCAAGCTCAAAAGGGCCCAGAAGAGTATATATTTTGCTGCATTTATGTTCTCCAGAAGTGAACCAGCCTGTAAGGGAGGAGAGCAGGAGGTAGTGAGGTACACAAAGGAGAAATAAGTTGTCTTTTACATGGAGAATCAGAAATATCCAGGAAATATTGGCCTCTACCGTGTAGCTGCAGGGCACATGTTTAGCTCAAAGCAATCAATTATTATAGCTGTATATTTTGCACTCCAGAGATTTGAGCTGAGTAGTTGGACAGACAGTTTTCTGTTTCTGTGATTTCTTAGAATCTGTGCATACAGAGTGTGAAGAATATGTACGTTCACAAAAAAAGTTTCAAGGTCATTGGAGGTGGTACTAGGTGGTAATAGGTGGTACACACTTAAGGTGGTACTAGGGCATGCACAATAGCTGTCTACAAAGCTGTGCAGTGGGTTTCTAAGGCCACATTTGCATGCTTATTTGAGATACTTTTTGTAAGGTTAAGATAAGAAAACTTTGGTAATGAAACCAGAGCAGGATGTCTCTGATATGATAAGTCCTGCAGTGCCTGCGCTAACTAGGAATAGGACATAGATAGTATAGTTTGTTTTCAAGTAGACATGAAGAATATAGCAAGATCGCTTAGGAAACCAAACAGTAATCAGTCCAGCAGATGACATGCATGCTATGTTGGAAACAAGTGGAACAAAGTCAGAGAAACTTTATATATGACAGGATTTGAACAACACACAGAGAAGATAATGTTCTCAGTCTGTAATACTTGCAACATAGCCTTGATCCTACAGAGTAGTTGCTACTGCATGAGGCTTAGCTAGTAGGCAGTAGCTAACTGTCCTCCCACCATCTGATCACGGGTACAAACATCAGACCTTGCTTGTGCTCTTTGGTGCCTCAAGAGGCCAATTCTGGGAACAATTTACCAGTGTCTAGCCTCTGGGAGACGGTTAGTAGTTTCTCAAACTGCCCTTATTAATCTCAGGCCACAAAATAGGCCTGAGTATCACATGCTGTCTCACCTTGGACCTTAGCAGCCCCAAGGTCTTAAAAACCTACCATCGGGGGAAATGCAATCTTGTTTTAGGGCTGTAAATTTTTGCACTGTAGGTAAGTTAGAGTTCAGATCCAGAAAGCTGACCTGAGCTTGACATGCAATATAAATGTATCCTATGATGGGTTTATTACATCCTGAAGTCTGTGATTGTTGCACATCCAGACTGCAGACTTAGCTGTATCCTAAGGTTTCATTTTTACCAGCAAGTTAAACAGAGCACTCCGTTATCTGTATGTTAAATGGTGCCTTGCCTGATTTTGATTCAAGATAACTAGCACTCTCCCTGATGATTCCCAGGTGTGGTCTGGGGATAATGTATGGGATGAAGATATTCCCAATCCTGAATTTGAATGTGGCCACCTTATTTTGAAGATGATGAGTTTAATACTATGGAGAAAACCATATAATGCCATGCTTAGCTTTAGGGCCACGCTATCATTTAGTTTACTAATGCAGATGCAGGCTTTGAGGGTTACCCAGGAGCTACTGTTCTCACCTGTGCTAGATCTCCAGCTGATGTAAAGGCTGTCTTAACACTTGTGAGATGACAGAAAGCCATCTCTATGGAAAGAGTTCAAGGAGTGTGTCGTGGTTTAACCCGGCCGGCAGCTAAACACCACGCAGCCGTTCGCTCACCCTCCCCCCTCCCTCTCTGGGACGGGGGAGAGAAATGGAAAGTGAAGCCCGTGAGTTGAGATAAAGACAGTTTAATAAGACAGGAAAATAATAATAACAAAATAATAATAAAATAATAACAATAATAATACAATGGTGATAATAGGAAAGTAATAATAGTATGTACAAACAAGTGATGCACAATGCAATTGCTCACCACTCGCTGACCGATGCCCAGCCTAACCCCGAGCAGTCCGGCCCCCCCCCCCCAGCTAGCCACCCCTATATATTGTTTAGCATGACGTCAGATGGTATGGAATACCCCTTTGGCTAGTTTGGGTCACCTGTCCTGGGTCTGTCCCCTCCCAGCTCTTACTGCACCCCCAGCCTGCCCGTTGGCAGGACAGAGCAAAAGGCTGAGATGTCCTTGGCTTAGTATAAGCACTGCTCTGCAACAATTAAAGCATCGGGGTGTTATCAGCACTCTTCTCATCCTAAGCCAAAACACAGCATTCCACCAGCTACTAGGAAGAAAATTAATTCTGTGCTAACTGAAACCAGGACAGAGTGTTTCTTCTGTAAATGTGTGCCCTAAGACAAAGTCTACACTGAAAATGTACAGAAAAGTCATATGATGTGGATATTTGCATGGAAAAGTCTAGCCAGGTTTCCTACATTGTAACTGATCAAGGCAAATTTTCTGAAGCATCCCAAAAGAGATAAAAGAGTGGGTATATATTAAATACAATTTCCTAATGAATTGGTCAGCACATGCTCTTGATCTAATACTTTTTGTTTAAAAAATGTTGAAAAGCAGTTTCAGCAAGAAAACAAACCAAGGGGCACCGAGAGAAAAACAGTGAATGACAGTGAACAAGTGCAACATAATACATTATAAAAATGTCATATTTCTGCCCACTAAGACCAGCAGTCATTATCTCAGCTTCAGACCCTGTTGCTGTTACTACTACAAACTCACCTCCTTCAAATCATTAAAATTGGTGTTGCTTAAATTATCCTTTTAGTGTCTCACTTCAGTCACAGAAATATAGATCTGAAGGAGACATCTCACATCATTGAGTCCAGTGGTAGGAAACTGCATCATGGAGACCTCCTCACAAACCTGTAAAACCCTCTTTATCAGTAGGCAAGTCTCAACTTTCATCTCTACCAGTATAGTACTGTTTCAAAGCTTTGCTCCTTCATTGGTTCAAACCTTACCACTTCCAGACTGCATTTATTCCCAGCAAGTTTCCACCCATTCATTCCATCATCCTTAGCTTTTCTGTTTGCTGATAATCTACCTAATTTGTTTGTTATCCACAGACATATCCTTTCACAATAGCATTATTTCCACATGCTCTTTGAAGTCTTTCAGCTGCCTTCCCTTCTGCTGAAATCTCAAACAAAGTTCTGGTGCATATGTTCAAGATCCTTCACTAGTTACCTCCTCTCTACTCTTCTACTGTATTTTCTTTCCCATGGTTGTCCAGTGCAATCAGTGAATACTGCTGCCCTTTCTCTGAAACTAACTTTACATTTTTACACACCACTGGCTCTAATAAGAAGAAAGTAGAAATACCTGATGCCACAAGTTGGCTTCTCAGTTCAATAAAACAACATCCTCCTCAAGAGACACACATCTTTTATTATTATTATTATTATTATTATTATTATTATTATTATTATTATTATTAATTATTTTTATCATTATTTTTATTAACTCATCACTGCTATAATAATTTGGGCAATGAGTTTTGTAAGTTTTCTAGATTTTTTTTGCATCACCCCTCAAGGTGCCCTTGCTTGTAATGAAATTATGACATTTTTTCAACATAAGCATGTAGAAAATGAAGATAATTTACCCTTTTTAAAAAGTTCTTCTGTTGATTAAGCAACTTTATTTTTTATTTAAAATGTGTGAACACTCTCATTTTGTTGCAGAAAAGAATCCTTATTTTGACATCCAATTTAATAAAAAAAACTTTTCAACGCAGCTTTCATACACTTAATAAAAATATTAGTTCAGGTTACAGATATTAGTTCAGGTTACAGACTGAAAACATGGGAAATGAGATCTGAGACAAGAAAGAACATTTTAATTGTAAGCTAGTGGCATAGAATTTTTTAAACAATAGTAATGAGACCCAGGATATAGACATCTTGAATTCTGCAACCTCTATTAAACAAAGTACAGCCAGACGCAACAGTTAAAAATACGTAACCACACAAGTTCCCCATTTGCCCTCTTTTATTTGCTCTGTGTTTTCAATTTGTAATGACAATTTTCTATCAGAACAATAAACCAAGAGGATCATCTTTCTTTTGCCAGCTGTGACCCAAATGACTAGATTTGACTGTCCCATGAATGGAAACTGACAAATGAGACTTCAAAAGACTTCCCATTGCCAAGTTTAACGAAATTCTGCTATCTTTTAACCAAATATTTATGTATTACATGACTGTGTTTTATTATATTTATGTATTACATGGCTGTATCCTATTAAATTTAGGTCTTCTCTGATCAGTGATACTCCCTTTCAGTGTCATTCGTAGTATTTGGTTTCAATTAATATACATGGAACAGAAAGAAATGTACAAAACCTTGTTTATTTTCTAGCAGTTGATGGTAACTGATTAAATTGTCACACATGGCATGGTCTCCATCCCCTGTTTACTGTACAAAGCAGCTGGCAGGCCGCACCTGTCAGCCTAGGAGAGAATCTCATAAAGCTGCCAGTAAAACAGTGGAGCTGAATACACATCTGCTAATAAATTCTTTTCATCATATCCTAATCAAACAGCATACACTGTTTATGGCCCTGCTAATAAAGGGTTTGAAATATCTGCTCATGAACTTGATTTTATCAAAGACAATGCCAACCTGTATGACCAGTTTTTTATTTATTCCTCTGTTTGGTGGAAAGGTGAGTGTTAAAATGGCAGGACAGGAAAAGGGATGAAAATTGGTTGTTATTACAGACAAAAACATAGTCCAATTCCTTTATAAATCTTATTTGTCCATTAACAGGACTATGTTTTTTTTGCTTGCCAGTCATTCTGTTCCTAACACCAGCCACTGTGTGCAGATGGTTTCCAAGAGGTTCAGATGGGAGGGTTTTGGTCTAATAGCATCTGCTATAACACACAGAGCATGACTCGCAACCTGAGTATCATGGTGGTGTTCGACTGCATGGTTGGGTGGCTGGAGATTAAAATATCAGGCAAATAATGATAGAGGGTGCTTTTTAGCTAATGTATAAGAACATGGACCTGCATGTTAACATGCACACTTACTGAGAGGGTTGATTCTGAATAACAATATCTTTTCACATAACTATCCACCAATAATAAACAAGAGTGGCTATAAATAAAATAATTGTGTCTACATTTAAAATGAAAATTTCTATGGTGGATTTTGCTGTCCAGATTTAAACAGATCTCATCCAGAATGACTTTTCTTCTGATGGATCTTCTTTATGGACCAGTGCTCCTTTATTTGTATAAGCAAGGGTTGCTTTAATGTATCAGAATGGTTTGTCATGTAACGCTTCTTCCTTGATGTTTCAATGTGGTATATAGCACAAATACATTGCATGTGGTGTCTAACTTTTGTCACATTTTCTTCTGGCACCAGTGAGCTGTGCAATGTGACTGTAAAGTCTAGCTTCCTTTCTTTTCCTAGGTATCCACCACTGTCCTTCTAACCTTTTACATCTCTTCATTTGTGTGGAGTTGGTATCCATGTGAATTACAATAAGTGGAAATTCCTCACTATTCTTCAGGATATCCTTTGCTCTTTTAGTCACACAAATCTTTTGGATTATTTTATTTTTTATTTTTTATTTATTTTTTATATGAAAGACAATCACACATGATTCAACTATGACTGTAAATTTTTCATGTCACTTCATTCAGTGTCTTTTTTTTTCTCCTTTTTTTTTGTTTCTTTCACTTTATGCTACATTGTCATCAGCAGGAAGTTTCACTCACCTTGTCTCATTGTTTCTATGTCTCTGGAGTATAGACATACAGTAAGACTGTTATCTTATTTGTATGTAGCTCTAAAGAGTCTAAAGAGGAAGGAAGAAAAATAAAGTCAAGACATTGGCAGTGTCACATCACTTCCTCTATGAATTAGAAAACATCATTTTCCTGCTTTTGGAAAAACTGTGTTGAGAAAAAAAAAAAAAGAAAAAAAAAAAAAAAGAAAAAAAAATGCTACTGCTACTTCAAAGGAAATAAAAACAAACAAACAAAACAAAACAGAACAAAACACCTGGAATTATATTTCGAGTATACATATTTCAAATATAATTTAAACATTAATGATTTTGATATATATATTTCAAATATTTAAAACCTTCAAATCACTTCAAAACAGAGTATTTTACATGTCTGGGGTATTAACAAACCCCTTTACAATTACATTAAGACTGATGGAGAACGTCAGTGGACAGTTACTTAGTCATAGGTTTCCATTTCTGTAATCTTAGCAAATTTCACCAGAAATTCAACCTTTTCCAAAAAATATAACAGTTCAGTTCCTCATAAATGTTTCACAGATCCTAAGAAATATTTTGACTTTATCCATGATGAAGTCAATAACACTGACAATAACATTTTCTCACATTCATTTAACATTCTTTCCAATGAGAAGCCAAAAGGAAACTTCTGTCATGGCTGAAAAACCTGATAGAAGAGACCTGCAAAAAAGACCAGTAACAGACTTTTATCTTTGTTTCATCAACAAAATCCTCTTTTTTTTTTTTTTTTTTTTTTTTTTTTTTTTTTTTTTTAAGTTTCAAGAGTGTTATACTGAGCTCAGAAAAACTGGGAGGGGAGGAGAAAGGAGGGGAGGGGAGGGCAGGGCAGGGCAGGGAAGGGAAGGGGGACTCACTTTCCCTCAATGCCTCAGTGGGATTGAAACCAACCTTTTTAATGATTTTTCATTTTTATGGCACATAAAATGGCCAGTGGCTATTCTTTAGAATGTTTTAAAATTTCATGAGCAGGGGCTGTACAAGTTATTAACCTCAAAACTGGGAATATAATCCTTCCTAGACCTGTATTTATTAGTAATACTTAAACAGATATGTGTAATTTTGTAATCAAAGTCAAACCTAGAAGATCTCTGAGAAAAGGTATTCTGAAGTGGTTTCTATTTGCTATTTCTGAAAAATAAACTTGCCATAATGCTACTTTTAATTTTCAGCTTGTGAAATAATCAACAGATAAAAGGCAAAGACTGTCAAAGCAATTGGGTAAATGTATTTACTAAGCAAATATTGTATTATTACATGAAATGTGTCATACTTTCAGCACATGAAGCAGAACTGGCAGAACTTGACAGAGACTCTGACAATTCATTGTTGTTGTTACTTTGGTTGTTGTTTTGGTTTGGTGTGGTGTTTTTTTGGTATGGTATTGTTTTTTTGTTTGTTTGTTTGTTTGCTTTTTTTCCCCGCTTTGACCAGTACAGAATGTGGTTTTGTGTCTGTCAGAATTTTTAGAAGGACATAACAAGATAATCTTCACAGTAGTGGAAACATGAAAAAAAAATCCATTTTATTTATTCAATCCAGGGTGAAAAGCTATAATATTCTAGCAGGTGAGGCTGGGAAACACAGAAGAATTGATCTTATCTCTCTGTTTGGCCCAAGAAAAAAATCAAGCAGACCAAAACAATTCCTGGCATGTTTGTCTAACCTGTTCTTAGAACCTGTCAGTAATAGAAACTCTACCAGTTGCCAGGTAAACTATTTCAGGGCCTCTCTTCATCCAGAGAAGGGTGACGAAGCTGGTGAGGGGCCTGGAGAACAAGTCCTACGAGGAGCGGCTGAAGGAGCTGGGCTTGTTCAGCCTGGAGAAGAGGAGGCTCAGGGGCGACCTTATCGCTCTCTACAGGTACCTTAAAGGAGGCTGTAGCAAGGTGGGGGTTGGTCTGTTCTCCCATGTGCCTGGTGACAGGATGAGGGGGAATGGGCTTAAGTTGCGCCAGGGGAGTTTTAGGTTGGATGTTAGGAAGAACTTCTTTACCGAAAGGGTTGTGAGGCATTGGAACAGGCTGCCCAGGGAAGTGGTGGAGTCACCATCCCTGGAAGTCTTTAAAAGACGTTTAGATGTAGAGCTTAGGGATATGGTTTAGTGGGGACTGTTAGTGTTAGGTCAGAGGTTGGACTCGATGATCTTGAGGTCTCTTCCAACCTAGAAATTCTGTGATTCTGTGATTTAACTCTCCTTACACTCAGAAAGTTCTTTCCAGCAGCTAATCCAATTCTCCCTTCCGTAGTTTAAATGTACTGTTTTTTCTTCCTGTCCTCAAGGGATCTGGACAAGAGATTATACTGTTCTTCTTTGCAGAAGCCTCATAATTGCTTTATGGCAGGGTTCTGCTCCCTGGGCTGTCCACACTGCATATTGGGTCACCTATAGGATTCATGCTGGGACTGAGAAATTGCATCTTTCCTCAAGCAACCTGTGGTTCATTTAGGAGATAATCCATGATCTGGTCCAAAAAATCAGTCAAGCACCCAATCTCTCGCTATTACCTGTGTCTTCAACTTACATTTACCCAATTGGACCTTGCCCCTTTATGTCTTCACACCCCATCCTTCTGAACATAACCTATGCCTATACAGTCACATAGTAAAAAAGTATGAATGTGAGGGATGTAAAGCAGCCACTATCCAAAAAGTGTTTCCTCTTAAAAAATGCTAAACAATGAAAAAAAAAATCAGACATAAATATAAACCACATGGGGGCAGGAGGAGATCTAGGCCTTCTGTTAGTGTTTCTTAGGCTATCCTAGGATGAGGTAGGACGGGAAAAAAAGGTTTATGAGAATATTACTAGCTACTGACAAGGATGTGGCAAGGGTGTCACAGCTGTGAGACAGGTGGGAAGATTGCAACAGACAAATTTTGCAGTTCGTGTGTGAGAGAAAGTCGTAAATTAGTACATGCAAATGCCAGTGGGGTCAGTACCAAGACAAACTTTACTCCAAGTGCTGCTGTGTGTGGACACAATTAGAACACACTGTAGGGAACTAACAAAAACATAAGCCAATTATTAGAAAAAGAGAACATGATGTGCTATCGCATAAATTCACAACACAACAAATGACACAACAAATACACAACACAACAAATGAAAAGCTGTGTGCAATATCACCCCCATACGATAACAGAAAGAGATTCAGATGGAGGGAGGGATATAGAATACCTCCGTGGTGTAGACCAGTTAAAGAAATGAGGCCTCTGAGAGCTGAGAAATCAATGAGTGGTGGATACGGAAAGGAGTTATATTGTGTACAGTGATATCGAGGAGGCTATAAGGCTTAACTATTTGGAGCTGGGAGAAGAAAGAAAAATAAGAAAAATACACTCAAAAGAAAATAAGTAGCTTGTTCACTTGGGGTGCAGTTAAACTAAGTGGGGTTCAGAGTGGGGCTCCTTGGCTGCACTTTCACTATCTGCTTGCCTTGTTCTTATGCTCGTCATCTGCTTTTCTGCCTTTGGAACCAGGTGGGCTTTTTGCTGGATGCAATAAAACCACTCCAATATAGATAGGGTTTAAGCCATTCTGAACTAGATGACTTCTCTGGAGAGGAGATGAGAAAGGCCCCAGGGACATTGCCACAGTTTGGTAGAATAGTCACTCTAGATGAGAATTTTCTTCTTAATCATGGGTAGTGTACAGTTTTATATGGGATCTCAGGTGATGTTCAGTCTTGTGGTTTGAGATCATCTCTAGAAATGTAGTAATTTAGCTAATATCTAGGCCAAGTGATAATTTTATTCTTCATCCTTCTTGCAAGGGTAAAAATACATGAAAAACAGGGCCAGCTCAGTAAGACTTCAATTGTGGTTTTAAGTTCTGGTACTGTTTTTGTTTTGCGCTATTTTTTTTTATCCCTTTTTTGATCTGTATTAATACTAGAAATATCAGCACAAAGAACTGCATTTTGAACTGCAATATAGTAAAGTGTGTCTTAGCTTATTAATTAGTTAACCAATTAATGTGAAAGTTTCCATGTGCATTGTTTTACAATTTTACTCTGAGAAACCTTTAAATGTAATCTAAAATAAACATGCTGAGTTATTTTGTTTGTTTGTTTGGTGTTTTGTTTTTTGTTTTGTTTTGTTTTGTGTTTTTTTTTTTTTTGTTTTTTTTCAGTATCTCATAGCAAGGAGTTCCACAAATGAAGTGTATTAATCTTTTTACTACTTTGAATAAGGATAGATAGATGTTCCAAGTTACATACATCTATTACATCAATTATTGCACTCAGTTAATGTATCATGTCCAAGATGAATCCTACCCTTTTTACATACTCCACAAGGGCCTCTTTTAAGTCCTTAATCATTTTCATTGCTTGTATAATGTTCTCATTTAGGTAATTAGTCTATCTAGAAGAAGCATTATATACTGTAAAACATTTATAGGTGAAATGTGTTTTGGTATTAAAAGGTTCCTTAACAAAAATAAAAAAATCAGTAATAACTATTTAATGAGAAATTTTTGTCCAAGCATCATACGGGTAAGCTGTTCTTAAATCACTTCAGAAATGGGTTTGGATTGCAGCTTTCCCTTTCAATTTAAGTTGGTGAGCAACCAAATTATAATCAACATCAATAGAGCATACAGGCTTGCACAGTAAAAAATAATGTTGAAACAAAATAGTTTATGTCAGTTGAAACAGGGAGATAGATTCCCAAGTGGCTCGTAAAGAAAAGGAAAATAACCATAATGAACCATTGAATCCAACCCTCTAGTCCTTCCCGAGGCAAATCTTCCCTTGACTTCAAGCCATGTTGTTTGTGTAAAAACTTGACCAGGGACTTAGTGTGGGAGATCTTGCTAATTTTCAAATACAAAACCTCTCAAACTTCACAACTCCTTTAACTCTGTGTGTGTTCCTGTGCCTGCTCCCAGTGACTGAGCCTTGTTCTCCATTAAGATCTGTGACATATTTTATCTTCCAGTTTTGCAGTTGTTGAAAATATTTATTCTATTTTGTGTAAATGAGGAGTTCAAAGCAAACAGAAAAACATCCCAAAATTCAGAATCACAGCAAGATCTTATTTCACACTAGATATCATTTTGTTCTGTGTCCTCCCACAGTGTTGGGTTACTGGGTAGAGATGAAAAGTTGGGTTCTTAGTGATTAAAGATATTCAAGTCCTCGTCTTTAATTCCTTTTGAAAATTTATTTTTAAAATGTAGGGGTTGCATACATTTTTGTTATTACATTTAAAAATATACTTTAGACTGAAATATGTGGAAGAAAAAATCCAAATATGTGTGTAAAAATCTACGTATCAGCTACAGAAGAAATGTCATAAACCTCACCTAATGTTAACAGAAATCCAGATACCACCTTTCCTGCTGAACTAGGTTTACTGATCAAGAAATTTTGTGCAGATACATGAAATGCTTTGCTGATACTCAGACACAAAAGGTATGAAGAATCCATCTGATCGCATACATTTTCAGTGCAGACCTCTACACCATATTTGTCAAATTCCCTTTATTGTTGCTTTTTATTCCCTTTATAGCATCTCCTTTATATCATAGAGAAGCATGTAGTTTTCAAGATTAATTTCATCCTAAAGTGGTTATCTAAAATGGGTGATATGAATCTAGCCCCCAAGGATTTGTTGACTCTAAAGCAATCTTAGAGAGCCTACGTGAGGTTTCAAAGTCTACACTGTAGACAACTAAAGTTAAATGAGTTTTATCCGATATAAAATGTTTCAGTTCAGAAGGAATAATTGACCAATTTAATATAGTAGATTGAGCAAAAACCTCCAACTAAAGAATAGCTCTTTTTCTGGCTAAAGCGCATCTTCCTGAAATGCAGCCAATATTACTATGAAGAGAAGGATAATTCACTACTTTCCTTTGTAGCCTCTTTTTCTGACTTATCTCTCTCGCTGCTGAAATATGTGCCTTATTTCCAAACTAAACTTGTCTGTTTTCAGCTTGCACCCATTGATTTTATTTCAGCTTTTTTTATTCATTTTTTTTTCGATTTCTTTTCAGTGTTCAATGTTTTTCCTAATGAATTTAAATTCATACATAATCAAGCCATCCTTAAATCTACTATAATGTACACAGATGAGCATTTCCAGTGCTCCACTATGAGGTATTTTCTCCACCCTGAGATGATCTTTTCTGCATCCTTTCTATTTTTTCACTTTTTTTTTTTTTCTTTTTAAATATGGACACCAGATGATATTAGAATATAGCATACACAATCTGATCAGTACTACAGACAGAGGTAAAATCATTACTTTGCTTGCATTAGTTATTCAGTTTATACAATAGAAATTTTGTAGTTGGTTTTGATTTTCTCTTTTCCAGAATTATTTTAGGAACTTTAACTCTGTTGCTTGTCTCTTAGGACTCTCAAATCCACTTCAGAATAATTTTGTCTGTATTAAACAAGTTAGTTAAAAGGTCTCACCTGTCTAAACAGGTCAGCTTATTTGATGTTTCTCATAATTTTTAGCTCTTACTTACACTAGATTTTGTGTCATCTACTGTTGTCTTCTCCCAATATTTTGTTTATATTTTATGTTGCAGGTGGTTACCCTTCAGGCAGTCCGTAAGAGCTGCCATTAGAGGTAAAAGCATGCACCATGAATGATTACTTTTGGGAACTGTCAATCAGTTCTTGATCCTATCCTTATTCCTGTATCAGCTTTTGCATTATTTTGGCTGGGACTGTTGTCCAATTAACATGCCTAATTTACCCTTTTTGTATACTAGCACAACATTCTTCTAGTCTTCTGGAATTTCTCCAGTCTTTCAAGATGCATTTGAAAGTAATATCAGTGATCCAGCAGTCTCCTTGAGAAACTGTTGAGGACTTGTGGATTCAAGCATTCTGGTCTACCGATTTATCCAAACGGTTTTATCCAAAATGCTTCTTAGTAACTATAGGACTAGGAAGAACTTAATCATCCTCACGTGAAGTGATTAAATGATCCAATAATTAAAAGGTAATATTTACTGAACATTTATCCTCTTTTTCTCTATCATTATTAACAGATTTAACAACCTTATCTAATGACAAGATGATATCACTTCTGGCTTTTTTATGATGATGATTATTTTTAATATAAATTTTAAAAGTTCTTTCTCTTTTTCTCAATGACAGCAATAATTTTCCTATACTTTTAACTTCTTATATTAATTTTTTTCTTCTGTTCAGCATTTCTCATTCACATTGATAACTAAATCTGTCATTTCTGTCCATTGTTATGTATTTGCATTGTTTTTATAATCCTGATTTCCACAAAATGAGTTTGGGCTTTTAGCCAAAGTTTGTTCTTTCTTGATTGTGAAATCATGGGGGTTTAGCCTTTTAAGAAACTCTTCTAAAAGTATTCCTAAGTTTCATTCAAAGTTCTCTGCTTTCATTTTACTTTCCAGGAATTTTGCTCATAACATTCTTCACCTTTTGGAAATTAGGTCTTTTTAAAAATGTTGTGAATTATTCAAGATTATTTTATTATTATTTTTTTTTTTTTCAGTAAGGAAAGCAGATCTTGGTTGCTTGAGGTTCACAGAATGCTCAATGCTATGTTTTGGACTTTAGATGAAAAAGTTATGATAATACACCAATGTCAAAGGGATATAAGGGATATCCCTTACCATATGGTGTCCTACTCATCAGTAAAATCTGGGCTAAAAAGTGGAAGGGGGAGAGATGTTTGGAGTGATGGCATTTGCCTTTCAAGAAACCATTATTTGTGATGAGCCCTGCTTTCCTGGAAGTAGCTGAACACCTGCCTGCAGATGGAAAGTGAAAGATAACAAATGAATTCCTTGATTTGCTTTGCTTGTGCATATAGTTTTTTGTTTTACCTGGTAAACTGTCTTTATCTCAACCCATAAGTTCTTGCACTTTTACCTTTCTAATTCTCTCACCCATCCCACCCTGGGAGTGAACAGTTGTGTGGTACTGAGCTTCCTGCCAGGGTTAAACCACAACACCATCTTCAGTCTAGAAAGTAATTCAACTGCATCTAACATAATAAGGCTGTAATAAGGTTAAAAATTAATAAATAATAAATAATAATAAATAATAATAAATAATAATAATAAATAATAAATAATAAATATGTCACAGGTATAATCTTTAGAAGAATTACTATGTATTAAGTCTTCAAGACTCTGGTGTTTTATTGATGTTTGAACTGGACTTCCAGCCTTCTTCCAGGCTGAAGCTTCCACATGACAAGATACTGAACTTATTTTGTTGGGATCCATAGTATGTTTTAGAAACAAGTAAAATGATGAAGATTTTTTATTTTTTTTTTAAATCACCTGTATTTTAATAGACCCTGTCCCGAAAATCTTACATGAAACAAGCTGTTTTGTTCACTTAACCACATATATTTAGGCATAATGAATTATAACACAATACCTGATGCCTGATAAAATGATAAGCTCTCTTAAAAACAAGAGTTGCAATGAACTTTGAAAAATAAACCCCCAAAAGCTTATAACTTTTATTGCCATTTTGCAGGTGGGCTCATAAGGAAAAGAAAGGCCTTAAAATGATGGAAATAGCAAAAGCACACTCAAGGGTAATTCAGAAATTTGAAAGCATAGCAGTCAATACAACTGTCATGCTATGGTGAAGATATTCCCCAGAACAATCTTGCATCTCTTTAATATAAAATGTTAAATTTTAGTAGATGCATCTTGGAAGGGACATGTCAAGCAGGGCAAGTGCATAAGAAACAGGGGTTTCTTAGAAGGCTAAAGAGAAAGGAAAGTGTATTATTCTCTAAAATTCCAGCTAGATTGTGAATCTGCAATCAGTTTTACATGATGAGATGTAGTAAAAAAAGGGCACTATTCTGATTTATACAATGGAGCAATGATTTTTCCTTCTTCCCCTCAGGTTGGGAATTAAGATACTGGCTATGAGAAATTGCAAAGCAGTTAGTCACCCTACCACCACCACCACCTCCCATCCCCCCACACTGATTCTGTTTGATTTGTTGTGGTTTGACTTATGTTTCCACCTCTTCCTGGGTGTGAATCTAGTGTATCAAACTAGTGTTTAAATCCCAAACCCCACATATTGGATTTCCATATAGGAACTGAAATGCAGGTAGGCCTTACCCTTCTGCATGCACTATGTTCATCAGTGGTCCAGAAAAAAAAAAAAAAAAAAAAAAAAAAGGAGAGCGAGGAGTCGCGGGAACGGGGTTAAGCTGAGGCAGGGGAAGTAGTTTAGACTGGACATCAGGAAGGGGTTCTTCACAGAGAGAGTGGTTGCACACTGGAACAGGCTCCCCAGGGAAGTGGTCACTGCACCGAGCCTGTCTGAATTTAAGAAGAGATTGGACTGTGCACTTAGTCACATGGTCTGAACTTGGGTAGACCTGTGCGGTGTCAAGAGTTGGACATGATGATCCTTAAGGGTCCCTTCCAACTCAGGATATTCTATGATTCTATGATTCTATGAGTCATCTATCTACCGAACTACTTGCACAATCTTCATTTTCATGTCTGATTTCTGCCTTGTCTTTAATATCTGATAACTATTTCTCATTATAGATCCCAATGTTACTGGTAAAGACCCATTTTGTGGAGGGGTAGCTCACAGGACAAGTTTTAGCAAACATGGTAAATTATTTTGCCCTTCTTTGACTCTGTGTTTAAGCACACACTTCCAATGCTTCAGGGCTGTGACACACAGATCATTCTAGAACATTTCTGTAGGACCACACCTGTTGTACCTGCTTGATGGTTCTGCAACAGCCTTGTTCCCTGCCCAGCAAACTGGAAAGGTGATGGTTTGGATTAGGTTAACGCTTCTGAAGCATGAGGCCCACAAGGCATGAGGTCTGATGCAATCAACATGTACATATGCTTGTACACCTTCTAAGGGTGTCCCTTACAGAACAGGAAGGAAAGACGTGAGAGATTCTGTAAAAATATGTAAAAAAAACTCAGCAGACAAGTTTCTAAAAGAAAATGTTGAACAACATTTTTCCTGAAAAGTTTCAGTTTTCACTTACTCTGTTTTATTATGAGATCTGGAAGAGACTGACCAGAAAGAGAAGATAAACTGCAAAATCTGTTGTAGAGCTTGGGAGGGAGGGGCACAAGAGAATCAGTGCACTTTGATGTGCTTTTATGATTCCCTCTTAGAGATTTTTGTGTGTAAATAATGTAGCTGAGATCACCCAGAGTAAAGTAAACCTTCTCCTTTAGATGCTCTGATTTCCATCAAGAGCTGTTTGTGTATACATGTGTGTGTGTTCCTGTATAGCTGAGAATAGTCAGTGAATTCAAACACTTTCAAACACATTGAAACAATACTTGAAAATTATTCCTGAGCCCCCAGAGTGTTTGGTGCTTTACCAAATAAAGGAAATCTTAACTGCTACTTCTAGAGTATTTTGTTGTATTTTCTAAATTACAGAAATTGAGAAATCCAGCTGTTTTGTGGCCTGGTTTAAAGACTAAAACTTCATTATCTGCATAGAAATATTGCCCATCTATGTCAGGTAAGGATCAAATAAAAAATGCCATGTTTAAAAGTGATGGGTTGCACATTTGCTCCTGTGCTTTATCCTTACTCCATCAATCATAATGAAAGAGGAAAACCACAAATATGAAATTTGCAAGAAATGTTATTGTGGTTCCACTGATCCGATTGGGCAGAGCTTTTTCAGCACACAGCCTGAGTTACACTGAGTGCAAAATTTAGAAAGTATTTGGAATCGTGCACTGAGTGGCAAAGAGGCATTGCTTCTTTGTGATCAGTTCAGTCCACAAGCCACAGTCTGATGAGTCTTCACAAATTTTTAGGAGCACTGACAGTTCTACATATGTCTTTCGTGCACTCTACAGAATATTTGACACCATTGAGAGTTTGGCAATAAATAATTCAAGGGTGATTCTTATGAACTTCTTATGTTCTCCATACCCAAGCTATCTTTATTTTTAGATCAAGCTCCCATTTCCATTAATGTCAGTCAAAAATCTTATGGGTAGACCTGCATTTTGTATTTCCATAACTGATTTTCTTGAGTCTGCTTCCAAACTAATGCAGTCTATGCTTGTTTACAATGGGGCTAAGAGCTTTCTTGTATTACTGTTGATTAGATCTGTTGATCTGAGGTTAGACCACAATTCTTTCACAAATGGAAATAATCTCGGTCATCTTGCCCCACCCATAGAGGGCACTTGTTTGAAGAAGGATTTGCTGGATGGGTAGAGAACCTGCCATTCAGCACTCTCTCAGAAAGAACCGTCTCTGCCATCATCCCTTCTTCAAGTCAGTGCTGTCAGTTACTTTAGTTATTTCCTTAGCATTACTTTTATCCAATAAAGAAAAACAAATAAACAAATGAGAAGCATGTTATGCAATCTCTCTCTGTTCCCTTCAGTAAGGCATAATGGAACAACTGTGTAAATAAAACTGTCATTTTTATAGACCTCAGGCCAACATAACTCTCAAGTGCACCAGATTATGTGGGATGTGGTTCCACGTTGTAGTGGCTGCAGCCTGTCCTATTGCACGACCAACACAGTATATGATTTCCTGACCAGAGAAGAAGAGATTCCCCGAGAGGCATTGGCACCTGCTCTAGGAACCAGATGGTGTGAGTTTCTAGTCTCTGTCAGTTGTGGTGGCTGCTGCTTGTATTTCTGTGCACTTCAAAGCAGTATTATTGAGCAAGGTCTTACACTGTACCTTAGGATGGCATTTTTCCATTTTCCAATTATAGGTTTCACAAGCTCATTTGCTGTGTGCAGGGAATGTCCTCACCAGTGGCAAGCCAAACTATAAACAATTAATATTTTTTATATTAAGGATAAATATGGCACTTTTTTGGCTTGGCCCATTTATTTATATATTTTTATTATTTTTTTTTAATCTGGTTGTTAAGGGGAATTTCTCTAATGTACCACAGATAGGACTGAAGAGTTTGAACTCAGTGCATCACAAAACATTCATATGGAACAAGTAATGGATAAACTGTCATCTCCTCTAATGACTGCCTAGTCTTTTAACTCAAATGTCTTTGAAATGTTATGACATCCAAGCATGGAGTATTTTTGGTTGCACATGACAGAGTGTTTTAAAAATGTTTTTCCTCACCCAGACTCAGATAGCATCCTTTGAATAAGTTTTATAAGTAAAAGCTATATTGAGTTAATTATGAAACACTGAAACACTGATCCCCAATTTGAAATTTTTTATCACTTTGTAGTAGACAATGGAGGTAAAATTCAGAACTTAAATGGTTACCATGTAATTTCATGTTTATATTTGTATTATCATTTGGCAGAATGTTATGCACCAATTTAAAACAGCTGGTCCAAGTGAATTAAACCAGTTTAATATCCGGGATATATCACCAAGGGGATTACTTATTAAATTATAGGAAGTGATCTTAGATTTCAATAGTGGTTTATTATTCAGAATTGTTTTGCCTTACAACAAATTGTAGTTTTTGACCTCAGAGTTTGTATCTTTCATTTTAATACTGTGGTAGTTTATTAGAATCATAAATATTAAGATATAAAAGTTTATTATCCCAAAATTTCAACGGAGACTTATTGGAAACTATTATTCCCAAATGATTTTTTGATGACAGTAAAAATGTACTGTAAGTTAAGTGAAAACTTTTATTCAACAGTTCAGCTACAGTTCTATTTCCCTCTGTTACATAAAAAAAAAAAAGAAAAAAAATTTCACGACAATAAACTTGAATCATTGTCATTCATGTAACATAAGCTTTGCTGCTATTTTTAAGACAATAGGCCCAGATTCTCACTTCATAATAGGTCATCTTGATCAGTTTTATTGTAATTACTTCCGATTTACACTGATATAAGTGAGATCACTAACAAATTCCAAACTTGTTCGATCACAAGGAGAAAATATGGTTTCCTCAGAAAACTTACAATTTATTTTTTTTTTCTGAATATGTCTTTGAGTTGATAGAAAACTAAGGCCTAATGCAGACCTGAATGAATAGATTCTGGCAAGGCAAGGTAGATGGAAAAGTTACATCTAAATCTGAGTAGTCTTGTATGGACCTTGTCAATCCTGTCACCAGTCCTGTATTTCAGTGTTTGCTCTTGAAGAGCAGCTGTAGTATATTCATTTTATTTGTGCTGAGTGGACCATCAAACAATTTCTCAGTGGATAAGGGTAAAAATAATTGAATAGATTTGGCTTAAGCCTTGCTTGCCTGCTCTGTGGCCTGTTAGTTTCCTTGTACAGTATTCACTAGACTGGCTGGAGATATCTATAATGTAGATTTTTGTCATATAGTCATCCTAAACTCCCTTTTCATCAATGAGAAAACCAGACGTTTCTGGAATATGAGTCAAATCAGAAACACTTAAAATAGGCCAATTGTGTTCCCAAATTGTTGACTTATTTTCACGAACTATGTGGAGAGTCCATGGTGACTAACACACATATAGTTATCTGCAATGTTGACATTAGAATTATATGAGTTGTATTCCTCTGTAGGACCACAGGTCCGTCTGGGTTAGAAAATTACAAACTAACTCCATTCTCAGCCATCCAGGTGTGACCTCAAGACTGAAATACATTTATCACTCTAGTATAGAACTGAACTGAACGTAATAAGCTCAGCCGAGATCTATCCTAAACGAATTTTTAAGCAAACAAACAATAATAAATAAATAAATAAATAAATGTAAACAAAAGCCTGTAGGACTAAGTTATGACCATGTTGACTAAGGTATCACCATGGTTTTATCATCTCAACAGTTTCCATAGGTTAGAATAGAAGTAAACAGGTTAAAATCTGAATTTTGAAGATGACATTGAACATTTCTATATTGAGTAATAAAGCATGGTGCAAATTCTTCAAGTTAAAAGTAGCTCCAACCTGGAAAACATCATAGGTATTATGGAATCATAAAACACTCTGAGATGGAAGGGACCTACAAGGATCATCGAGTCCAGCTTCTGGGTCCACACAGGACCACCTAAAAATCAAACCATATGTCTGAGAGTGTTATCCAAACACTTCTTGAACTCTGGCAGGGTTGGTGCCATGACCATTGCCCTTGGGAGCCTGTTCCAGTGCTTGACCATCCTCTCAGTGAAGAACTTTTTCATAATATCCAGCCTGAACCTCAGTATTTCAGTTTAACAATCTGTTTAAGCAAATTAGTGGATTAACGAATAGAGTTTATTAACTCAGGTACAGCATCATGTTAGCACAGTTATTTATTTTTTCCTGGAATCTAGAGTACTACTCTATGCTATGTAGATGCATTATACTGCTCTACAATGGCACGCAACTCACGGCACTCTAGGCAACCACTCAGAGGACTCACACTGGTAAATTTATGCAGCAGTGTTATTGCAAAAGTCAATCTATAGCATTCAATGTTTGGAGCTGCCGTCCTTGAGAGACAAAAAATTAAAAAAAAAAATAAAAATCCTGCGACTGTAAAGATGACATGGTTAGATTATGAATTCTGCAATGAATAACAGTCAATACTAAGATGTTCAGTTTCTGAAGCCAACTCCAGTTCATAACTGCAAAAAAAAAAATTACAGTGATTCATAGTGTGACATAGTTTTGCCACTAAGTGAGATAAGTTATGCAGCTGGGCACAAGTTATCATTTCTTCCCCAGTTTCCCTATATCTTCTTGGTGAAGTGATGCAAAGAAGTAGGCATATAGTCCATACTTACTCTTTTGAAGGTGGAATTTCTTTTCTTTTAGGTAGGCATAGCAAGACTCAGTCTGGCCTTTCCTACCCTTCTCTGAATATAAAACAGTTCCATTGAATGTCATTTTATTTATGCTGAAGCTATGATTTTGATGTCTTTCTAGTAAGGTCAGACTGAAGGTTTGTCTTGCCTTTTTGGCTTGCTGGATACTTTGTCCAAGTATCACAGCTATAACTGTGGTATTAATTAGGGCAATAAGCTAGGAGTCACTGTGCTTTTAAGCTGTGAAGCTGCACAGAACAGAATGAGTGGAACAACTCCTTTGCTTATATTTTTAAAAGGTCAGATTCCATCCCTGTTATTCATGGTTTATACTACTGAATAGAATCATCCTCTGTATGAAATCTGAGATATATTTGCATGTAGCATTGCATGCTAGATGGGGCCCAAATACCTTTCTGTCCATAGTATTTGAAATGGGTTGTCCTTTAGACTCAGGCTAACTTGCTGCATCAGAGTCTAGTATTGGGAACTTTTTTTTTTTTCCAGGTGGAAAAAAAGCTAGCAGCTACTCACTCCCAATGAAGGATAAGCATGTAAAGGCTGAATGTGTTGCAGCACCTCCCTCTAAATCCTCAGACTTACACCAGGCTTCGTACAAATTCTCCAGTATTTCTTCAGGAGAGCATCATAGAACATCCCACTTACTTGCAGAAAGAATTAGGGGAGGTATGGCTTTAGGTGTCTGTAGAAACACATAGATAGGTACAGCAATTGGGAAGAAGATACTGCCATTTTCTAACAGCTTTATGGCTGGAGAAGAATGACTTATATGCTCCAATACCAGTGCCAGTCTCCTAACATAATTATGTAGTAAAAATATAGCCTGTTAGTAAATTTAGCTTATTATTATTATTAATAATAATTATTATTATTATTTTCTAACAAATTAGAAACTTCTGACTTTCTAACTTGCTTTCATAAATTGTTTTAAACATGATTTCCTTCTCCTATCCTCATGGTAACCCTCATAAAGTATTTCTATTTTTGTCTGTCCATATCTTCCAATTCCTCAACCTGTGATTCATTGTATTGGAGATCTGCTGGGAATACTGAGTCAGGTTTTCTTCTCCTTTAAGCCAGGATGACTTGCACTGCTACTGGATGTACTACTAGCACATATGGTAATAACACCTGCTCCAAATTCTGAAGTTCCCAGAAACAGCTCTGACTTGCACTTTGAACTGCCTCTCAACTAATCCCTTCCTTCAAAGAGGTAGAGAAGAAGATGACAGTAGTTCTTTGATGTTTTTAAACAGTACCACTGCTAGCTTTTTCTAGCAATTACAGGAGCAGCTTTTTTGTTAGAGAGTCCATTGCTTTAAAATATTTTGAGCATGGCTTTGTAGTTAATTTGAGCTATGAATGTATATTTTCATCATCAAACTATTAAGTGCAATTGATCTTTATTACTACATTTTTTCTTGATTTTCATGATGCATTAATAAATGGATGTAGGTTACTAGCAAAATATGAGTAAGGATGGGGATATTCAACAAAATAAAATCAGAACATACAGTGAATTTGAGACAATGTGGAAATTTATCAGAGTATGTGTTCTGCTAGTTATATGTCAATTATACTTTCATGTATCAATACATATAGATGAGAGTAAGGACTTCAAAAGATGACATTTCTGACAGCCAACACTGCAAACTCATGATGAAACATAAGAGACAAGCTTTGCTCTTTCTCCTCACTCTTTCATTATAAAAATCAATAGAATAGTTCAGCAATCAGAATATAGTTGACATGTTTGATGATACATGAAGCAGAGTGGAATCCATCTTTTTTCCCCATAGATTCATCATCTTTCTGCTGCAGACAACAACAGAAAATAGTTTATCTTGATGAAATAAGCATATGTGGTCTGATGATAGAGCTGGTGCAGGATCTTCCATATATCAGATATGCATTGTTATTTTTCTGATGGTGAATATGCTTTGAAAAGTTTGTTTTGTTTGTTTGTTTGCTTGTTTTGTTGGCTTGTGTTTTCTTTTCCTAAAACAAGGAAAACAAATCACCAAAATATAAATTTAAATCTAGCCATTCATTTCAGAGTAGTCCAAATGTTCAGGTCACTGTGTTAAAGAAGTTAAAGAGGACTTCAGCAAAATTTATCGATCCTCTCTCATTTTTAAGAGCTGCTAAAGTGCATAAGGTGTCCGTCTTTTCTTATATATTGTATCTGGAAATTTACAACATGAAAACCATTCATTTAAGTATTCCCAGAACCATCTTATTGGCTCTGGATAGGTTACACAGAGAATTATTTGACATAAGCCTCACACTAAATACATAAATTAATAATAAAAAATAAGAGAGAGAAAGACAGAGAGAGTAATATGGAATCTTGCTGGTCTTCTCAGGAAAGAAACTGAGAAAACATAGGGTGGGGTGATTGACCAACTCATCACGGAAACTGATGTGGTATGGTAACTTCACACAAAAAGAAAGAATGACAACTTTGTTATATACCTTCTGCAAAAAGAAATGAAGTTGGATAGGCACATTAATGGCAGCTTATGTGACAAATGCCATTTTGTCCATCACCAGGTTGTAAAGCAGAAAAAAAGGTAGGAGCTCTTGCTTTTTAAAAAGCCAGCTGAGATCTGAAACAGATTCATCGCTATTAAAGAACAGCCACAGATGGAATCAAATCTCACATGCTTACCACTGAGAGGAGCCTGATAATTTTATGCAGGCTTTCCCATCCTCCCCACTACTTGGCTTGCAAGATGTAATGAACTCTTCCTTCTTGTCAGCTGTGCAATTGCCTCCTTTGCAAAGGACATGAAATAAAGCATTGCTATGTTGTTTGAACTTCTCAAAGTAGTAAAAAGATAGCAAACTCCACAATAACTAAGGTTGGGCATTCTGGCCTTGATTCAACAGTGCACTTAAATATGTGCTCAAGATCATCCCCATTAAGCAAAGCACTTAAGCACATTCTTAATTTTTAACATATGTATAAGTGCTTTCCTGAGTAACGATAGATTTAAGCACATACTTGTGTGTCATACTGGATTGGGGCTAAAATCAGCACATATTAGTTCCTTCCAACAAATCAAAGCATCTGTTTCAAAAATAACAACGGGTCCTTCATAGCAAACAGCTGTCCTCATCTACAAAGTGTTTCAACCCAAGGAAAGACTTGATGACTTGATGTGCATAATAAGAGCAATAATACTATTTAAGATAGACTCAAGTTCTAAGAAAATATATTGGTCTTTTTTGAAGATGAAAGCTAAAGAAAAGGGTCATTACATCTTCTTTTGTCTGTGTAACTCTTTCTTTGTAGTAAGAATAGAATGAACACTATCTAAATGCAGTATCATAGGGAGAAAAAGAGGAAAATTTCATAGTTTGGATTTCATGTCTCTTCAGTGCTGTATTTAGAACAGCTAGAATTTCAGTTTGCTAAAACGTTTCCAAAGCTATGGCTATTTTCATTTTTCCACAGGCAAGGTTTGCATATTTTTAGTGTTAATTCACTTTAATAAATAGGCGCTCTTAAAAAAGCTGTATAATAGAAAGAATAATACTTGTAATGCAAATCATCTAGGGATTAAGGACTAATAATATAAAACTACTCATCCCAAAGGATCCGTAAACACTGGAATGACTTTATAAAAAGATATCAGTCCTCAATCACTCACTCTTTCCCTTTTGGGGTAAACCACAGTAATGATTTATCAAGGCATAGCATTACATTTAAGAACAGAAGGAGAAGCATATTATCTTTGACTAAAACAAAAGGGAGAATTTTATGCACTGTAGACAGAATAATTACCCAAATTGGAATTGGCCAGGGCAGAGGAAAAAAATGGAGGAGGTGAACAGAAGGTCAAAATGAAGAGATGGGTGACTTCTAGAGAGCCATCTGTCACCTAAAAGGGAGGGGAGGAGGGAAGGGAGAAGCAGAGAAGAATTATGATTCTCAGTGGAAATCAAAGCAAAAGTATGCATTCCTGCCTTCAACATTGTTGTTTGGTAATATAAGGTTGTGGGGAGCTTGACAGAGAGCCAGAAATAAGTTTCTTTTACCCAGAGAGACAAGACAGATATATCTGGGAAAGAGGCTTGGGAGCCCTGTAACATGCTGAATGTGAGCCAAATATTATTGGAAAGGACCTGGGAGAAAAGAGAAACTCCAGGCACTGCACTGGCTTTCTTTGTTGGAAAGATCAGATCTTTTTGTATGTGATTTGAGATGTTATTATATATGTGAGTGGGGGGGGGGGGGAGGGGGGGAGTGAACTGGGTGGGAGAGGGGCATATTTTGTTTTTCCAGGAGCAGCACTTTACCAGGCGTGAGTTCATCTGGGTCTTTGGCTATCTCCAGATGTTGGGATCAGCACAAATTTCTCTGAGACACTTAAGCAGTTCAGACCATGCATTTCTTTGGCATCCCAGAGCACAATGGTATTGTGATGTTGACTGAAGACTCTAGCTGCTACTGAAGATTACATGCTATTCATAATCATGTATGTATTTTTAATCTCCTACATCCTACCTAACAGAGTACTTCAGAGCAAAGACAGTTCTGTTGCAATGTAAAGGTCATGACTACATTGTCAGATGATTATGCAGAAGAATATCACTAGACAGAAATATCTGATTTTAAGTCTCTACTAAGGTCCTTACATATGATTCAGGAGGTTGAAGGCTTGTAACACTTATTCTGTAGATTCATTGTTACTGCACAAAGGAAAAAAGGAGAGGTGGAAAATCCAAATGTTATGCATATCTTGCGAATTATGTAGTTATCTATGGATATATAGATATCTAATGTCAATTTTTTTTTTTCTTTAACAGAAAATGAATCACTTATCACTCTGAGTAGAGTAGGAATTTAGAAATCTAAGTTTTGCAAATTCTTCAATTCTGACCTATGCTTTAATTTCAATCATTTTGAAAGCAGACATAATAAAAATTGTTTGAGTCAGTTGAAACATTGTATTTTGATAACACAGAGATACTTCTCTTCAACTTTTTTATTGCATCAGATAACATTTATTTAAAAATAAAAAATCATTTAAAATGAAACATTCCTTTATGTTTGTTATCCAAATACTTCTGAACTGCTTTATTCTCTAAACATAAACGAATCTGTGAGATATGTGCAAATATAAGTAAGAATTTTGAATTAGAATAGTTCATTTGGAAGGGATTTTCAAAGATCAGTGAGTTCAACTACTAGATCGCTTCAGGAATAACTAAAAGTTAAAGCATGTTATTGAAGGCGTTGTCCAAATGCATCTTGAACACTGACAGCCATGGGGCTCCAACCACCTCCCTAGGGAGCCTGTTCCAGAGTTTGACCACCATCACAGTGAAGAAAATTTTCCTAATGTCCAGCCTGAACCTCTGCTGGCACAGCTTTGTGTTGTCCCATGTGTCCCTGTCATCAGTGGCCAGGGAGCATAGGCTGGCACTTCCCTCTCCACTTCCCCTCCTCAGGGAGCTGCAGAGGGCACTGGGGTCACCTCTCAGCCTTTTTTTCTTCAAACCAGACAATATAGAATCAAAGAATCATAGAGTGACAGAATAGTCAAGGTTGGAAAGGACTTTTGAAGATTATCTAATCATCTAGTCCAACCTCCCTGCTGAGCAGCATCACCTAGAGCACATTGCGAAGGATGGCATCCAGGTAGGTTGCGAATATCTCCAGAGAAGAAGACTCCACAACCTCATTGGACCACCTGTTCCAGTGCTCTGTCACCCTCATAGTAAAGAAATGCACTCTCATAAGTCTCATAAGTCTCAGGACTTCATGTCCAAGACCTCTATCTTCTTTTCTTTTTTTCTGTATACTGTCTCTGTTTCATGAACAGCAGCAATCGCTTCTAACCTTTGTCCTTACACATACTATTAATCCAAAGTGAATGCTTTTCAATTCCTGTGTGGCTTTGTGCATATTTAAATTTTGAATGACTTTTTTTTTTTTTTCATTGCTATGCTTCTGAATAAAGGGCTAGTTGTACACCCAACAGCTTTGATAAAGTTTCTCCCAACTTCCGGCATAGTTTGGTAAATAGGTAAACCTATCTATCTTACACTTAAAAGACAGGGAAAGAACATTACATTAAAGAAACAAAGTAAAAGTCTGATGGACTTCAAAGGTTGGTTATAAAAATGTTTTTAAGCATTTCTGTGAAGATACTTGCTTATTCAAGCTAAATACTTTAAGGTTACAGATACTCTGGTTAAGCCATTCTGCAGGTCTTCTGTATGTTAGGTAGCTCCACATGCTGATTCTGCATGATTGTGTAGCATCACAACATGTATCCCGGGGACTTATTGAAGTATGTGAGTTATATTTCCTGCCTGGCTGTGGTATTCTTCACTCTAGGATAGGGAATGTAAATAAGCTAACTTCTGTGGAATCACTGTTTTTCAGAGACAGAGATATATTTCTCTTGCAAAGTAGTTTCTATACCTCCCCTGTTATTGTCTGCAGGAAGCCCCATAAAAGAATACTTTATTATGGTTTTCAGAAGCTTGATGCTAGACTTTCCTTAGCAAAACAACAACTAAGAGCATTCATCACACATGTTAATTAATGCTTAATTGCTATCTTGGCTTTCAACAAATGTGTTCACTACACACCATAGAAAAAACTTTTACATTAGCTAGAACTTAAATTTTCATTGTGATAACATTAACCTGGAGATTTAGGTTCATGCCTTCATTGCACATACAGCAATGATGTGGTGACAGTGAGAAAGCCAAAGCCAGACTTGTTGAATTTGTACCAAGACTAGTACAACCATGCTTTACAGTTCCCTGACACTATATTTATGGCTACAAATTCACTGGAATGTAGTTACATGTCTGATAATTTTTTCTGTACTAGTAATTTAACAGTACTGGACTTTGTTCTATGGCATGAGGGCTAGCTTGCAGTCTAGTTAATCCATGCTGTAAAAATGTCTTACCATTCAAAACAAAGTAGATATACTAAAATTGACTATTGTGGATGGTATGATTCCCAAAGTGTGATGGGCATTTCTTTTTGGAGAATGCTAGGCAGACTGCCAGAATATGTTCCCTATCCATCAAGAAAACACATTTTTGCCACTTGGGTCTGGGTTCTAGCAGTGTTTAATTTGCCACTATAAACGTAATCTCAGGGTCTACCTGTACTATTTGCTCTTCGATCTATACTGACACATTAGATCAACTGCAGCCTGGTAATTAGCATTTCCACATTTCCAAGTCAGACTGACATCATTCTGAATCACGAATTTAGTGATACAGCTGCCACTGCTTCAGCAGTTTTGACCATAATGTATTAGTTTATGCATATATGTGCCAATTAATAGCCTCTGCACTAACACAAAAATGAAATGGAATTCACCACAGTCAGAAGAAGGGAAAAGAGAAATTAAAGGACTAAAAAGGCAAAAAAGGAAAGTAGCATTATAAGAAGCATACCATGTTTTAGTTGAGATTTTCTGAAAGAGTAATTTTTATATTATCAATTACCAGGTTTTTACCTTACCAGCTGCTGTTAGATGACAATCTTCATCATTGCAATAATACATGGCTTCAGATCACTGGGATATCTTTTCTGTGAGGTTCTACAGAAACAATTTCTCATGCACAAGACGCATACATTGGTTTGGACATAAATATAGAGGATTGTTTAAGAGACCAGTTGTTGATAGAGGCAAGCAGAAATTCACCTTCTCCTAAGCCAATGGCAGATAGGTTGCATAGATTGACAATGAGAAAGACTTCAACATAGTTCTGTTTGATAGAAAATTAGAAAGGAAAAGATATAGTACTTTGCGTTTACTGATAGCTACTGATCTCTTGACAGTTTTCTTTATGCATAACTGAGGCTTTCTCACAAATCAGGGAAGACTGGAGAGTGGATCCATGCCTAATGTAAACTGGTACTCCATTAAATTAGGTCAAAAATATGACCCTAAGCTAGTACACAGAGTTAACTATTCCTTATGGGAACTGTTACAAACTCGTAACAGGCTTAATGAATGAGTAGTATCTATATGTGTTTTTGCGTCCCTTTAGCCCATCATTTCTTGAGCATATTTTGTACAGCTAAGAAGAAAAAAACACATATAAGGGAACCCACAACTCCCATAAAATCCTTTTATGTTCACCTAATATTTCACCATGATAAATGGTTAATAAGTGCTATGAGTGCAAAATATTTTACAAATTCTTATTACTATTCTGGAAAAGATTGTTGTGCTTGCATTTCTTTGACGTTTATATTGACTTCAAATCAGGCAGAAAAAAAAATATGAAATGACATGAATGATACAAGATAAGGATATATGAAAAAATATTTGGGAGACCTGAAAGATCTGTTATTAGACTAAAAACTTTATATCTTATAGTTCAACTAATCTTATAATCTAAATCTTATAATTCAACTAATAATCCCAATAACTATTTTGGTTATTTATCCTATAAAATGTCATTCATTACAGACAGAGTTTATCCTCAAGACTTTCAAAATGAATCATCTGTGCCTAAATCAGACAGTCAATCTGAAAAGTCTTGGATACCTTTATTAGGGAAGAAAGTTTATTTTCTGTACTCACAACTCAATAATCATTGTATTTTATGAATATTGATATTGTATATTCTAATACTAATATAATTAATAATATGGTCATACACCAAATTTTAAAATTTTCAGATTTTTTGAACACATATTGGCTGAAGCATCTAAACATGTTCACAAACATTAGTTCAAGAAATTTGAGATCATTAGTCCTGTTTCAATAAGTACTTTAGGTACCTGAGAATGCTAGGTGGTAGCTGGACTTCTTTACTATGTGCATATATTGTGCAATCTGTAAGGCACATCATAGCTTCTTTAAATTTTCACTAACTTAGCAAACATAATTTAATATTAGAAAAAAAATAATGCCACGAGACATAAGAACATTGTACAAAAAATCTCTGGCTTTGAAAAAAATCATGTCTTTGCTCAAATAAAATGAAATCAATTATAGAAAGAACTTGATTTTTTCACTGATGGATAAAAACAGCAACATTTTTTAGCATTCAGTATCTCAGAGTTCCATGTATCAGTTCCTATGAATATAGACTCTGAAATATCTAAGACAGTTAAGTAATGTAAGTAGCTGAGTGAGACTAGAAGGAAGAACAAAAACAACAACCAAATGTGTTTGGATTTGTTTCAGAAGGAATGGATTTTTGCTGGATGGCTCATGCCAGAAGCTGAAATATTTGAACTCAGCCATGTTAGAAAGGATCATAGTTCCAGCATTTTTTCAGCATTTTAGTATAAATTCTTTTAGGGAAAGGAAAAGTTTTGTGTATTTTTAAAAGTCAAAACATGGCTTTAAATATTCATATTTTCTGAAAGAAAGCATATTGCTTTTGTATTAAGTCATGCAATGGGAATAGAACCCAGACTAGGCTGCTGGGATTCCTACAAGAACTTTCAGTTGCTTGTGCATATTGTACAATCTGAGAATCAAGGGACTCAGCTGCAGTTAATTTTCATTTGCTGTTTGTATATAAATGCTTTTAGTACTTAAACTAAATTCAGATCAATTAAACTAATGTTGTTTGACATAATATTCTGTGTTCCAAAATCAATATCCCTTCATTTGACAGACTTATTCTTGAATTCAGGATGTTTATTATTCTTAAAGCTTACCTATAGACCTGTTTTTTGTCTTTGATGATGTAAAACAGTTCTTCCTTATGAAGCATAAGCCAGAGAATAATGGGGTTCAAATTTCTCTGGTAAATATCTTTAACTGTAAGATCACGTCTGTTAACTTCTTACAATAGTGTTAACTTCCTATCCTGTTCTTTTGTCTTTTTTATTTTCTCTTTGAGACCACATTCTTTCAAAGAAGCTACTTTACTTTTTAAAGAACTCTGCTACTGAAAGCATCTTTTTTATGAAACTATGGTATTTGATGATGAAAGGTCATTCACCAGATTTTGGAGAGTGAAGTCTTCTGATTTCATTTCAATGAACAGATTCCATAAAGGTCTATAACCCCAAAATCTTCCTCCATACTGGAATTGCCATTCTTATGCCATTTCCTAGTAAGGAAGAAGGAAAACTATAGGAAATCATTATCTTTGTCATGGTTTATTGTCTATACACCAGGGAGATAGACGTAAAATACCTGTTCCTTGCATTTCATGGTGATCCAGAATCGAAGTAAGTCACAGTGATATTTGCTTTCACAGGCCCCTTCATATGTATGGAAAGATGATGTAAGAAGATGTGTTGCCTAGACTGGTGCTCTTGTGTCCTCCCACAATGAAAAGCATGAATTACAGTTTGACCGTCAGCTGTGATTTCTTCAGATATATCCATACTAATGGCTTCAAGAGTTTTCCTGAATGATGGCTGGTAAAGCACTGAATGGAGTCCTTAGGATTTGATCCACTAGTAGTATTTTTCTTTAGGTTTTTTTTTTTTTTTTTTTTTTTTTTTGAGAAGACAGAGCAGGACTCATGCCCTACAGATCCTCTTTACCCTCCCACTGCAGTAATTATAAATCTTGTGATTTTGTTTTGTCTGGCTCATGTCCAAAAACAGACCTGTCGAATGAAAGGCAGCTTTGGAATCATTTATCAATGTAACAGTGGGAATAGTGGGCTGAACAGTAGTTTTGTGCTGTTACCAAGTGAAACCACCATGAACAGTTACCTAATTGGAATAATATGGCACATGTTCCCATAATTGCTCTCCTTTGATAACTTTACTTAGGTCATGTTTTCTCAGTTAATTATCATTAGAAAAATATCTAACGAAGCTAACAAGGACTAAGGATTGGGAAAAAAATGGGTATAGGCTGCAGTGTGACTTATTTTCAGACACAAATATTTTCTTTATATTAATGGCAATAGAAATGATATAACTTGGCATCAACTGCAAATGTAATCAACAACTACAGTTCCCAGGTATTTATTATGACTGAAGGTCAGAGTGGAAGAGGGGTTATTAATGAAACTTAAGACAAACTGTCTCAATTATGCTGCTGGAGGGCAGAGTTCTGACCTTGTCCTGCTCTGCAGCTGCCCAGACTTCTCCAGATGCAGATGAGAAATGAAATCCTTCAGCTTCAGGTAGATCCTCTCAGGCACTGAAGCCTTGCTCCCACTTGGAAGGGAAAAAAAAATAATGAAATAGGTGTTATTCCATGCTTAGAACAAGAATGAAGACAGCACAGCTGCTGTTAAATTCCATCATATTAATGTATTTATGGGAGAAATGTAAAGGAATATATATATATTTTTAATAGTTCTGGGCAACTGCTCCAGAAGAAAATCTTTTCTTCCTTCCACACTCCATTATACTCTGTGGAGAACAGTTTAGATCTTCTGATAGTGATACTTCTCAGTATTTGCACTATATTTCTTGAGTAAAAACTGTAATTTAATCTACACAGTCTTTAAAAGTATATCTTAACCTGGGAGATATGCTTATATACTTGTATGCATTAGGCTAGTATCTGTCTCACCTTATCTCAGGTGCCTAATAGTTAGAAGTCTAAGTCTGACCTGGTGACCTCAGACTCACTTTATAGTCAGAAAAAAAAAATGGGCATTCCCAGATTGCCATCTGTCTTATTTGAGCTAAGTACACAAGACAGGTCAGATGAATTGTAGCCTGGATTTGCTTCCACTGAGTACAACAGGAAGCCAGGGTAACTAGCAGAGGTTTAAATGTTGAACTTTCATATGTCTAAATTAAGGTAGATGAATTGCACCCTTAAGTTATACACACTAATAAATTAAACAGCACAAGGGAACATGCCCTGTCACTTTGTTGCCTACAATGCAACATGTGTTACAATGCAATAGTGAGGATGGTACCTGGCTGATTTTGACCCAGGCTATCTTTAGTGCTGTTCAAAATGGTTCTAGAGTACAATGAAGACAACTTTTTAATTGGCTTTTTTGAATGTGGCTGCTCCATGTCTGATCACAAGAGGATTCTATAAAATGGATTCAGACCTTTCTATGCTGGTTGGCTGCAGTGCCAGAGCGCCTGTGAGCGCATTTAATTTTCCAGTATGGAAACAGTAATAGTAGATACAGGAAACAATTTAGATCTAACCCTTTTGAAGGCTACAGAAGTCATGGCACACTTTCCTACAAATTTCAGTAGAAGCAGTCTCTAAGTAGGTATAGGGATAGAAGTCACCTCCTCATCTCCAAGGCCTCCAGAGACAAATATGCAATCTCTTTTTAGAAAGTATGGAAAACCGTCTTTACTGATAGAAAATAACAAAGATATGAGCAACTCTGAGACAACATCTATCCAAAACATTGAGTTTTAAGACTGTGTTTCTGTTCCCACTGACTTCAAAGCTACAGGATCAGGCCTGGTTTATTTATTTATTTATTTATTTATTGGAATGATAATGGCCAGTGGTGGAGTTATTTTTATTCCTTAAAAGAAACAATGAATAAGACGCCATGCTTACTTTTCACTGGAAATTCTGAAACAAGTTCATTGTGGGGAGGGGGGAGAAGAAGGGGATGAAGTAGTCTTCTGCACTGATATTTTTTTTTTCTACTATGGTCATGAATACTTTCAAAAAAGCCCAATTCGGAACAAGCAATAGAGGATAAGCCCAAGCTACTAAAACATCTTTCCTTTCCTTAGACATTTGGGACCTATATTCTCTTTGTATATTTTGTCAATGGGAAATAAACCAGCTGTGTTCCTGAAATCCCTGTTTCTCTTTCTTGTTAGCTCAATTCAGTTTTATGCAGAAGTGAAATGTTTTTTTGTGTTTGGCTCTGTTAATATCTGTGAGGGAACCTATGCTCTCATTACATAGCATTCTGTATTTTTTTTTTCCTTAAACTTGCTTTTTGGTAGGGTGGTTGTCATTAACTAAGACAGTAACTTAGAATAAATTAAACTAACTAAATAAAACAGAGTGTAAAACTGTGGAAAGATGAAGAACAGTATTAAGAATTAAAGCCCTTCATATACAAAATTCTATAGCAGAAATAACTAAAATCAACCTACAAGACCATGATTTTTGCTTCCAAACTTACATGAGAAAAACAATATAATTCTGTGTTACAACTCCACTCACAGAATCCTAGAATAACTTAGGTGGGAAGAGGTCTCTGAAGGTTTCTAGTTCAACAGGGTCAGTTTTGGGGTCAGACCAGGACTTTATCTAGTCGGTTCTTGACAATTTTCCACGACAGAAGTTGTGCTACCTCTCTTGGCAGCTTAGTTCACCGTCT
Organism: Anas acuta; assembly: GCF_963932015.1. Taxonomy (NCBI): domain Eukaryota; kingdom Metazoa; phylum Chordata; class Aves; order Anseriformes; family Anatidae; genus Anas; species Anas acuta. The sequence goes on from NC_088981.1 coordinate 107,340,774, forward strand.
TCATGGGGAAAACTTATTTCATTATATCTGACCTGAGTTGCTCTTGTTTCAGTTTATTTTCTTTGTTACTCATCGTGTGCTACTGTGGATTGCCTGACTATAATCTCGATGCCCTTGTTTTGGCTTGTCTGTCAGTATACTCAGTTTAGTGTCATCTGCACATTCGATACTGCACTCCAACACCTCTTCCTGGACTCCAGTAAAGATGACAAACAGATCCCATGGCAGACCCCTGCAGTACTCTACTAAGGTACTAGCCTCCAGACACAGTATGACTGTTTTCATTAGCCACTGTCTTCTGAGTCCAACCGTCAGACTTTTTACTTGTCTATTTGTTCATCTGTCCGGAGTGTGACATCCTAGCTTGAATACAAGAATATTGTGGGTCACAGTGATAAAAGCCCTGCTAAAATCCAGGTAAATGACAGCTACTGCTCTGAGTTCGTATTTATTTTATCACAGAAGACAATCAGGTTGTTAGGCATGAGTAACCCTTGGCAAACCTATGTTGATTGTTCCCAAACACCTTCTTCTTTTCATGCCCAGAAATGGCTTCAAACAGGATTTGCTCCATAATATTTTTTGGAACCAAAGTGAAGATCACCAGAGCATAGACCCTTAGATCATCCTTTTGGACATTTGTTTATAAATATGTGCAGCATTTTCTTTCCTTTACTCATTAGGGACCTCCCCTGGTATCTGTGATCTTTCAGAGATGATGCAGAGTCGCCTTATCATGACATTGGCTAACATTCTCAGACACAGTCTGTATAGCCCCATAGCCCCGAGGACTAATGTGGGTTGAGTTCTCTCATACAGTCCTTGACATGATCCTGATCCACTGTTCATAGCTCTCTGAGCACTTTCTCTAATCATGAAGGCCTGGATAACCCTTTTGGTGCAGACTGAGGTAACGAAGGCACTGAATACTTTGGCCTTATAAGTGTCTGATGTATTTAAACTACCAGCCTCATTCAGCAATAGTTCCATATTATTATTATTATTTTCTTTTACTACTAAAATAATATTAGAACTATTTGTCAGTCTTGATGCCCCTTGCAAAGGTCAACTCTAAGTGAATGAATTTATCTGACACCGTTCCTGCATCCTTGGGCAATGCTTTGAAATTATTCCACTGTAGCACATCCCTGTCATGAGTAATGAACTGTCATGAATTTCCTTCTTTGCCAAGCTAGACTCCAAGTATAGCTACCTGCTTTTCTGGGCACTGGGAAGGATTGTTTCTATACTTACAGGAGGTTGCCCTAAGACACCTGCTGCTTTTCTGAGCTTCTTTGTCTATTCAAAGCCACATTAGTGCTCTGCTAGGAAAATGCAAATATACATTGTCTGCCCAGGCAAAAAATGAATGTGGACACCATTCTTTGATGTCAGGTGAAATCTAGGTGCCACTTCTCCCAGAATCATTTTGTGAGAAAGACCTTGCTGAAGTGTTGCAGTCCTAGTCATATGTTGTATCTGTGGCTTCTAAATGACAGTCATGACTGTCTTCCTCACTGCCTGTACTAGATGATCTCCTGTTCAGCAACATGAGTTTTATGACTGCTGTTCTCATGTTTAACACTCCCCTTTTGTTATGTAGGGCATTCCTTGTACCCAACTCAGGGTTGTGCGCTATAAAATATTATGGGTAGTATGACACATAAGTAGTGGAAGGGAAATAATCCCAAGTACAATTTTAGGCCTAGCAGATTAATCTGTCTGTAACATCTGTAATGAGTAGAGTGTCAAGGCACTCGAGGGAAAATAGGAAAAGAGGAATATACAGAAATTTTACCAAAGTTAGTAATAACCAAAGTTGGCAAGTACTCTAGTAAAATACTAAACCTTTCAGCTTTATTCAATCTTTGTGAATCCCTGCTGCTTCTTTTGTGAATCTAGTCATTCAAACAGAACATACTAAACTTGGAACAATCTCATCAAACTTTCTAGAGATAGAGATTTATTTATTTTTCTTTCATAAAGTTTCTTCTCAAAGCATACTGGCTGAGATAAACCTGCTCATGTTTTGGAAAACACCCCCTCCAGTGCTGATTTCTACTGCTTACAAAGGAGATCTCACATCAGTACTGATTTCTGACTCATTCACTCTGCTATTGGGAGAGATGTCTGCACATTGGACAGGCCAAATTCCCGATCCAAAAGGAGGGAAAATGACATGTTCCAAAATGGTCATTCCCTGCCAGCATGTCAACAAATATCATTCTGTTTTATAGTTGCTATTCAAGAAAACACATTGAAATATAATATTTCAGTCCATCTTTGTTCAGCAAAACAGTTAACAATATGTTCAAAAGATGCCTTCGCTTGAAAAGTTGGTGGTTTGTTTGTTTGTTTTCCGAAAACGCAGTTTCCAAGGAGAAAGAGACTCTTAGGTATTTTGTCTCTAGTGGGTTCTTAAAAATAATTTCAGTCATATCATAAAGTAGTTACTATGGAACTACAGAACACATTTCACATAGGAAACTTCATCCAAAGTGAACCTGGCTGTACCTATTTAAAAAAAAAAAAAAAAAAAAAAAAACTAGGATCTTTTAATTTAATTTTTATCCTTTCTAAATTTGCTTGTAGTGTATATTAACATTCCACTCCTCGTGTATACTAGAAATATATCTGCTTTGTTTGCAGTTCTAAGCATTAATACCAAGGCAAAGGACATATTAAAAATAGTGACATTTTAGTTCTAAATATGATGTCAAAAATGGTTATTGTATGTAATTTCCATACTGAAAAGACTCTGTCAGGTCAAATTATGACACAGATTTTGTTTTGATAAAGAAATTACCTTAAAAGTCTTAAAAATGAAAAGTTTTCATGATTATTTGTTTAAGATCCCAATGGGAACTTTTCCTTTCTCTCTCTCTCTCTCTCCTGCCCAGCCCCACTCTCAACAGGCATTGACCTACAGTACTCATAATGCAAACATTGCACCGTTGGAATGATCTCTGCTCACCCATGAGAACCCAGAAGCGTTGAATCAAATTTAAAGAGGATACAAAGCTTTACATGACAAGGCTGGGTCATTTGTCAGAGTTTAGACAAAAGGATATAAACAATATAAATGTAAGACAAGGACCTTCTTACATATAAGAAGGAAATAAAAAGAGGTTGGTTAAGAGGTTTGTCCAGAGGTTTGTCCATCTCTCTTTAGAGAAAGATGGAAATGTTCTTTTATTTTTTCATTGCACATGATCTGAATAAATAAATAGATAGATAGATAGGTAGATAGATAGATAGATAAGGCACTACATCTATGCAGAAATACTAAATGGTTCAAATACAGTATTTTTTGCCTAGGGAAAAAAATGTCTCAGTGCTCTAATGTATTCTTAACTGATAAGAGTCAATCTGTTACAGTTGCAATATATATATATATATATATATATATATATATATATGCATTACACACACAAAAACAGCTTGTGAAATCTTCATCAGCTGAGGTGTTCAGTACAGATTTCTTGACATTGAAAAGTGGTATCTTTAAATTGAAGGGGAAAGCAAGCAACCAAACAAGCAAGAAAGGATAGATTTGAAGCTATATCTGCCTGAAAGCCTGAATGTTCTCAGAAAAGATTAGTCTTTGTGTCCATTTTTCACATGGAAACTTGAAGAACAAAGAACAAAATATAATTTAGACATCAAACTTAGGAACTTAGATAAGGGTGTTGGCTTTTTGTTTGTTTGTAATGTCGTTACAAAAAAAAAAAAAAAAAAAAAAAAAACACAAAAAACTAATGTTTTCATTAAAAACAATCATTGAGCTTTACCTTAGAATAAGACTGTTAACATTAATAGTAGTAATAGTAGTCATTTAAATATGCAAGTATGAATACATACAGATTCAAAAGGAAGGCAATTTTTGAGACAGCAACACATATGGCATTTCAAATGGTCGTAAACACCCATGGTAATCAAATAGTTAAGATCCTTATTGTGGAACTGAATCTTGCAATTTGTTTCTGGTTATTCTGCTCTGTTTGGTCTTATATCTTACACTACAGCCTTCTTTGAGGTAGCTGTAAAGTGTGATAAGGTCTTCTGTGAGACTCCTTTTCTCTTGGCTAAATAAACCCAATTCCCCCAACCACTGCTCATAAGACTTTTTCTCTAGATCCTTCACCAAATTCATTGCCCTTCTCTGAACATGTTCCAACACCTTGACGTCCCTCTCGTAGTGAGGGGCCAAAAACTGAACACAGTATTTGAGGCGCGGCCTCACCAGAGCAGAGTACTGTGAGCCAATCACTTCCCTAGTCCTGCTGGCCACATTATTTCTGACACAACCCGGGATGCTGCTGGCCTTCTTGGCCCCCTAAGCACACTGCTGTTTTATATTCAACTAGCTATCGACCTTTTTCTCCTGGCAGCTTTCCAGACACTCTTCCTGTAGCCTGTAGCATTGCATGTTGTTCTTGTGCCCCAAGTGCAGGATCTGGCACTTAGCCTTGTTGAACCTCATACACTTGACCTCAACCCATCAGTCCAGCCTATCCAGATCCCTCTGCAAAGCCTTCTTATACTCAAGTAGGTCAATACTAGTGCCTTGTCTTGTCTGCAAACTTACTGAGTACACTTGATTCCCTCATCCAGATTGTTGGTAAAGATATCAAAGAGAACTGACACCAGCACTGAGCCCTGGGGGGGGCTTGTGACTGACTGCCAACTGGATTTAACTCTACCATGAATCTTTGGGGCTAGCCACTCATACATCTTTTTACCCAGTGAAGCATATGCCCATCCAGGCCATGAGCAGCTTGTTTCTCTAGAAAAAAATGTTGCAGGAAACAGTGGCAAAAGCTCTACTGAAGTCTAGGTGGACCATATCCACAGCCTTTCCCTTATCAACTGAGCATGTCACCTTGTTGTAGAAGATCAGGTTGGTCAAGCAGGATCTGCCTTTCATAAATACATGCCTACTGGACCTGATCACCTGGTTGCTCTGTAAGTGTTGTATGATGACACTCAATTTGTTCTGTGAGCTTCCTCAGCACCAAAGTCAGATCGACAGGCCTGTAGTTTCCCAAATCCTCCTTCTTGTCTTTCTGGCAGATGGGCATCACATTTGCTAGCCACCAGTCAACTGGGACCTCCCTTGATAGCCAGGACTGCTGATAAATGATGGATGGAAATAACATTATTACTTATAGTTGTTATTTATTTACATGGACCTAAGACTCAGGAATCTTAGGATTGATACCTAAACACAGCAGATTGTGACTGGAAAAAAAATCCTTGGTGCTTCCTGTTTTATCCAAAATATTGAGACAATCTTCCCTTACCTTCTTCATTTTGCTGATTTAGATTGAAAAGTCTCTTATGGAAGTTATTCTGATCATTTCATATTTATGTTACATACATGCCACTGTAAATAGATACATAAATAAATATTTTATGTGATCTAGATGGTCAGGTTCCTCATAGGTTGTCTCAACAAGCTTTTTGTGCCTCTTCCTCATATGACCCTCACCTTTGCACCAGCATTAAAACTCTCTTTAACTCCTTCAACTGAAAACATATTGGAAAGAGCAGACTGTACTCTGATTGTCTGAAGAAAAGAAACTTTTGATATCTTGATTTTAATAAGACACAAAGAAGAGCAAATGCTCTTTTATTAACCTTTTAACAATGAAGTCTTTGAATTCTGATAGTTGTGCTACATGGGTTTACATCAGCCTAACTTTAAGAACTCAGTTTAAAAGTGAAAAACACCTCCCCCTCCTCTGCCCTTCAGCAGACCTGGAAGTTGTCTAGGGATTCAGGAGCTGTCTATTAGTTTTGGATGATATGGAAAAATATTTTTACTTACATATATACTGTCCAAAATTCTGAAGGAGAATTAGGGAAATAATTGCCAAGAACACATTTACACCGAGTTCCCCAAATCACTTAGTGAAAGGGTCATTCATACCTTTGCCCTGACCTCTATGTAGAGGATAGTACACAACTTCTCCAGGAGCAGACTAGAAAGCAGAAACTCTTTGCCTTTGGCTTCCACATCTCCAAGGTAGCAGTGATTTACTATGAATTAAGCTCTCAACTCCTCCATGTCCACTGCATGATGTACTCCCTAGCAGATAGTCATGAGGCAATGGTGCACACATTTGTCAGGCTGTACTACCCAGCCAGGTATTGAACTCAGGAAAGCAATATCCCTAGCTACATATACTGACATTGAGAACCAGGGATTTCAACACCTAAATTTAGCTTAGAGTTTCATCTTACAATAAATTAGAGACCTACACTTGGTCAGCTGATAAAACTTTTGAGGCTCCATTGATTGTATTGACAACACAGCCATTGACTGCCAATGGGAGTTTAGAAACAAAGCTTACATTAGACACCTACATGCTGCTTTTTAAAATTAGCTGTCTGAATCAGAAATTGGGTGACATGAGAGAGAAGGGGAAGATCTGTAATGTGGAATACGGTCCTGAACTAGACAGTTTTGACCAAAGGGTCTCATCAGGAGGTATGGAAAACTGCAGCTTCTGTTCTTCAGAGCCCTGTGCTTCATCTACTGCTGAATCATTGGATGAAAGATTGGTCAGTTACCTCAGCCTGGTACACAGAATTCCCTGAGGGATTGGCTGGCTGCATGTCATGCTTGGAAATGCACAAGCTATTGATATCTTGTGAGGGCTACACTGAACAAATCCAATGTGGAACTTGTAGTTACATAAACATCAGTAAATAAAGCAAAGCCAAAACATAAGTTATGCTCATGGTCTTTGCCTACTGTCACGTTCATGCTAGGAACTTGTTCCCTGTACAGTGCCTTTCTAGGCTCAATCTCATATGTTGGGAGATTAAAAAAAAAAAAAAAAAAAAAAAAAAAAAAAAAAAAAAAAAAGAGAGAGAGAGAATTTAGGTAAATGGACAAAAGCTACAGAGACTTTCAGTATCATGTTCAGAAGATGGGCCCAACCCACTAACAGCACACATGAAACCTGTATGACCTACCAGCAGCTGTGATATGTAAACTCTAGACTTGTTAGAGCGCTGTTCCTAAGCAACTTTTTTAAACCTGAATTCCTTTTTCTAATGCTGTCCATGGTATCAGTAGCCAATATGAAGCAATAAGGAATATGCTATAACCCTCCATACTTCTCTATGTCAGGCTACAATCTGGTTTTGATCAAGTTAAATGTAATCTAAGCCTCCTTGAGCATAAGGAAAGGAAACACTTTGACTTTTTTTTTTTTTTTTTTTGGTACAAAGCAGACACCAATAAGTTTATAAGGAAAAGTGATATAGGACTTTATAGACTAGTAATATTTCAGGAACCTGTCCCAAATAACATGACAGCTATAGTCTTGACTGTGCTGGAATCTATGAGTCTGTATATTATATACTTTACTTACCTTGTTAAACTACAGGGGTCTTCTCACATACATCACATTACTCAGGTAACAGTCCAGACTTATGCTAGCCATATTTGTTATCCTTAATTTATTAAACACTCTCTCTCTTTTTGTTTCTCCACTGCTTATTTCTCCAGTGCTTTGGAGTATGTTTCTGGAAGATCTCAGTGTGATTTCTAGAAGACAAGGAGCTCTGAGCTTTGAGTCAGTTTTCTGAGGGACTGATTTTGCCATTTCAGCATCTCAAAATAGAGGATACAAAATGGATCTGAAGTACAAGTGCATGTTCAAAACCTTGTATGATGTCTGGCAAGTAGCAACATTTTAGCCATGGTGGTATGTTTAAAGCAAGATTTATACATAGGGGTAATTTAAAAAAAAATATATAAAAAAAAGTCACCACTCTTAAAAGTAATCCTGTCTGTGTCCTTTGATAGGCACTTGTTACTTCTAAGAGTGACAGGACCGCTGCCCAGAGAGTGATCTCCTTCTGCAGCCCCATGTTAACTGATAGTGTCACTTGACTTAGAGGAGCCTTTGCATGCATGGAAAAATCAAGAATTTAAAAGGAGAAATTCTGTGTAAACGTAATCTTTCATGTACTTAAATTAGATCAATATATGTATTAACATTGCAGCAACCTGTGTTTAGAGAAAGACATACAGAAACTTTGGTTTTATGTAGGTCACAGCAGCCATACTTCACGGAAAAATAAAAAGGTTCCTGACATTTGAAAAGTGTTTTGCTTTATATTTATTTGTTTGTTTAGGCTGGTTAGTTAGTGGGAATGTGGCACTTTGCTGCAGCTCCCTTCCGCAGTGGTTTTCTGTTATCTGAAGGGCTTACTTTCACACAAAGCGTTCTGTAAATGGCAATTTGTCATCAATTGAGAAGGATTAAAGAGGGATCAGTTGCAAGAGAGTCTTCTACTTATATTTACTCTATCCACATCAACACTTCTTCATACTTTAGTGAAATTGCAGCCTAGCACATGAGCAATTTGTGTACCTGTAACAAGTTTACCTGATATTAAGAGCTGATTGAATAAAAGCCACAGGCTGGAACCTTTTGTCTCAATATTTGCCTTTTAGTTGTTGTCACAATTCACCCATTGATTTCAAGAGCACAAACATTTCTTGATGATGAGAGCTAATATCTCTTTCATGCTTGTTTACATACCCAGTTCAGTCCAAGAAGCCAGTTTCACTTTTCACTTTGGTCTACAAGTAATCATGCAAACAAATGCCACAAACCTGAGAAACCCCTTTCTGTGTCCACCCGTTTGGTTAATTCACGCTTCTGTGCACTGTTCATTGCTTGGTTATGTATTGATTTAGAGCTAAGACCCTGAGATCAAAGGCTCTGAAAGCACATGATTAAAACACTAGTGAGCCAAGGATTGGACTGATTTTTGTGTAAAACCTTTAGTTTCAAAACTGTGTCTGCTGATACTTAAATCTTGTGTGAGCAAAAACGTATATATATATGTATATTTATGCATGAGTATGACAAATACAGAAATATTACATATTTCTACATAGAAAAAGATCCAGAAATGTTATTTTCCAGGAAAGATAATTAAGCATATGCTTAATTTATACCTAAGAGTTCTTGAATAGGAGATGGAATCTATTTTTTCTTCAAATATTGACAACATAACCAGGGATAGCCAGAATAACTAGCCTTGTTTTGATAATCTGTTAACTGAGCCATTCAAATAAATGTATTTTTATTCTTATTCTCATTCAAAGTTAATAAATTCTTTGTTCCATGATGTGCACATAAGTAATGTTTTTTATAATGGCCAAAAAAATGTGACAATAGTGATGGACAATAGTAAGACCAAAAGGACTGTGGGTGACTTTTACAGTGATAAGCAATCTGGCCCTAGTTCAGCAAAGCACTTAGGTTAGAACACGTCTATTGAAGTCACTGCAGAGCAAATGGTTGCAATACATGCTCACACAGAAAAACATTTTTTTCTTTCATGAAGTCACCATTCTGTTTTCTTGTGCTTTATCTTTTGTTGAACTGTATGGGTTATGGATTGTGTGCTATAATTTATAACCCTGATACTGTTTAATTTACATATAGATTCATAGAATCATTAAGGTAGGAAAAGACCTTCAAGATCATCTGGTAGATTTCCAAAGAATCCATTTATTCCCCAAAATAGTAATGTTTCTTGAGTTTTTAAAGACTGTTTCTTAAAGACTGATGAATGTTAGAGACTTAGAAGCCACAATGTTAGTTCAGACCAGATTGTTCTGTTCGTAACTATACTGCTCTGTTACTCTAAAAAAATGAACTCACTATGATGTCCCAAACAGGTGAACACTAGTTTCACCCTTCCATTACCAATGCTGTTGGCACAACTGTTTGTCTGCTCCATCTGGTACCACATCTTTCCTCAATGGATCTAAATATCACAGAATCACAGAATGGTTGATTTTGGAAAGGACCTCTGGAGGTCATCTGGTCCAAATTCCCTGCTCAAGTAGGTCCACCTCAAGTTGGTTTACTAGGACCATGATGAGACAGCTTTTGAATATCTCCAAAGAGGCAGATTCCACAAGCTCACTGAACAACCTGTTCCATTTCTCAGTTACCCACGGAGTGAAGTGTTTCTTGATGTTCAAAAAACACTTTTTCTTGAACATGAGACTACCTAATCCATAGTATTACCTATCTGTACTTCATAGCACCAGAAAGAGGGAGAGTGACAAGAAAAGTTCTACCAGGGTTTGAATCCACTAAAGACTACTCTATATGTGTACCTGGCAGATATCATGGGACAAAGTGATCTTACCTAGCATCCCAAGGACCCTTAGTTCCTATGAAGGAAGATGGCTCTTTCTGCCTTTACTTCTAACTCAACACACATCACTGCCCTGAGAAATTCCTTGACCTTACTGGTAAGTCCCCCAGGCTTTAATATTTTACTTTTTGGAAGTAACTCATAGGCCTGGCCCAGCATTAAGAGAGTCCACAGGATCCAGGAATACGAAACAAACTGTTGGTACCTCTTGCTATTTTGTTAGTGTTATTAACATATACATGTGTTTTTTATGATTCTTTTTGTAAAATCTGGATATAAAACCATTTTCCCCAGACACAAAGTCAGCAGATGACATGTAGTCAACCCACACGTTTTATTGCCAGAGAGAATAAAACTATATTACTGTTACCACATTATTTTTTTCTCCCCTTTGGTGTGTAAACCTTCATAGTAAGATCCCAAGGTAGAGCATTACCAAGAGTCTCTGTCATCTTAGAAAAGTGGCATTTCTTAAGCAGTCAGCTTCAATGCTGAGTGTAAGATTACACAAAAGCCAGGCAGGAGGAGACTTGAAAGGGTCTTGTTAGCAGCCATATCTGGAGGGAAATGAAGTTTAGGAATCACACACTATGCAAGCAGCTAAATAAAAAGGTTAAACTTTCATAATGTATTCTGTGTGAGATGGTTCTCCTTTACCACAGCAGATGCTCGTGAGATCACCCCAAGGTGTCCACAGCTTTTCAATCTTTCTCAAAATTGAAAACCTAAAAATACTAGTAAAAAAGCAGGCAGATACTGATGGGCTCATTCTTTGACAGTTGAATGGTGTAGTTTGCATCTCAGCAAAGCCCATTCACACAATACTAATTTATACCTACGTATGTGCTTTTGTTTTCTTGCATAACGACTGTATTGTGTGTTCAGAAATAGCATGTCTGTCTGGGCTGGCTTTGGCAGTATAGCACATTTGAGCATGCACTGGACATAGCCATTTACAACAGCTGGCAAGTCTCAGTGGCTCAGGTTACACATGCATATTTGGGGTTGGCATCAAATTGTATTGATGTTATCCTGAACTCTGGTGTGTCTTACTGCTGAACAGACTTGTTTTGTCTGGCAAACTTGGTCTTGATGCTCAGCCTCCAATACCAGAAAAGAAACTCCCAGGCAGGGCAACACAAGGTTTGATAAAGCCTGAAAACTAATGGAAAGGAAGTGAAAGATATGATGGTCTTCCCAGGCCTCTTTCCATTTCTCAGTTAGGGACTGAGATCTTCTAATGAACCAAATTTTATACTTAGTCATTGCTAATGAGATCTTAATATGGAATTTATCTGCAGTCTAAAAGAGCCTTCCTCTTAGGAGGCTTTTTCTAATAACATAGAGAGACTGAAAATCAGAGAGCATTGTGTGCTTCTCTGCCACACCTCTTTTGAAGAGACATCTGGCACTGGAACTTGCTCACAGCTGTGTTGCATTTCAGGTTGCTCCATGTCGTGAGACACTGGGGTGTAAGTTTTCGTGGTCGCTTCAAAGTGTGTACTGAAAGGCTTTGTGACACCTGGGGCTTGTTAGGGTTTTCCTTCGGGCATTCCAGATGGAGCACTTCAGTGATACTTCGGAGTGTGCTCTGAGGACTAGACCAGCATGTCTACCACAGCAATTTTCTTGAGGTCAGAAATACGCTTTTGAAGCAAATCATTCAGTTAACCCCTCTAGCTGCTTTTCGGATTGCATCACGAACTGGTCGTCTATCACAGGAAAGCAATATTTTGGGGGTCAAAATGAGCCAATGAGTAATCTTTAGCATTGCACCTAGCATGCTGCAAGTGATAATGGGCTGAAGTCAACAAGACCAAAACAGAGCTAGTTTAAAAACAAGCTCCTGAAATGCATATAATGCTCATTCTCAGCTCTAACTGGTTAACAGATATGACCCTATCAAACATTGCTAATATAAACATAGCTTGTGTGAGAATTAATTAATTAATTAATCTCAAATTAATCTTGAGAGTGCTGCTGGAGGTACTTTAACAGCATGTTGTAATGACCGGTATTTCAGAAGACAGTGCAAAAAATAAAAATAAAATTGTATGAGCTTCCCCATGTACATAGAAAGGTTTCTTTACACCTTCATTAAGAATAATTATTGTTGCAATTATCACATTTCTTTGTTTTTGTGTTGTTCATTACTAGAGCTAGGGCTGGTACTTGCGTAGGAATCCAGTGATCCCGTTGTGCTAGTCAATGCTCATACAAAAAATAACAAAATTTAATCCTTTTAACTTCTACAGTGTAAATCCTTTGTTGATCTATGCCCTGAAACAGGAGAGTTTATTTTGTTTCCATACTTGATTTATACCTGTGATTATTGTTATTGCAATGAATTGTTCAGAGGCCTTTTAGAGCATCTACGTCATGTTACAGCTTGTTCACAATGTTGTTTCTTGAGTGACAATTTGTTCAAGGTTGACAAGCATGTATTGTCAGTCTTGAGATCTTTACACCTGCTTTTGATTAAATGTCTAATTATATATATATATATATGTATAACTGAATGTGAATTGCAATGTATGAATTCACATCCTATATGTTGTTACACCAAAAGCTGAAGGTCAAAATAGGTATAAATTTATATAATACAATCTTCATGCTGCAATACCTTTTTGAGATGATAAATTATTATGAGATGTTAATTTAAACAAAAGAAACATCTGTCAGTCAGAACTTACAAAACTAGTAAGTGTTGCATGATTACCATCACAGATCTTGTAATCCATGCTAGCTATCCCTATCTTTCATATATGTGTAAGTGGGGAGTCTCATAAATTCAGAACCTTTCTGAAATCTTGCTATGTTCCAGTGATTGCTATCCAAATCCCACCTACTAAGTGATGATAGAACCAGGCTTCACGTTCCTAGAAGCTACTTAGATCTCAATTTCTATTACATATTTGCAGAGTTGACTCTGCTTTTTTATTCATTAATCTGTCCATAACTTAGGTGATCTTTGTGCATGGTATCATCTCAGAAATGTGATGAAAGAGGAAGTCTGGAAAGAGACTGAGGTCCTACACATAGAACAATGGTGTGGGAACCAGCAGAATGCTTCTAAAATATAAAGACTTACTGTAGACAAGTCACTTGACCACATAATCTCCTTTACTTATTCTACTCTCTTGCTCTCATTCTTTCACTTCCTTTTTCTTTCCATCCATTACCACTTTCCTCATTGTCAGTGATTCTTAGAATTTGCTCTTGACTGATTTGTGACTGTCATACCAAGGAAAGATAATGCAAACCACAAATGGTAGTATTACAGGTGCTGGATAATAATTGAGTATGAATAATCAGAGTATTTCAGGGAGGAAAAAAGTAAACAATAACAAGGCTATCTGTGTGCTTAACTTATCAGGTACCTATTACTTCTTCTGTCAGGCTTTCTGGTACATCTGATATTCTAGTACCTCTAACTTCTGTCATTATCATAAATAAATGTTGGGATCCTCTTACATAGGAATTTTATTCAAGAAGACACTCATAACAGAGATGGATGTTTCTAGTCCTCCTGGGTGGGAATGCTATTCAGGAATGACAGCAACCTGGAAATTATTATTTTTCTGCTCATGTCATTAGTATTGTAAAAAAACATATGTACATTTTCTTTTGTGAACTTGAAACCAGTATTTGTTGCTATGCTGTAACATTGGACCCTGTTAAGGGACCTCTGTTTTTATATTCCAGCTGAATTTCTTCCCTTAGAGTTTGGGAAATAATGTGAATATAGCAATAAATGTTTTTAAGGAAAGAAGAAAACATGAAATACAAAATACATTATTATTGTGGTTTAATGGGAAATGTTCTTATTGAATGATATGTTATCTTGAAGAAAGTGGCACTAAAATGAATGAGTACTTATTATGAGTAGCATTTTAATCAGTGTGAGTTAAATCACTGGAACTGGACACAGATAAAACAAGAGAAGATTTTGTTACATGCTCCAAACTACCTCATCAATTACTAAAAGCATAATGAGGAGACAGAAGACAAAGACAATAGAAATGTCATTTGTTATTATTGTACTTTGCTTATGTTATTCCATTCTAAATATTTTTCAGTGACACTGTTGCAGTTTGCTTTGGGAACTTTTAGGCATGCTTGACCTATAATGTGTATACTATAAAATTAATTTAATGTTTTACTACATTTGCCTTTGAACATGGGTCCTCTTCATTTTTTATGGTTAAGTGAAATGTGGAATGTTAAATTCCAGAGTTGGCAGCCATGTGCTCTAGTAGTTATTCATTTCTACACTACAGATTTTGTTTCAAAGGCATCTTTCCTGAGCTGGATTGTATCCATTTTTCCGGGTGTTGTTCTACAAAATATCCCTAAACATGAACAGGCAGTCTTATTCTTTCTGATTTCTTAAGCATACTAGAATTTGTAACTTAATGCATGGAAAATTAATTCTGAGATTTTTATAAGCAAACTACATATAGATATGTGTATAGCATTCATTTTTTTTTTTCTAAATATATGGATTTATTTATTTATTTATTTCCCCACCAAATCAAATACATAAATAAATAAACCAGAAACTTATGTTTAGGCTAATCCTGCAAAGTTCTCCTGGAATTGTACCTGCTTTTAAAAATAGAAAGAATAAGGTTTTATAGACAGCAAGAAAAAAAAACTAAACTTTTTTTTCTAAATTATAAGCGTATTCCAAATCTTGTATAACAGTACAGACTTTGATATAGAAAGAAGTTGCATCCCTGTGAGTAGAGTCTGCCTTTGACATATAAAAACAATAGTTTTGTAAGAAAACTAATCAATAAGCAACACATTAACTCAGTTAATAAAACAACAAATTCATAGGTGAATTAGGAGTTCATTTAAAACAGTTTTCAGGGTAGAAACCCTGAACAATTTTCATGAGGAAAAAAAAATCAAAAAATTGCATCTATAATCATAACTATTTTCTGCAGTCCACTGAAAAATCACACAGCTTATTAATTACTGACTCTAGAACCTTGATTAATGCAGATTTTCATTTTAATGAACTAATTCCAACCTACATTTTTCCAGTGATTTTGCCAAGACGCGAAACACATTGAAATTAATTTTTAGTGAGCTTGGATAACATCATCATACAAAACTTCAATCATTCAAGTCTGAAAAGTCTCCCTAATGTGTCTTTGGAAACAAATCATCTCAATTACCTCTGAAGCTAAAATGACCTCTGATGTGTTGTTTTGCTTCTTTCATGTTTGCTCAGTATGGAAACCAGAGTAAGGAAAGACACAGGTGAGCATCCACATCTCATTTACCATGGAGTCAAGGTACAGCTGAAATATGCACAGGTGTTTCTTGGATAACTTGTTTTAGGAAGAATGTTCAATGACTATCAGAAACTGAAATTATGGTGCTCCTAAGGGATATCTATTTTATTTTTTTTTAGCTATGGTAAGCAAAGTATGTTTAGATTAGACAGCTAACTTGTAGATGCCTATGGTAAAATAAGATCATCCCTTTGGTATGTCTCTGGAGGAAAAAAAGAAAAAAAAAAAAGGATATGGCACAAGTAAATCTACTTCCCAAGGTGAGAAGAAAATTAAAGACTAAAACAAGAAAGGATAACTGCGTTTTCAGACCTACTTTCTAATGTCCCAGAATGGAGTGCAGTTTCAGCTTTGGCCCAGAAAAAATGAGCTCATTTTAAGGAGTTGTCTTACTCCCACTGCTTTTAAAGGAAGCCTATTAAGGAGACATTCTACAGAGGGAAGCTAGTGCTGGTCTCTCACATGTTGCAGAGGCAAAATGCTGTCCTGCAGTAAATATTTTGGTTTTTTAGAGGTGTTTATATGTTTCTGATGTTAATGTTGTTTTAGATGGTAAATATTTCATTTGTTGTTATCTTTTTCTTTGCTTCTTGTCTCTAATTCCTAGTGAAATAGTTCATTCTAAACCCACAAGCCATCACTAAACAGATAACACCTCTCCAGTTGGGGTGTATTTATATTAATATGGACAATTTAAAAATAAAAATTGAAGAGTATTTAATATTCTGTACAGAGATTTTATTTTATAAATTATCTCATTTGCATTGAACTTTTGAAACAGCAGATCATATCCTGTAGCAAATAAAATTGCAGGCCTCAGTTGTTCTGAAACAGAAAAATGTCATTTTCTCCAATTCTTTCTCCTCTCACTGAACTTCCATTTTACATAATTAATTTTTCAGAATGAAAAAAAAGTGATTCCCATTTTAAAAATTGTGTTTATACTTCTGTCTTTTCTCTGCAAAGCATCACTGTTTATCTTATCTGTATTGTGTTTTCAGAGAAAGACAACAGTTGACATTTCAGAGATTGATTTCATATAGATAAATTGCTAGAGAGAGGAAAAGCTGCACTACAACCTTCAGGTTGTTTCACTCTGCTAGAAGTCTCCAGAGAATCCACTCTGGCATTAGGACGAAATTCATGGCAAACACTGAGAAAACATTTCCACCTTGTTCAAGATCATTTGTTTGGCTTCTGTTCTGCTGTCATTTGCTCACAGCATAATATCAATTTTCATGCACTTCAAATAAGAGCTGAGTGAAAGATCTGTCTGTTTTCAAAGTACCAAATATTGGTGTCCTGCCATCATGCTACTTCTGTGCATGTCATGTTATATTAGATTGGAGTAAGAAGTGGATATCTAATATGTGTCATGGTGATGGATATTTAGTAGAAACACTTAAACTTTTAGGAGCAAAAGTTGTCCCTTTCAAAAAGCTAGTCCCTCCACACTGTGTCCACTTTGATTAGTATGCTTTTACTATTGCAAACTTGAGGATGTATGCTCATACACTAATGTAAATTATTTTTTTTTCCCCAGTTGCTTTACTATATTAATATAACAGATCAGAACCCACTCAACCTTGTATAAATTTGTCTTCTAGATGCAAAATGATCCTTTTGCCAAAATGATGAGCTTTTTGCCTTTCTTGTCTAGTGGTTTTGTAATTTCCTCTGGGCTTGTGTCTTTCAGCATACCATGTACAGAATTTAGCACAGCAGGATCCTAAACTCAATAGTCATGTCTATGAAATAGAAATAAGAATTACAAATATAACTACCACTCAGAAGATCTGAAGACCAGCTCATTAAAATAGCCTTACCTTCAAAGAGAGGTTTGTTGCCCATTCCAGGAGGCATCAATAGTTTTAAGTATGATCACAAAATCTCAAAAAGTTATCATAATACATCATGTTCTTTCTCTGAGGGTTTTACTAATTCATTTTTGTACTTCTAAATCTCTTGGTTTGCCTGTATTAATCTAAATCTATTTCACATTGAACACGCATCCCCCCAAAAGCCCACAGTCTTTTGTAATTGGTTACACTAATTAACCAAAAAAGTGAAGCAATGCCCTTAGAGAAATATCTTTTGGTGCCCTTGTAAAAAGTGTGTATATGGAATGACATTAGATTTATGGGTTTGACAGAAGTTGTTTGATATAGATATTTTTTTCTCTCAAATGCTATACATAAGGCTAGGAACCTACATGCGCTACTGCACATAATACACTACTGCACGTAATGGACTGACTTTTGCTGTAGTTACTTAACAATATAAGCAGCACAGTCTGTCTGGATGGGAACAAGCTGAGTAGGAAGGGAGGTGTTGTCCAACTGCAACACCTCATTGCTTTTTCTGAGTTTCCCTACTAACCACTACCTGCCTTGCCCGCTGTGGTGGCAAACTTTGTGCGATGATAGTACCCTGTCATTGCTGTAAAACCATTATGGGAGTCTAGGAATTCATTGTACAATAGAGAAAAAGTAAAAAGAAAAAAGAAAAAAAAAAGAGGTACAAATAGTCGTGATGACACCTTAGGCAACAAAAATGCCTTTTCTGCTGTTGGTTTTCTTCTTATGTCCACTGCAGTGAGGAGCCAAGGCTTCAGGGCATGAGTGTATAAATATTGTTCAGGAAACTGTGTCATCATTCCCTCCTCCAAAATAACAATGTGTAAGTCTGGGGCCAGTTCTTTGCCAGACATTTGTCTGGGGTTTTCCAGTAGCAGCAGCTAGGCCTGAAGCTTTTTCTTTGGCAGACTATTCTGATGATCTCTGGCACTACCCTGTTGCTGGTTTGGTTGGCTTCTGTGCAATAGAAATAAGCTTAGAGTTAAGCAACTGCTGAGGATCTGGTTTGTCTTTATTTCTTTCTGACTTTTTTCTGGTTTGAGCATAAAATGTAGCACTAAATTGAGCCTGGATTTATAACATGGGCCTTCTATTGAGAGACGAAAAAATGTACAGTTAAAAAACCACAGTAACTGTCCTCAATAAAACTATATTCCTTATGGTTGATTAAAGAAGGTTGGTGTCTTTACTGTAAATAAACACACAAGCCCATGTTTGCCAATGATTCAGTTTGCACTTGCAGGATTATAGAATCACGGAACAATTCAGGTTGGAAGACACCTTGGGAGTCTCAGAGGAGGGTCTGCTATGAGGTCAGAACATGTTGCTCATTGTTTTCTCCAGCTGGATCTTGAAAACCTCCAAGGATGGAGTCTGCACAACCTCTGTGGGCAGCCTATCCCTCTGCTTGAATGTCTTATTGGGGAATAAGTTTCTAAGTATATGCAACTGAACATATAGTATATATAACTGAATATATAGTATATTATATATTCTCAACTCTTTTGTTTCAACTGATGCGTTTTTTCTCTCATCTCCCACAAAGCACTGCATTAAGCTGTTGTGTCCCTGAAAGCAATCTCTTTGCCATTCTGAAGAGGCCCAACTCCTGGCACCTCTCCTCACAGGACAATTGCTCCAGGGATGATGACTACCCCGGAGCTCCTGACTGTGCCCCTGTTCACATAGTGATAGTGGCTCTGGCTGCTGACTGGACACACTGCTGACTCCTGTGCCTCCCCCTTCTTCGACCCCCCTGGACAGAGCTGTTCCCCAGCCACAGACAATCTGTTTTGTACTTGCACTTACACCTTCTATCCAAAACCAGAGAAACTTGATATGGAGCTTCAAACTTCAGCTGCCTAGAATGATTAGGGCAGGAATAAAACCCTCTCAGTTCAGAGCAACTTCAAGCACCTTGGATCATCGTAGGCTCATGTATATGTCAGTTATGGCTCATGGCATATTTTTCTTTGTTAACCCTCACTTCTTTTCCTCTGGGCTGAGGAAGGGCTCTTCAAACTGGCTTAGCCTTGCTCACAAAGGCAAACAATCTTAAGTTTCACATCTGATTTAGTTCAAGATTATTGTTTCTCCTCTTTAACAACTCTCAAGTACTGTTCTAAGTTGCACTCATACAGTTCTTCAGTGGTAATTATTGTTATCTTACCCAGGTGGAAACAGAGGTAGGCAACATCCTTGAGCATAACCAGCACGCCATGAGGGGATGGCTGAGGAACTAAGACCTGCATGTGTAGTAGCAAAATAAACTGAGGAAACTCAGCCACCTGTCCTGTGACATTGTTGGTATTGTCCTTGGCACCAGCCTGTGTCCGAAGGCCCTGATCACAGCCTGGCAACTGATGCAGACCAAGGCCATTGCCCTTGGGCAGCTTGAAAGCAGCCTCTGTCCTTTAGAGGGCAGGAGTTTCCAGTAGGAGGGATAAGGTCAGCCTGTGCTTGTCTCAGGGCTAGAGTAAAGGCCAGGAATTACTCAGGTTGCGAAAACAAATCTGACCTATGCCCATACTCAAGCTGACATTTTCATTTCTGTTTTATTAAAGACTTATCAAGTTACAAGTGGTAACATTCCCCTTTAACTGTTGGGGCGCTCAGTGGCTGCATCCATCTAGTCCTGGTTATAGATTCAGGAGTTCTTTTGTCCTTTTTCTTAACTTTCCTGTATGCCATCACCCCTCACAACACACTGCAAGACAGATCTAAAGCATGTTGTGAGTAAGTATGAGGCCTGAAATGACTCCAGAGGGGTGTATGGAGTTCCTGCCCCCACTTAGCCTTCAGTTTAGGGTCTTCTAATGTGTAAAGGGAAAAGCTTAATTAGCTGAGTGCCTCAGTTCAATCCCTACTACTCACAGTTCACTCATGGATGTGGTATTCCACTAATACTTCTATCTATTTTAATCCCTCTTCTTGCCGGAAGAAATTAAGCCACAAATGAGCTATTTTGCCTATGTTACAGTGGAAAGTCTAGAAAACCACAAGGAATTCCTGGCTGAATACAGCTACACTGAAGAGAGAGAAAGGAGGTTTGTTTTGGTTTTGTTTCATTTTCATTACTATTCTTTTGAATGTTTATCCATAACTGCAATAAATTCTTCTGAAACCTGATTTAAAGCTGACATGGAAAAAAAATACTTGCTTCATAACAGCAGCAAGAGAGCCTTTGTAACATACATCTAATAAAACAGAGATCTACTACTGTTTAAAAATGAGCAGGTCAAAGTATTTGACCTAACACTGATGGATTCTTATTAGAGTGTCTGGACTCCAAAAGACTTCTAGCCAAATGGTTTAACAGTTAATTTTCTGCATATGTGAAAATGTGCATTTTCTGTGCATACAAAGAAAATGTATATGGGTACGCAAACATATAAACATGTACTTGCACATGCACGTACATGTTAGAATCAGGAAGAAACAGTTTGGGCCCTTCCTTTTCAGGAAAAAGCTGAAGGTTTTTATGAAAACATTCTCTTTCAAAATAAAGATTTTTCTTTCTTTACATATGTAAAGGGAAAATGCACAACAGGATTTTTTTTTTTTTTTAAACATTTGTATTAATTTTCTTCATATGGCATAGAAAGGTTATCAAATAAATTCTCATTTAAAATCACATAATTCAGCTGCCCACGATTGCAGGAGACTGATGTCAAGACAATTTTCTTCAGTTGATAACCTTTCACCTTCAAAGTCTTTTTTTACTTCAGGCTGTCATGTCTTCTAGAAGTGAATGAGCTTAACCTACTAATACAAGATCAATTTTAAATCCTTTGAGAGGAAGAAAAAACAAAAAACAAACAAACAAAAAAACTTTCCTGTACGTTCTGTGTAGTTCTCCAGTTTGAAAGGTTTCTATATGACACATAACAAAAACCCAAGACTCCTTAAGAAATATAAATTAATTATATGTATTTTGAAGAGAATTATGTTTTCTCATTCTGTTCAAAACTGAAACCTGCTCAAGTCTCCTACTCATGAGTTACAAATCTTATTAGTTATTGTAATAGCCAACAGAAAGTTAGTTGTCCTGAAAAAAATCACAGGCCTTTCATATGAATATATCAAAACTGTATACCAGATTCAGGCAAATCACTTCTTAAACCAATTCTTTTTGTGTGACAATATTCAATACAGATATTCCAAAGACTTTGCATTTGGGATGGTTTTTTTTGAGAGCTAGTAACAAAAAAAGATTTCCACTTTGCACCTGAAATATGTTTACAGAGGTAGTTTGTGGACTATAAGTGCTGCTAATATTATCTGTGAAAGCATCTGATACTGAACTTGTGCATGGGGTGATGATTTGGGACTAGACAGTTTGATATTCACTTGTTTTGTGATGTGTTCAGTTTTAAGAAGCCTGGTTTCCACTGCTTATATCTTACTTAAATTGCTGTGGAATATACAAGTGTGTTCTTCCCATTACTTTTGCAAAAGAAACTAGTACATCTTGTAGTCAGCATGCATTCTTTGAGTGCAGTTTTTATAATCACACACTTATAAAATGAGCTCTTGTAATATTTAATCCCATTTCATGTTATAAATCAGGAAGTAATATATATGGGAAAATATAAGGTCTGATATTGTGCAATTGCTGGCAAGTTAGCAGTCATCCAACATCCACCTGGATGGGAGCATCATGGCCATATGGGAGTATCACTTAAATCTCTGACCCTAGGAATATATACAAATAAATTCAGCATCTATCAGACTTACAAAAAATAACCATATACATGTGTCCAGTAATGAAATTAGATGTATCCCCCAGTGCTTTACAGCAGAGGTCTTGAACCTCAACTTTTTCTATTCCAGCAACCACTTCTCACTTGCCAATACAAAAAAAGGGTGAAACATCCTCCCCTTTAGAGGCAGAGAAAAGTCCTTTTCAAAGCCAAATGAAGACATACAATGAATAACATTTTCTTTCTTACCTCCAGTAAGGAAAAAAAGAAACAAAAACAACCATCAGTAGAAACATTTGGTGAGAGTTAAGCTCCTTCAATCAACAGACAAATACTATCTGATTTTATCTGAAGCATCAACACCAGTGACACACCCTTCTTTTGAAGAGCCCAAAGTCTTTCAAACATCAGCAAACAATTTGAAAGAGAAATGACCTTTGGAAAGTAATTAACTATTTTTTTAAAAAAGCATGAATTGTAGAAGAGCTATAATATAAGGCTATAGTGATATCAAAAGTGAATAATATTTAACAGAAAATTCAAGCTATTAAATTTGCTTTTACATAAATTTAAAATATAATAAGAAATTTGGTTATTAGATGCGCACTTTTACGGATCTGTGAACCCATCATATGCAATCCTCACTGACCACTTCTCTCAGAAAGGTCTGAAAGACATAAGTACAAGGAAACAGTAAATCCAGAGGACTAGGCCAAAGCTAGTCTGAAGTAGCATCCTCAAATTCATATAACAATTTGTACTGTCCTACCAGGTAGACCTAGGATATACTAATCTACTCCTATTACTTTGAGTTACTCACTTTATGAACATACCAACTTAGACACAAAATCAGTGTTTTTCCATTTTTTTTTTTTTGAAGATTCATGTATGTCCAAACTTAAGCTGTCTCTTAAGCAAGGACATTGGGTAAATCATTTTGGTTGGTGGCACCCGCACTTCAGTCTGTGGCCTGGGAGTGATCCATGAAGAATAATTTGTACAGGACATGGCTTTGTTAGCATCATTCTTCATTTTTTCCAGGTGTCTCTACTAAGGTCAATAGCACATGGTTTGTTTTTGTTTGTTTGTTTTTCCCACTTTTCGTTTATAAATAGAAATTAGACTGCTACGAAATGAGGATTTGAATGTGAATTTTCTTCTAAGAGGTCTTCATAAAAAAATAGGCTGTTGAAAGTAAATGAAAAAAACAGTGTTAGCTGGGGAGCAAAGATAGAAAAAAATCCTAATTTGAAGAGCCAGTGTGGGCAAAACAGTTGGAAATGAAAATGAAAGCAATGCAGACTGGCACTATGGAGTGAGAAAATAAGTCTTGTGAGATTTTTGATTTTTGGTAGGGACAAAGTTGTGAAGGACTGTGAAGTTGAGTTCTTAGAGGCCAACATTTTCATGAATGGCTTTTAGTTTCATGTATCTGAGTATAAAAAAAATAAATAAATAGAGGCCCAGTTCTTCAGTAACTGTTGAGAATTAGGCCCTCTTTAAACCTGGAGCTGGTTGTGTAATAATTGAGTAACTCCAAATTATCTTATCTTCTAAATATAATTGGATAAATATCCTGCCTATTGAAGTAATTACACTGTTTTTTATTGGATATGAAAGATCTGGAAATTTTAGATCAGTAAAAAGTATTATCATTTAGACACAGAGTTTAACATCTTCAAAAAATAGTCTTTCACTAGCAAAATAAGAAGACTTTATTAACCTAGAGGAAAGTAATATTTGCTTTCATGGTACACGTGTTTGACAGTGAGAGTCTTATCATTAGATAAGAGTTAGAGTAGCTACCATCCCACATTCTTCAAAACACAGCCAGATGGTTTGAGGACTAAGTGGTGGAAAACCTCAGTCTTCAATCACAAAGCAGTTTGCATCTTTATTGCACCATTTGTTTAGTAGGCTGACATGGGATGTCTAACATCCTTAAATATCAGTATTTAGGCAGCTGCTTAATTAAATTCTCAAGGCTGCATTTTGATAGGGGTAATTCATTTCAAATGAACAACAAAACATAATCACTTTCTTGCCCTCCTTTTTTCTTAGCAGATTATAGTATTATCAGTTGTTTCTGGCTGACCACAAATAACAGTGACAGCTTGAAATGAGTCACTGATCTCCACAGCCTCCCCTTCCCTACAAATCTGTCTCAAAATCTCTCAGAAATTAACATAGGTGTTTTATAATTGCTTTAAAAGTGCATTTCTGAGTCTTTTGTACGACCCACAAGTGTCAAAATCTGTTGGAGAGCACCATGTTTAGCAGTGGGAAGAGTTTTCCTGAATAGGTTTTATCTTCTTATATTTTACATAATAAAGCAATTGCTACTTCACAAAAGGTTATTTATTCTAAAAATTTAGAAACATCTAAAGCTAGCAGTTTTCTTTTACCTGGTTTAAATTCATCTTATTTACTTTGTGCATATATAAATGGCTGCTCTCATTTCTCAAGGGTATACCAATTAATATTGTCAATCATAAATAAATAAATAAGATGGTTTGTATATATAAACCATCTATACATAAACCATGTATATATAAACCATATAAAGTGCACCTCAAGGAGGAAAGCAAAACAAAACAAAACAAAAAATCAACAACAACAAAAACAACCAAACAACAACAGCCAAACAAACGTGCTGTTCTTATTGTTTTCTGGCCAAACTCATTGGAGCAGCAAGAAGATGCTTTGGCCCAAACCTGAACTTTGGTTCAATTCAGAATAGATATTTATTATTGTGTCCTAACCTGAAAATTGTGGCAATGCCATTCAATCCATTTCCAGCAGGGCAAAGGAAATAATAGTATGGTAGTTGAAATTGATATAAGTAGTCAGCTTCTTAACTATTAATTCCATAGAAATATGTCTGTTTAATATTCAAGTATACAAAATACAAGAGATGCTCTCAAGTCAAATATGGCCCAAGTGTAACAAAAGTAGTTTAAGAAACTTTAAGAGAACTATCATATGAAATAAATATCCACTTTTTAAAAATGTATTTATTATTATATATTTAATGTATAACTTCAGCTACTCAGAAGTTTACATTTCATACAGCTAAAAGCACATTGTTAAATAGTATTAATGATGACAATGTTGATGAAAGAGAATTGATGATGTTGTTGAAATAGAATTGCTAATCACAAGTGATCACAAACCATTAAAACAAATCTATATTTTCTAATAGAAGGTGCTTCACCCTGTGAAATATTCACTAAGACTATTCTTCATTTGTTGTTGCAATACTTCCTGTGCTCATACCCCAGACAAAATTAGCTCCTACTGACTGCAGTGGCTTATCCAGGGAGCAACTAATCTTATCTGAATTTCACAAATACCTCAAATGGTAGCTTGTGACTTTGATTACTCGGAGAGTAGGCCTAATCAGATTCCTTTCCTTAAAACAGTGGTTCATTCAGATCCTTCACTCTGAGAGATCAAAGCTGTTTCTTCTCCCTGTCTGCAGGGAAGCTCATTAGAAGGAGGTTGTCAGGGTTATAATCACGCAACAGTTTTACTTCTGGGTTATAACGCTTTTCCTTTCTTATCAGTCTGTGAGGTCCAAAGTGAGAGAAACAAAGTAGGTATCACTGACATACGATACTTTTAATACTTTAAGAAATTGCTGTGGTCTAGTATTTTATTAAATTCTTCATTTTTAAAGTCTTTTGCAAATACATCTCAAACTATGCAACAAGATCGGAGGGGGAATTATCTGGCTTCTAACATTTTAAAATCAGCAACTGTGTAAACAAGTTACTTTCAAAGTAAAATGTCATTAATTTGACTGCATCACACATATGCTGTGCTAGCAGTCTGTACATCAAATTGATCTTAGGAATTATGTATCATTTGATAATTTTCTCATCATTATTTGTCTATATTTTAAAATAGATAAATAAATTTTAAAATATTCCTATTGTATGCCACAAAGGCATCTTGTACAGTGGTTAGACTGTATGTATTGCAACTAGGAATTATTCAGCTTTAATTCTGATACCATCACTGATGTGATGGTTAATTTCAAAACTCTGCATCAGAAACTCTAGATCCTGATTCCAATGTCATCTTCTATCTCCCACAGCAATACATGCTCACTGTGTTTGAATTCATGGTTCTGATTTATGGATCACATTTAATGATAATGCATTAACAATGGTACCTGGAGACTACTAGGTAGTTAACGATTGAACAAGATACTAGAAAGATAAAACAATATGAATGACTTCAAACTTGTTAGTACGTATATCAGCCTATTGTATTCAGAGCCCCAGTGAACTCAGATGCAATATTCATATAGGTGAAAAAAATGTAAGATCAAGACTTAAGTTACAACAATATATACAACAATACAACAACAGAAACAAAAAATGATGGCATGAAATAGAAATATATTTTAAGCTCTTGTATGATCAATTACTGAAATCAACTATTTACCTACAAGTAATAATAACCTTTGGACATATTTTTTCCTCTGAATCCAGAGCATCAAAACTTAATAATGTCTTACATCTGTAGGATGCTCACTAAGTTAAAAAGCATTATTAGAATCTGCTTACATTGAGTAATTGATTGTGAAACAGTGGGAACAGTCACTGAATGAACTTGTCATGGAGCTGAAAGCTGAATGATCACTTCTGTATGGCACTAGGGCAAGACAAACAAAGAGCAACAACATTCCAACAGTTACACAACCTCCAAGAACTGAGCCAGTGCCTATATCGTACCACTTTATATATCTATAGCCTTCCTGTGTATGGGTTTAAGTCTTCCAGTTCACTCAGAGCTAACTCAGGGATCTTTAATATAGATTCTGCTACAGCAATATCATTGTATATTCCTCCACTTTCAGACATTGCATATTGAGTTGGGTTTTCCAGCTTAACATTGGGTAAATTTTATTGTTTTCTTCATCCCTTTCATGAGCTGATGCATGCAAAACACTGTTACTGCCTCTCACACCTATCTCTGGGGTCTTCCTTCAATTTCTACTTCTGTTGCTGCCACTTCAGGTTGCCCCTCCAAGGACTCCTGATATTATTTACCAGCAGCAGCTCTTTCTCACCACCATTTCAGCTGTGTGACAGATGGCAAGTTGGGCTCTGATGGCTGTTGAGCTCTGTTCTGCAAACACAGTCAATTTTAAGAGTGACATGTCCTACAGGTAACAGGTTTTCATCTTGTAATCTGTTTTCTCTGCAGACAGCTCTCTGGAATCTACTCCCATAAACATCCTCTGGACTACTGCAATTAAAATCATGCTTCAGATTAAAAGAGTAAATAAATAAATAAATATCAAAAATAAAGAGACATTTTGGGACAGTATACACTGGTGTACTAACCACTGAAAGGTGCTCTACAAATAAGAAAATTTTCTATTTAAAAAATTAGTCTTTGTCTCATCTTCTAACAGATCTTTGCTCTTCTATATGATTTCAGAGTTTAAAGATGGTAGTTAAAAGTGATTTGAACAAAAGAGAAGAACACTGTAGAAAACCAGCTGGAATCAGTTATAGTTGTGAGCATTCAGAATGACCTAGGATGGATATGCCTTATCTACCGTAGTGGCTGGTCTTAGACAAATAGAACAAAAGTTGGTTGATAATTGGCTGAATATGAGCTAGCAGCGTGCTCAGGTGGCCAAGAAGGTGTAGTGGGTTTACGTGGCAAGGTTTTGGTAGCAGGGGGCCATAGGGGTGGTTTCTGTGAGAAGGATCTAGAAACTGTCCCATGTTTGGTAAGATCCCCACTGCTGACCAGAGCCGAGCCAATAAGTGATGTTGTTTTGCGCCTCTGTGAGAGCACATTTAAGACAGGGAAAAAAAAAAATGTTGTGCCACACAGCAGCTGGGAGAGTGAGAGGAGTGAGGAACAGCATTGCAGGTGCCAAGGTCAGTGAAGAAGAAGGGGTAGAGGTGCTCCAGCCACCAGAGCAGAAGTCCCCTGCAGCCTGTGGTGAGGACCATGGTGAAGCAGGATGTCCTCCTGCAGCCCATGGAGTACCACGGTGGAGCAGGGTTCCACACTGCAGCCCGTGGAGGAAACCACAGTGGAGCAGGTGGCCCTGCACCGACGGAAGCTGCCGCCTGTGGAAGACCCCTGCCAGAGCAGATTCTGGGCTGGACCTGTAGCCCCTGGAGAGGAGATCACGCAGGAGCAGGTGACCTGGCAGGAGCTGCTGCCCATGGGGGATCCAGGTTGGAGCAGTTTTCTCCTGAGGGATGGACCCTGTGGTACCGACCCATATCTGGAGCAGTTCTGGAAGAGCTGCTGCCTGTGGGAAGCCCGCACCGGATCAGTTCATCAAGGACTGCATCCCGTGGGAGGGACCCCACAGCACAGGGGTCGAGAGTGACCGAGAAGGAGCGGCAGAGAAGAAGTGCTGTAGACTGACCATAACCCCCATTCCCCCGTTCCCCTGTGCCACTCGGGGGGAGGAGGTGGAAGAGGGTGGATGGGGGGGAAAGGTGCTTTTGGTTTCTTTCCTTTGTTTCTCACTTCTCTAGCTTGTTAGTAATAAGCAATAAATCTCACTATCTCCCTATGCCGAGTCTGTTTTGCCCGTTCCAATAATTACTGCATGATCTTCTTGTCCTTATCTCAACCTTTGACCCCTTTTCATCATATTTTCTCCCCGTTCCTCTTTGAGGAGGGGGAATGAGAGAGTGGCTATGGTGGAGTTCAGCTGCCCACTCGAGCAGAACCATGACAGAAGGCCAACAGCATCCTGGCTTGTATAAGAAGCAGCGTGGCCAGCAGGTCTAGGGAAGTGATCGTCCCCCTGTACTCAGCTCTGGTGAGGCTGCACCTGGAGTACTGTGTTCAGTTTTGGGCCCCTCGCTACAAGAAGGATGTGGAGATGCTTGAGAGAGTCCAGAGAAGGGCAACAAAGCTGGTGATGGGTCTGGAGAACAAGTCTTACGAGGAGTGGCTGAGGGAGCTGGGCTTGTTCAGCCTGGAGAAAAGGGGGTTCTGGGACGACCTTATTGCTGTCTATAGATACCTTAAAGGAGGCTGTAGCGGGGTGGGGGTTGCTCTATTCTCCCACTTGCCTGGTGACAGGACGAAGGGGAATGGGCTAAAGTTGCACCAGGGGCGGTTTAGGTTGGATATTAGGAAGAACTTCTTTACCAAAAGGGTTGCTAGGCATTCGAATGGGCTGCCCAGGGAAGTGGTGGAGTCACTATCTCTGGAGGTCTTTAAAAGATGTTTAGGTGTAGAGCTTAGTGATATGATTTAGTGAAGGACTAGTTAGTGTTAGGTCAGAGGTTGGGCTGGGTGATCTTAGAGGTCTCTTCCAATCTAGACGATTCTGTGATTCTGTGAAGAAGATAGAAAGTTATGTTTACTGAGTCCTCTTGCTCCCTACATTGCTGCCTACAGTTCAGGCACTTCAATATATATATATATCTTTTTTTCATCTAATTTGAATAAATACAAATTCATTGAATTCATTGTAAAAAATATAGGCACTCAGGTTTTCCTGAACTGAACAAAGAACAGTGGAGAGAATTCTCTTTCCCTTACCTGTGCTGAAGAGGATCTAAACAGGTTGTGTCTTCTATATGTGTCTAAGTTACCTGGCATGCTCAGAAGATCATAATGGTGGAAAGAAAGTGATCTTGATGCCTCTTTGAAAAATACACTTTCCCAGAGCAGAAGGCACTAATTTCATGCCTTTGACAATACAAGAAGAGATATCTTTAAATATTTGCATAAAATGGAATTGAAAAGGGAACATTTCCCAAAAATTCATCTCAATTTAAAGATGTGGAGCCTCCTTGACATATGAATAGCATCGGGAATGAATAGTGCTATTTTAGCAAATTCCATATGGTGAAGTTTGTCATATTGGTCAGTGATATTTTCTAAGTTGAATTTCTCAAAAGTGCCCAGCACTGAACACGTGTCCATACTCCTGTACAAAGCAACAAAAATATTTGGCCAACTGGACTGTGTGATTGGCAAAACATTCAGACATTTCATTTTGGAAAACAAATGTCACTTTGTGGAATGGAACTTCTAACAGATTATTCCACTGCCACAGCTGAAAGGGAAAGAATCTCTATTTTATCCTTTATTAAAAGAAAAAAAAAAAGTATAAATTATTTTTAAAACATAAGCATATGAATGCAGGCTTCTGATATCTAAAATATTATGTTGTTGTAACATTACAGGAAAAACAAACAAACAAAACAAAAACAAAACAAAGCAAAAACATTTTCTGTGGGTCTATGGAGTTTTCCAGCTTGTTCCAATGACATCACTATGGTATTTAGGACAATTAATTTTATATCAACAACTGCTGGTTAATAGTAAAAAAATTCTTATTGTTTTACCACCTGTAGATTGAAAAATGCTTTCACAAAAGTTGCTAAGGAAAATTGCCTTCATTTTATATGAAATGTCTTCAAAGCACAGGATTTAATGCATTCAGATGGCCATCAATATGATTCAGCACAAAACTACTAGATAAAACAAAAGTAGGCTTGTCTACTTGTGTTTTAAAGTAAACACTGTTATTAGGTTGTGCTGTGAAAAAGAAGCAGCAGCAATAGGTAGATCTTCCATCTCTTTCACATTGTAAGTTGCAAGAAGTGATAGGAACAGAGGAAGAGAAAGCATGCAGGAGCAAATTTTCTTTTTCAAAAAAGAGGAACCAGGAATAAGTTGTCCAGAGTTGCTGATCCTCTCTTTTATCTGTCAAAGTGCTGCCAGATTGTTTAGAGAATTTTTGTTTCTTGGTGAATACTCTTGACAAACAATTAGACTAAAAGAAACAGATACTGATACAGACAGAAAATGGAGGAGAAGGGCTGTCTACAAAAAGACCATCAGGATTTTTTTTTTTTATTATTATTATTTTTTGTTCACAAGACTACCTCAGGTTCTAACCACAATCCTGTCATATTCCAGAAATCTGTAAGACAGAACAAGATCAGTTTTGCTCAGTGGAGACCTGGCATATTTTAGTTGAAAGTATATAATGTTTTACATTTTGTGGACTGAGTAAATCAAAACAACAAAAAAGTAAAAAAAAAATACCTCATGGGAAAGTAAAGACTGAGTTGCCCTAATTTTAGTCTTCTCTTGGTACAACAGGGAAAGAAGAGGAAAGTTAGAAGACTATGCACCTCTTCTTGAAAAAGTGCCCTCCAGCTCATGAAAAATCTACCTCAGATCTGATCTGGATATTGATTTCTCTCTGACAGTTCTATTCTAGGCAAGAATTTCTTGAGATGCAGCCATCTAGAAATGTATGAGCTGTTTAAGTGGCAGCTCTTGGACAATCACCAGTGTTTTACCTATGGAATTCATCCAGGACAGGAGCACAAATGAAAAACTCTTGTAAGAAACCTCCTTTCAGCTTATGGCTGGACTTAAGCAAGCAGATATACGCCTTTAGTTAATTAGTAAGTCAGTTACAAATAAAGCAGAATGTTACATCAAAGGGCTTTACTCATCAAAATTCTGGCCATTTTAAATATAAACACAGGCTGAACTTTTCATTTCTTTGAAGTCTTCCAAGGTTTCAAATGAACTTGAATAAATTTATGATGATTAACCTGTGCATCTCTTCCCATACCTATCCTGAGATTAAGTTTAACCTTTTCTTCACAGAATGTCTTGGCAATTTCTGTAAACTCAGTTTTCTTCTTACAGTGTAAACACTCAATAAGATAAGAGAAAATGTTCCTAGTAATTCCTCATTAAAATTTCTCATTAACTTTCTGAATTGAGCAAACACAGACCTTAAAGAGGATGTCCAAACACCTTTTGGTGTGTTTTAGGTTCTTTAACACTGACCCATCAGAAATTCCTGTGGCTTTCCTGAATGCATACCATCTGTAGATGTCCTTTAGGCAACAGCTTCTTGAATGAAAAAAAATATATATTTTTCTATTCTATCCAGGTCTCCATTCCAGACCTGTTTGCCCTCAACATCACCTTCAGAACCACTCTGGTCTCTTCTGCTGATACAGCTCCTCTTCAGCTTTTCTCTTTTGTGCATGTGCAGGAGCTTGTATTTATGAACCCAATGAGGTGTTCCAAGGAAGTGTGACTTGACACATTAACACGTCTTGCAATACATTCAAAGGCATAGCACATTGCACTGTCAGTGGCAAAGGAGAACAGTTCATCACTCAGCATGACACAATGTTCTTCACTTATGTGAAGTGGAAAACACTTCATTCTTCACAAATAGACTAGCTGTGTATGAAAATCTCTTTATTCACCTCTGAAATAATGTGTGTTTTTGTTTTTTTTTGTGTGTGTGTGTGTTGTTTTTTTTTTTTAATTGTGATGAAGAAATGGAAAGAAGGGAAAGTAAGGCATTGTCTCGATGTTAATTCAGATATATCTATTTTACTTATTTATTCATTTATTTATTTTTATTGCACTGAAATACTTGGTTCATTTACCTCCCAATGATACAGCTGGTATGAATATTGTTTATAACTTGTTTTCTACATTAAAAATCTGAAAATATCCCATTAGAGATATCATATGACTAAAAGCTGAATTAAAGTATGAAAAGAATCTGGCAGTAAGAGGATATATACATTGTTTTAATTTTAAAATGTATAGAATTACCTTATTGTTCCAAATATTCACTTGCTTTAACTAGAACTTACATATTTTTAAGCAGCATAACAAATATGTAACATTACACATGCATTTATGTTATAACCTCCTGAGAATTTATGACCCCATATAAATGCATACATTTCCTTAATTTTCCTATTTTCCTTTCTAGTTTAAATCTGAGCTCTGGAACTTTATAAAGCAAATTATTTATCAAATGTTTGTGGAACAATAATATTTATATTTTATAGAGATCAGAAAAGTCAATACATAGAAAATAAATATAATTTACAGTGAAGAAACAGGTGAAAAGAAAAGGAGCATTTTGCTAACATCCCTTTGCAAATAAGAGGAAAAGCTATAAATAGAAATCTGTTTTTGCTTCCAGTCTAATATTCTGTTTATTAAAATATACTGTTCATAATAATAATAAACATTAAAACATTGAAGATATTTTGCTGATCTTTTTTTTCAGTTGATTTCAATGGTCTTTATACACAACCTCTAGTAACTGAATCCTGTAAGCAGCAGATAGTAGAGCACTGAGCAATCTTGGAAGATGGAGGTTGAAGTTCCATTTTTATGATCTGTGGATAGAGGACACATTCAGTTTCACAATAAAGAACACAGACACAGCCATCTGCTCCTTTCCTGGAGGAGTATTAGGTGTGTTCAGGACTCTGACAATAGTCAATAGATGAGACATATTATATGGAAGAGAAAATGAGATAGGAAAGACAGTTGCACGTTGTCATTATTTTATCTTGAACAAAGTACCCTAGAAGGGCTAACAACTTTCATATACATGTATTCCTATTTCTTCAGTGGGAGAGTATTTCAGTGGGAGAAGGGTGTCAATGGTGAGAAGCAGTGATGCTTCTAGAAAACAACTGGTTGGGCATGGTTGTAGAGTGGCCATATCAAATTTTCATGTCTTGTAGTTTACCTTTCCCTCAGTTAGGACTTTCTAATCACAGCTCACATTGTTAACCTTTCCCTAAGAATTCCTTATTCTATGTGGCAAAGGAGAAAAGCATGCAGGGATCTCTTTGTGAATAGAAATAAGTCTTGTGATCAAGACAGGAACAATGTTTTGCTGAGAGAAAAAAAAATAATAATTTCTCTCTACAGATGCATTTGTACTCTTGGCCCACTGTGGAAAAGACTTCTTTTTCTTACACTAAGTGGAGCTGTGTTTATTAAAAATGAGATAATTCTGAAAGAGGTGAGTCTATAAAGCCTAGGCATTTCTCAGCCTCACTCTTCAGTCATCACTCATCCCAGTCATAGACAATCAGTTTTTGTTCACCAGTATTAAACTGGTGTCTTGCAAGGGAACATTTTTGTGTCAGATAACTGTGTAGCAGCAAGCTTCAACTAAGACATAAGCTCTGGTGGCAACATTGTGTTTGTTTGTTTGTTTGTTTTTCCTTTGGTTTATTTAGGCTAAGAGTTTGTGACAATGATAGTATGATGGCCAAACCAGACACTCAAAGTTTTAGGCTAATATTTCAGAGTCACTGAGTACACAGAGTCTACAGAGACTCTACTCTTTGAGTCTACATCACATCTCAAAATCAAGGACTATGCATGATCTGTGCTGTTTTTGCAGAAGTTGTGTCACATCCTCCTCCACATTCAATCACCTCTCCATCCACCTTATCAACAGATTTCATGGATCTTTCCTTAAAGACTCTCTCTTAATCAATGAAATGACCCTAGGGACAGAGCTGGAGCTTGTGTGCTGTCTTTATGTATGAAAGGGGAGAGAAGTATTCAAGCAGAGATTTGGGGGCCAAGTATCTGAACTCGCTACCTGCTTTTAACTACCACAGCTGGAGAGGACAAAATCATGTACTTTTCTCACTTCTTTCATGGGTCCGTCATCTATTGTTGTTGAAAACATATAAAGAATTTTGTATTATGATGTAATTTATGTAACTTGTCCAAAACAATATTAGATTTATTCCATTTGCTATATATGAAAGATATCATTAGAATGCAGCCCATTTGGCAAAACTTGTCTCATAGTTCCGGGCAAGGATTCAATCACCTGTTGCTAAGATACTTAAAAAATATTGTCTGTTTTTAAATGTTCCTTTTTTAATTGAATAAACTGTTAGTTTGAAATATTGCTGCTGAGGTTAAAAAGGTTTATAAAATCATATAACATTTTTATTTTTTTTTTACTGGAAATCAAGTTTTAGAATGGCTTAAATGCAACAGCTGCAGCTTTTATTTATTCTATTCTTTAGTCAGACATTAAAAGTGTATTGAAATAACGACTGCTTGAATATTTTGGAACTGAGTTATTAGAAAAATGTCACAGACCAGCTTAAAAGTTTGAGTACTGATACATTAGATCTGCATTATCCACATCAGCTCTGTAAAAAATTCCAGGAAATAAAACTGTTCCTAGGGCTCTTAGAATGCACAGGAATGTTACACTGATACTGGTACATCTTACCTCTATGTAAAGCATAGGCTGAAAGCCTATAAGGCTGAAAGCATAAAGCCATATATTTCCTATCACTATATATTTAGAAATATGTAACATGGTCATCAAAGACTTTTTTCTCAAAAAAAATAAATATAACTAATATCTCTGTCTTTTGTCAGAGGGAGATTCCCAAGAATATGAATTACATTGACATCATATTTGATCGCTAAAGTATGAATCTTTTGTATGTGAAATTCAGACAACACAGAACAGTAGAGTTCAGTTTCTGACCGTATTAATTTTTATCTCATTGCAGTAGAATTTACAAGCAGAAGGAGTATTTTGCTTGCCTAATAAAATTGCACTTAGTATATTAACACTTCTGAGCCCTGACACTCACAGGTAAATACTAAACAGGATTTTAGAGTCTTAAAAGGATTAAAGATCTCTCCTTTGAATTTATCTTATGTAGTCTGTAAAGAGCAGAGAGTGTTTTATACCACCAATCTGACTGCTGAGCTGATGAACTGAGTGATACATAACACTTTAAGAATCTATTTTTTTTTTATATTTCACTGAAGAACTTTGCCACAGAACAGTTTTGCTGCAAGCAGGAGAATGTAAAACTGTTTTTAAATAATTGAAATAAGGCAAATCATATTCCCAATATTTGACAAGTGTGAAATAATAATAAAATGAATAGATCAGAACTAGTTGCTGTTATCTAGATTTTATTTATCACTCTATATGGAAAAGAGCTGGTGTAAAACTTGAATCTTAATCTAGGTTAAGCTGTCTCTCAAATACGATGCTTTTAAAACATAATTTCAAACAAAGAGTAGATGCAATCCTTTTGATTTTTTTTTTTCCCTTCTATTGTCTGGAGTCTAAAGTAAATCTGGTAAAGAAAAGCTACAAAACAAGTATTCTAAGTGCTTGTTTTTATTTTATTTTATTTTATTTCATTTCATTTATTTATTTATTTTTATTTCCAGGGGGTTTATCCTTTGACTTTTTATTAGCTTCATGAATAATGGCCTCATTTAGCCTGGAAGATACTGATGGTGCGTCATGAAGTCCGTCTCCCTGAATCACAGAAGGATTTATGGCTTTAGTCCTGAGTCATTCCCAAAGAGATGGGTGGCCCAGCCCTCAAACTGAAGTGATGGTGGTTCCATGCCCCCTCTCGGCAGTGTCTACCTCTTCCTGACTGTCCTTAGAGTTTATCTTTATTTTTTCTAACATTTAACCTAAGTTTTCTAAACTGGGTTTCAGTTTCATCACATTGTGTTATCTCTTTGATAATGAATGTGAGCAATTGGTCTTCATCTGTTTTAACAAACAGATCTGTACAAAATAATTTACAAATTTAGGAATTCAATTTAGGGTTTTTAAAATGTTTATTAAGCTTTGCAAGACTTACAGACAAGGACAGTGTATAAGCTGTAGATATACTTAATTTTATTATCTAAATTTTAAGAGAGAGATTCACTGAAAACTTACAGCTTATAAATTTTTAAATTACTAGAAGGATGGTTCAAGAACTGAAACATTACAAGTACTTTGCAGGCCCATGAAATATGGATAGTGAAAAACAAACAAAAAAAGGCAAAACAGTAGAAAGACTTTCCTAGTAAAAGGTAGATAAATATATGTAATTTAAAAGCTGAGTAGCCTCATCTGAAAATCTCATCTGAACAAACTAATCTATGCAGTGAATCTGTTCCCTAACAATAACCTGTCTGATGTGTCCAGAGAAAAAGGTTATTCCAACAAAACCTTGATGCCTTTATATGAGCTACTTGCCTACACTTACTTTTCAGTGATTAAAGAACATAGCTTCTTCCATGCTGTGATTTGTCTCATCTTAAATTACCCATCTGAGATGGATCACATGAATCATGCCTTAAAAGTCCTTATTTTTCTTCCTTTGCTCTTAAAGAGTCTGGAGCAAGCAATCACCTTATCTGATGGCCGCAGCTATAGACAACTGGGGTTAGAGGAGATGCATGCCTAATTGCTGTCACTTTAACTGGTGAGTATCTGCAAGTGCACTTTTCTTTCTTTTTAGATTAAGATGTGTCTAATAGTCTGATGAAGTTGATGAAGTTGATCATTGTATAGAAGCATACTCCAGACCTTAGCTGGAAGTTGTCATCAAATCTAATGCTTCCACTCATTTAGAAATTTATTATGTTTCAAATTGAAATCTCTCTTTTTCTGTTGTCATATGAAAGCTATTTACTGTCTCTTATCAGCTAAGAAGACAAGGCCACTCCAGCAGCCAGGAAACTATTTCCAAGAAGTATCCCTAGTCCATGAAGCAGTTAAGTTTCTCTTGATTCCTGGGGATGTGAAGGCTTTAAGCATGTTAGTTAAATTTATTCAGAGGGACTGACTCTGACAAAATCTGTGGAATGGAGGCTGTACAAGCTGTAGATGTATTTAAATGTGTTCTCCACCTGCACACATGCACAGCAGTGTTGTCCAACTCTGATGTATTTCAAATTGCTTGAAACTATAAATAGTGCTGCTGGCAAAACTGCAAACAGTAACTTCTGGACTAAACCTCAGACTTTGCACAGTAAAGTCAGTCATCTCAGTGAATAGTACAGTTTGCTGGGTATAAGGTATGTTGTTGAGTCCTCTACTTCTCATTATTATTGTCAGATGTACTTCTGCTTAATCTCACACTAGCAGAGTTTAAATAAATAAAATAAATAAATAAGTCCCAGTATTAAAAGCAAAAGTGATTATCCTGCAATCCCCAAAGGTCCAGCTATTGCCAGCAGTTAACCATTGATGTGTGAAGGTGACCTGGAGGTCAAAAGAGATTCCTCTACCTAACACGTTTGGTTTGTTCATGGGTCAGAGTTGTGATTCATCAATTTCTACTCCTGGTAGGTGAGGGGTTATGACATTGGCAAAGTTTTGCGATTAATAGTAAGGAAAAAGGAAGACGACAACATTTTCTGCTCTGTAGCATTTGCCTTATGCCTAAAATCATCTCTGTATAACTTGTCTGTATTACCGTTATCAGAAAATCATAGAAACTAGTTCTCACAAGATAGGTCCCTTAGTTTTACAGCTATAGCTGAAGTTTTCATCCCAAATATGATTTTTCAATTAGAAAAACATGACGAAGGCTCATGTTTTCCAGCCAGCTGTCCCAAAATTTCTAATCTTACATCAGCCACTGCCCTGCTGTGTGACTGCAGGCAATTTCTCAACTCATTTATTTTCATTTATGGTTATTTGTATTGCTGTATATCTATGAGCCAGAGCCCTCTGTGCCAGGTGCTGTAAAAGAGGACAGAAGACAATTCCTGCTGGAGAAAGCTGAGAATCTACAGCTAAGGGACTGGGATGAACACAGTCTAACAGTTGAGGAATATAAAAATGAGTGACATAGTATCTCTAAGAATAGCAAGCAGTTATTTTAACAT
This sequence comes from Anas acuta, assembly GCF_963932015.1. Taxonomy (NCBI): domain Eukaryota; kingdom Metazoa; phylum Chordata; class Aves; order Anseriformes; family Anatidae; genus Anas; species Anas acuta. Next base: position 107,379,330 of record NC_088981.1, read on the forward strand.
GCTAGCAAGGTGATGGTGTTTTCTGTATCCACCATAACAGAAAAGTTCCTTAAAGAAGAGGAAAAAATATACTAAGTTGGCTCTATGGGAATCTCTTTCAAAAGTTAAGAGGTAGCATGTGAGAAAGAACAAAGGTGTTTAAAAGCCCACACAAGTCAGATGCATGCAGACCATCTGGGAACTGCCTTGCTGGTGAAGATCTGCGGTTGTCCTGGTGATATGAGAGTGAAGGAGGAGTGATGCCATGTGATGAGCTGTGTGGTCAGGGTGATGGCCTATAAAAACAGGTCATGTGGCAGGACTGTATTTGTCAAGGCCATGGAAGGACACAACAGTACTCAACACAAGATGTAATGATAGCTTGCTTGAGTAGCAGCCATGAGGGCTGAAGGGAAAAGTTGTATTTTAGAAATGTTATGATGAAATAATACATTTGAGATGCAGCCTGGATATGAATATCCACAGAGAAATGGTTCAGTGATTGCATGTAAATTGTGAACTTAAATGGCAGGAATGATGGTAGCCTGGTGATGCTATTCTTTGACTTGTCAGTGCTATAATCTCTTTAGAGAAGGCAATGCATTTTCTATAACACTTAGCAGGATGCGTCCCCTCCTGCATCGTGGCAAATAGCTAATAGAAAATACAGTATGTAAATAGGTCCCATAGCTCTGTTTAAAATCATTTTATGGATCTAGGTGTTGAAAAGCTCAATTTGAAGACTTAATTAAGAAAATAACAAACAAGGAAACAGACCAAATAAATCCACAACACCTGCATATACTATGAATTCATTTTTCTTGGCAAAACAAAACAAACAAACAAACAAACAAACAGAAACCCTCATCTTCACATTTAAACTAACCCAACTGTTAAGCTGACCATCCAGATTTCATGTGATTAAATTTTATTGCTGCCACGTCCATACTCCTCCAGGATTTAATTCAAAATGTGAATCTTTCCTAAATCACAGCACTTAAACTTCTAATCTTGTTTGTTTGTTTTGATTAAACAAAGATGTTCTGCTTTTTTTGTAGAAGTGATGTCACCTAATTGACTGCATGTTGGTTTAGCCTCTAAAGCCATAAAATGTGATTCTATTCTTTGTAGCTTTTAAGCTTGATTAAAGCAAGCTCCTCAAGTTGTTCTCTAATAGCAGGGCTCCCCAGAAATGGAGAGAGATTCTCAAGTGGTTTAATGTTTAGAAAATGAAGAAACATCTCCACCCCCTCATGTAACCACAGGAAACAAAGTATTAAAGTTGGGGAGGGGGAAAGAAGGGAGAGAAAGAAAAGTTCGTTCTCTGTCTACCCCCCCAAAATGTGAACCACAAAGGACTGTTCTCCTTTCATGTTAAGAGATTTTCAGCATTTCATTTCCTTAGCTTTCTATATAGTATGAGCAAAACTCTTAAATCACTAGTTAGCGGTTTCGATCTAAATCTCATCATCTAATTATTTTTACAACGCATTCTTGGAAGGGTAGAAATGGTTCTGCCAGAAGATGTTTCACAATAATTAGAAGCCCCAATGGGTCTCTTAAGAATGTTTAAAGGGTTCCATATGTAGACTGCTATGGGGAACCATGCTGTACACAGCTCTTCATTTGAAGCAATAAGTCTTGACAGCCCTTGTTGTATTTTATTATAGCAAACAAAATCCATGCCAACCAATCAGGTTGTTGGATGCTTTGCCACTCTTTACTGGGAAAAATAACAACAGAGATCAGTTAACTACAAAGCTTTTCATGTCCATGCAAATATGGGCTGCTTGAAAGGCATTTCTCTCAAAGACAGTTCTTTGTGGCATAGAGATGGCACTAAAAGGTGATTCTTAGCAAATAAAACTGATTGAAAACTAATGTAAAAGTTTTTAGTTTCCATGTTTTCAAAGAATATAGATAATTGCATTCTGATTTTAAAATGTATACACTGAAATATAATTTGATGATGTAAGTGGCCAATTTGAGCAGCATAGACCTCCTCCTATGTGTTAGCCAATGAATAGATGCTATATGCTTTTAGCTGAGTATGTCTAGCTGGCACAGTCTCTTGGCATATGGTAAGAAGTACCTGAAGAACGGGGGCAAGACAGGAAGGATTATACCACATACTTTATGAATTTATTTGTAAATGCTAAATACATGTTAAACAATGTGTAGCCACTTCAGAGACAGAAAGAAAGCTAGAGTTCTTCCGCAATGAGGGATTAATTTATAACAAGCACATAGGAAAAGTAGGTAATTGAGGCAGACATGAAAAAATAAAACTATCAATTCAAATAATTATTATTACTATGAGGGCTTAGAAAGAGAACTCAACTTTCCAAAATATCCTTTTAGAAGTTCTGAGTCTCACATGTTGTTCTGACTTCTCAACTAGCTGTTTGGAAAACTTAGCTGAAGTTAACTCTTTGTCCCTGGGAGTAACGGAGCATTTTTGTAGATAACTAATAATGTATGTTTTCAAAAAAGTGATTTGCCTGCATATGTTAAATATTTGTGGCTATATTAGGCATGCTCAAATGTATGCACGCAACTGCATATGCCTCCACTTTCAAACCTAGTCCATAATGTCTTGGTGTTAGGATACAGACACGTCTCCTGCGTCAACTCTAGTCAGTCATTGGTTTCATCCCTGCTTTTATTTTAAGTGAATGCTTTGGCAAGGACTCAGTTTGAGACATTATAGTATTGAACAGATATCTATGTTTTGTAACATCCTTCATTAGGAAGATCAATTTTAAATATCATAGAATCATGGAGTCATAGAATTATTTGTGTTGGAAGGGACCTTAAAGATCATCTCATTCCACCCCCCCGACAAGGGAAAGGACACCTCCCACCAGAACAGGTTGCTCAAAGCCCCATTTAACCTGGCCTTAAACACTTCCAGGGATGGGGAATCCACAACTTCTATGGACAGCCTGTTCCTCTGCCTCACCATCCTCAGAGTAAAGAATTTCTTCCTTAGATCTAATCTAAGCCTACCCTGTTTTAGTTTAAGGCCATTACTCCTTGTCCTATCATTGCATCTTCTGACAAAGAGTACCTCCCCAGTTTTCCTCTGTGCTCACTTTAGGTATTAGAAGACTGCTGTAAGGTTTCCCCGGAGCCTTTTCATCTCCATGCTGAACAACCCCAACTCCCTCAGCCTGTCTTCATGGGACAGGTGTTCCCACCCCTTGATCGTCTTCATGGCCCTCCTCTGTACTCACTCTAATAAGTCCGTGTCTTTCTTGTGCTGGGGCCCCATAGCTGAATACAGGGGTCCAGGTGGGGTCTCATGAGAGCAGAGCTGAGAGGGAGCATTACCTTCCTTGATCTGCTGGCCACCCTTCTTTTGATGTAGCCTAGGTTGGCTTTCTGGGCTGCAAGCACACATTGCTGGCTCTTGTTGAGCTTCTTGTCCACCAACACCCACAAGTCCTTCTCATCAGGGCTACTCTCAGTCTACTCTCTGCCCAACCTGTATTTGTGCGTGGAATTGCCCTGGTCCAGATGCAGGACCTTGACATTATTGAACCTCATGTGATAATATATATAATAAATTATATTAAATAATAAAATAGTTACTTCATTAATCACCTGGTAACCCCTACCTGTTGTTTCCTTTTAAATGATTTTTATATGAATGATTAGAAATATATCCGTTAAATGAGACCTTACCATCCTATATTAATAACAATTCTCCCCTTCCTTGTAAGTCCTCCTTATTTGTCTCCACTCTTACTTGTGATACAGTTTCAGATAGAGCTTTTTGTTTTGTTAAATTCCTTAATCTTATCAACGTAATAAACTTTCTTGACTTGATCACCTGGTTTCTTATTTTGTCTCTTAAAAATCCCAAACATTATTTGTTTCTATCTTGTTCTAAAATCAGATTAATCAGCTCGTGATCACTTAATTCAAGAATAATTTTTATATCCATCTCTTCTATGAAAACCTTACTCCTCCCACCTTATTTGCAACCCTTCTGTTACATTCCTAGGCTCAGGGATTTCTGAGGAAAGGGCTAGTCATCCCAGGCCCAAACTGTTCCAGCTGGAATTGGTAGAATCACTCAAGTAACTGTATCAACCGGCATTTTTTTATTAGTGTATGTAGTCCTTTTTTTGTAGTCCCAAGCCAAGACACTCCACCTTCCCACTGTCATTGTATATTTTAACTTAACTGTTTTCAAATTGACTCTTTGTTTATACCCAGACAATTCGAGGTACTCATAAGATAGTGCCCCTGTTCTGAGGAAGTCTAATCTATAAACATCCTAAAATTCCCTGAGAATTTCTATTCAAAGGTTGTTTTTTGACCTTTGATATTTTGTCATGCATTCACTCTTCTTGTTTAAGGACTTGGAGGGTCTTTGTCTTTTCAGATCTTCCATAAATTATCACAGTTATCACAGTCAGTTTTTATTTATTTCGTCTAAAGACTAGTCGAGACATTCATTCCAGAAAAACAAACAAACAAACAAATAAAAAACTAGTTTCCAACTCCAATCCAGATCCTCTTGAAACTCGGACATATATAACATCTTGGAATAATTTTGTATTCTTTCTGAATCCCCACCCTTGAAGGACTGTTGGGTGATGAATACTGGCTATCTTGAACAGTGTCTTATTAGTAACGATCCAGGTCTCTTGTCATGTCTTTTCCATTCTTCCATGTCTCAGAGAACACTTTAAAAGAAAATACATTTTTTTGGGAACACCCTCCAGAATATTTCACAACATCATATGTTCAATCAACTTCATAGAGGAGTAATCCATAAGTTGTATACAAACCATCACTTTGAAGTTGAAACATGAAACAGAAAAGCATCATTCTTTAAAGCATACCTCTCTGAAAATAAAAGACATCTTTTGAATCATAAGAATGTTGAATAATGTTGGTTGGAAAGAACTTTGGGAAAATGAACCCAATCAAGCAAGGCTAGATTACAAATTCACTCAGGTAGCCTTTAAGATTAGGGTCTTGTCATCTCAGGTTCTGGGTAACTCCAAGGGTGGAGATTCCATGGCATTTTATGAAATCTATTGCGCATGTAATTGTCATAGCTGTGATTTTTATTTTTATTTTTTTCTGTTAAGCCAGAGTATGGCTTAACCAAGGTCCAATAAGGACCAGTTTAGGACTGCCGTGATTACTTATGTGGAAAGAACCTGTAGCATGGTCAACCTTTGTTATATTTACAAGGTTCAAGGTCTGATTTAATCCCTCATGGAGCTCTTCTGTGCTACTTCATTGTTTGTACTGACAGGAAGGAAGGAAGGAAAGAAGGAAGGAAAAAAAGGAAGGAAGGAAAGAAAGAAGGAAGTATGGGTTGCAAGCAACTGGTAACATTGATTAGAATAAACAAGATTTTGTTTTCTTTAATTATTTCATAAAAGGTTTGGATATATGAGAATATAATTCCCACTCTTTATACAGTGATCTCACATTGTCAGCAACAGTCCTCAGCTCCTCAGTGGAAAAAATCATCTAATTTTTAGGAGCAGCAGAGAAAGAACAGTATAATAAAGGATAAAGGGAGTGTAAGAAAACATTGTACATCAGCAAAAGCAACTAAAAGTGGGGACTGACAGACCCATTTCCATGAATTTTGTCTGGGAGCTAGACTAACAAAAATATAGTTTAATTGACTAACTCATGGTGTTGTTAGCCATCACACTACTGTAAAAACTCGGTAGTCTCCTTGCCACACATAGTACCTGATGATTTAATCATAATTAACTCAACAACCTTTACATCAAAGAGAATCTTGTTTTCAGTGGTGTGTAATATTTCCAGTAAATACTAAAAGCAACATGCTGCTTGTAAAATTTGCATCACGTTTGGCCCTAGCTGAAGTACTCCAGACTGCAGTAACTGAAGATAATCTGAGCTACTTTAGAAAGCCCAACATAGTGACAACAAGTTCTAGGTGACTGTTTCACTCATTATCACATAAATAGAAATTTTTGGTTTCAAATTGCAGACCCCAGTGACTGCCATATCCCTGCATGTACCATTGCTGATTTTTCAGTTTTCATTTAAGGCAAGAAATTCAAATGATGGAAGTTACCTGAATTTATTTAACACAATGAAAATGTTGACAATTAACAAAATGCCACTTGGAGCAGCATTTGTAACCAATTAATTGGCTTCCTGCCTGCAACTCTTGGGTAACTATTTGCAGATTAGAAGAGGGAACTAAATATGAATGGTGTCTTGAAAGTAAAAACGTGACCTTTCCCAAACAACATGATGCAAAAATACTAAGCGGGAGATAGCCCTGCAGTGTAACTTGAAAGAAAACCACAAATTGTGTTTGCTTTTCAACATCCACAAACTATTATTCTGTAATAACAGAGGGAAAAGTTTTCTCCAGGCAACCCTTCCAGTGGTTGCAAACTGGAAATAACTTCCAACCACTAAATGATGTCTTTAAAAAAAAAAAAATAATAATAATAATATATATATATATATTAATGTATATCCCTGTTTACACAGCAGAGCAAATGTGCTTCATACTTCTAAGGATGTATCACTGACTGCTGAGCAAGATATCTGATGAACAGAAATATGCCATGAGCTGCACCCCAACCCCCAAGGAAAAAAATCTCTAAATGTAATTCTTGTTAGACCAGAGACTTTATATGATTTTTCTGGTACTTGCTGTGTTATCACAGGCAAGTCATTTGTAGCATTTTTATATGCCAGAACTTTAAAATGTAATCCAACAAAGCTGGGAAAGATGGTGCAATGATTAGGACTTGAGTTAGGTTTTATTTTCCACTTTTCCCAATCAGTGGATCTTATTATTGCATGAAAACAAGAAGGACAGTCAGAAGAAGGGAAAACCTGTTGCAATACTAAAATTTTCTTTAAAAGGAAATTTTAATATCAATGTTTATATTTTAATTTTATGAACCTAATCCTATATATATATGTATTATTTTTATTATTTTTTTCCTGAGAATAATATTTCTAATGAAGTAACTATTTTGGGTATTGGTTACTTACTTTTTCCTTCAGCTATATTACAGAAAAGGAGGTCATTAGGAACAAATCGTGGGATTTAGAAAGGAATTACCAGCTGTACCAATGTGCACTAACAACAGAAAATCATCCTTGAATAAAGGATGATTAATATATTTTTTTATATCAGGAATATAGCAGATTTGCTGATTCAAATGGTTTAGGGACAGAAACGACTCTCATTATCTAGCTTGAACTTCCATAAAATATAGAATCATAAAGTCATAGAATATTTGAGTTGGAAGGGACCCACAAGGATCATCAAGTCCAACTCCTGTGTCTCCAGAGGACCACACAAAAAATCAGACCCTATGTATGAGAGAGTTGTCCAAATGCTTCTTGAACTCAGGCAGGCTCAGTGCTGTGACAACTGCCCTGGGGAGCCTGTTATAGTGCCCAACCACTGTCTATGGTGGTTTTACCCAGCTGGGTAGCTGAGCTCCACCACAATTACTCTCTCACTGCCCCTCTTCAAAGGGACAGAGGGGCAAAAATGAGATGGAAAGGGCTCAAGGGCTGAGATAAGGATGGGGAGATCACTCAACAATTATCTTAACAAGCAAAACAGACTCAGAATAAGGAAAATAATAAAATTTATTGCCTATTACTAACAAGCTAGAGCAGTGAGAAATTAAAATAAATAAATAAATAAATAAATGATAAAAACCACCTTCCCTCCCCTCCGCCCCCCCCCCCATCCACCTTTTCCCATCTCCTTGTCCCAAGTGGCACAGGGGAACAGGGAATGGGGCTGTGGGGCTATAGCACTTCATCTCCGCCACTCCCTCACAGTCCCTCTCTGCCCCTGCTCCACCTGGGGTCCCTCCCACAGGATGCCGTCCTTCCTGAACTGAGCCTGCGGGGGCTGACCACAGGCAGCAGCTCCTCAAGAACTGCTCCCACATGGCTCCATACCACAGGGTCCATCCCCCATGAGCAAACTGCTCCAGCACGGGTCCCCCACAGGCTGCAGCTCCCCCCAGACCCCCCTGCTCCTGCGTGGTTTCTTCTCCATGGGCTGTAGCTCTGACCTGGGGCCTGCTCCTGCAGGGGCTCTCCAGAGGCCGCAGCCTCCTCCAGGCCACATCCACCTGCTCCATCAGGTCTCCTCCACGGGCTGCAGCGTGGAGATCTGCTCCATGTGGGACCCATGGGTGCAGGGGGACAGCCTGCTCCACCAGGGGCCTCTCCACAGGCTGCAGGGGAACTTGTGCTGTGTGCCTGGAGCACCTCCTGCCCTCCTGTTTCACTGACCTTGCATTCTGCAGGGCTGGTTCTCACTCCTCGCTCTTCCAGCTGCTGTTGTGCAGCAGCTTGCTCCCCTTAAATCTGATCTCACAGAGGTGCAAACATCTCTTAATGGCTCAGCTCTGGGCAGTGGTGGGTCCCTATGAAGCAGGCTGAAACTGGCCCCTATCTAACATGGGACAACTTCCGTATTCTTCACACAGAAGCCACCCCTTCAGCTCCCTGCTTTCAAAACCTTTCTATGTAAACCCACTACACCCTCTCGGTGAAGAACCATTTCCAAACACCCAGCCTGACCCTCCCCTGTCCCAGCACCATGCCGTTCCCTTGGGTCCTGTCGCTGTCCCCGGAGAGTAGAGTTCAGTGCCTGCCCCTCTGCTTACCTTGAAAGGAAGCTGCAGGCTACCATGAGGCCTCCCCACAGCCTCCTCTCAGCTTAACAATCCAAGTGACTTCAGCTGCTCCTCATATGCCTTGCCCTCCAGACCCTTCACCATCTCTGTAGCCTTCCTTTTGGACACTCTATAACACTATTATATCTTTCTTGTACTCTGGTACCTGAAACTGCACATGGTACTCAAGCGAAAGCAACTACATTTCGTATGTTAATAGCCTTGGATTTTAGTTTTTGACCTGAGTATCCAGTCTTTATTTGAAGTTACTGCAAGCTGGAGAAACCAACACTTCCCTTGCATAGAAGTATTGTATTTTACCCTTCTTTCCATCCTGTCTCCTCCACCTGACTATTTATTTATTTTTAATTTCAAGGATTGTATTAGATGCATGAAAGATAAAACCTTACATTGAGTTGGCTATCCTTACTATAGTAACAGCTTCTATCAGCTTGAGAAGAACCCAGAAAAACAAACAAACAAACAAGCAAAAACATAATACACATAAGATCTGATTAGAATCACAGAATCACAGAATTTCTAGGTTGGAAGAGACCTCAAGATCATCGAGTCCAACCTCTGACCTAACGCTAACAGTCCCCACTAAACCATATCCCTAAGCTCTACATCTAAACGTCTTTTAAAGGCTTCCAGGGATGGTGACTCCACCACTTCCCTGGGCAGCCTGTTCCAGTGTCTAACAACCCTTTTGGTAAAGAAGTTCTTCCTAACATCTAACCTAAAACTCCCCTGGCGCAACTTAAGCCCATTCCCCCTCATCCTGTCACCAGGCATGTGGGAGAACAGGCCAACCCCCACCTCACTACAGCCTCCTTTAAGGTATCTGTACAGAGCAATAAGGTCGCCCCTGAGCCTCCTCTTCTCCAGGCTGAACAAGCCCAGCTCCTTCAGCCGCTCCTCACAGGACTTTTTCTCCAGGCCCCTCACCAGCTTCGTCGCCCTTCTCTGGACCCGCTCAAGCACCTCGATGTCCTTCTTGTAGCGAGGGGCCCAAAACTGAACACAGTACTCGAGGTGCGGCCTCACCAGAGCCGAGTACAGGGGGACGATCACCTCCCTAGCCCTGCTGGTCACACTGTTTCTGCTACAAGCCAGGATGCTGTTGGCCTTCTTGGCCACCTGAGCACACTGCTGGCTCATATTCAGCCGACTATCAATCAATACTCCCAGGTCCTTCTCCGCCAGGCAGCTTTCCAACCACTCATCTCCCAGTCTGTAGCTCTGCTTGGGGTTGTTGCACCCCAGGTGCAGGACCCGGCACTTGGCCTTGTTGAACCTCATGCAGTTGACCTCAGCCCATCGGTCCAGCCTATCCAGATCCTCCTGCAGAGCTTTCCTACCCTCGAGCAGATTAACACATGCGCATAGCTTGGTGTCATCTGCAAACTTACTGAGGGTACACTCAATGCCCTCGTCCAGGGCATTAGGGTTCAGGCAGATTAATCATAGAACCATAGTTTCATAATCATAGAATGCCTTGGATTGGAAAGAACCTTAAAGATCATCTCATTCCAACCCCCCGACAAGGGAAAGGACACCTCCCACCAGAACAGGTTGCTCAAAGCCCCATTTAACCTGGCCTTAAACACTTCCAGGGATGGGGAATCCACAACTTCTATGGACAGCCTGTTCCTCTGCCTCACCATCCTCAGAGTAAAGAATTTCTTCCTTAGATCTAATCTAAGCCTACCCTGTTTTAGTTTAAGGCCATTACTCCTTGTCCTATTATTGCATCTTCTGACAAAGAGTACCTCCCCAGTTTTCCTCTATGCTCACTTTAGGTATTAGAAGACTGCTGTAAGGTTTCCCCGGAGCCTTTTCATCTCCATGCTGAACAACCCCAACTCCCTCAGCCTGTCTTCATGGGACAGGTGCTCCAGCCCCTTGATCATCTTCATGGCGCTCCTCTGGACTCATTCTAATAGGTCTGTGTCCTTCTCGTGTTGGGTGCCCCATAGCTGAACACAGTACTCCAAGATGTCTCATGAGAGCAGAGCTGAGAGGGAGCATTACCTTCCTTGATCTGCTGGCCACCCTTCTTTTAATGAAGCTCAGGATATGGTTGGCTTTCTGGGCTGCAAGTATACATTGCTGGTTCATGGTGAGCTTCTCATCTACCAACACCCCCAAGTTCTTCTCATCAGGGCTGCTCTCAATCTACTCTCTGCCCAACCTGTATTTGTGCTTGGAATTGCCCTGGTCCAGATGCAGGACCTTGCATTTTCATATTACTTAGTTCATTTTATGCCTCACAGTGGAGCTACAGAACAGCTTAAAATATTAAGGATTATTGACATTATCCAGGATAAAATATAACTGCATTTGGAAATAATTTGAAAATGCAGCTACAAGCTCATTCATAGTCTACTCCTCTATAGGAAGCCATAAAATAGTTGAAATTAACCTTTCTATTAATTTATTTATTTGCAAATTGTATTGGTCAGAATGCACAAATGTTCCATATAGGATAGGAAGAACATTACCAACAACTTTTCCAGGTACAATGGGCTTAAGTTGCGCCAGGGGAGATTTAGGTTGGATCTTAGGAAGACCTTCTTTACCGAAAGGGTTGTTAAGACATTGGAACAGGCTGCCCAGGGAAGTGGTGGAGTCACCATCCCTGGAAGTCTTTAAAAGACGTTTAGATGTAGAGCTTAGGGATATGGTTTAGTGGGGACTGTTAGCGTTAGGTCAGAGGTTGGACTCGATGATCTTGAGGTCTCTTCCAACCTAGAAATTCTGTGATTCTGTGATTTGGTATGTGACGTGGCTGAATGGCCTTTTATTAGTGACATTCTATTGAGTTTTACTGGAAATTGCATGACTTTGAGCTATCTTTGAATATGACAACTGAGATGTGTATATTCCTTCCTCTTCTTCTCTGTGTTCTTTCTTATGTATGTATTTTGGGCCATAGCCCTATAATAAATTACATATGCAGAGAGACCAGTATATTTGAAGCAGTCCATTGGCTATTTTAGAGCTCTATATGAAGGTGGGGGTCCATCCAATAAAGTAATGATCAAGTCAGAGATGTTGGACAGTGAACTATTGGCAGCAGAGACAATCTTCATTTGTGTCTTGTACAATACAGGGCATGTTATGGGTTGCTTTGTCTTTTCCCCTTGTTATACAACAAAATTATATATAGAAACCACATGGGCACAGCAGGGTTCCAAACAAGCTTCTTTACTAAATATAGAGAGCATATGAGACCAAGTTACTTATACATTGTATTGCTCAAACAAGTCTTTAATGAATGCCACAGCTTAAAAAAGTGCTCACAGTCTACTTAGAGAAATTGTACTCTGTCCACTACCCATTCCAACATCTTACATCATTACTTAAAAAAAAAAAAAAAAAAAAAAAAGAGAGAGAGAGAGAAGAAATTGTCAGAAAATAAAAATGGGAATTGCTTCTGAGTAAATATAATTAAAAGAAACTGTCATGAAGTGGGTAAGTGAAGATTGTTGTAGTCAGAAATCACATAGTTTTTCAATAATGCCAAACCACCAGCTTTAAATAGAATCGGATTTTCATTAATAATTCTGCTTTCCAGTGTTTTTTGTTTTGTTTTGTTTTTGTTTTTATATATGTATAATTTTTTCAGCAGACCTTATGGATCATATGTAACAATAATATGAGACATGCCACAAAATATCCATTTTTAGATAAAATTCCACGATTTTGCTTAGTTTTATGAGCACTGGGTTAAAATTCCGTCTGTATTTGCCAAAATGCTAACCATTCATTAATTCAAGTTATCGACAAACCTGAAGAAAACAGCTATTTTCAAAATTATATGTGTATATATATACATGCATACATGTGTGTGCCTCTACACATATATACACATAAGTACACATGTATGTATGACTATATAAATATTATTACATCTCTGGAACAGAAGGCCAAAATATCAGCAATATATGTAACACTGAAAGAGATAAAAATCTGTTTGAAGGCCCAGGAATGAAAGACAAAATATCTGAGGAGCATTTAACATTCTAAAAATGTAAATATTCACGCTGTCACAACTCCAGTCTCTGTTTCTAACTACAAGTCAAGCTCAAAACATACTGTAATTTAACTAAGCTACCTACTTTGAGTTATAGTTTGGAGTCCTAATTAATTTCTTCCTAGACTTACGGGCAATTTCAGACATATTGGAGTCTGTTGACTTTAGGATATTGTAAGCATCCTCATCCCCTGAAAAATAGATCTACTGAATTTTAAGCTGATTTCTTTGGAAAGCTATACATACAACTCAGGCAGTCTAAGTCAGATACTTCCTTTTCATATCTGAATCCGTCATTCCAAAAGTGCTTAAGTCATCTAAACTTGTTCTAAGTAAAAGAAAGTGTGTCGATCTGCTCGAGGGCAGGAAGGCTCTGCAGGAGGATCTGGATAGGCTGGACCGATGGGCTGAGGTCAACTGCATGAGGTTCAACAAGGCCAAGTGCCGGGTCCTGCACCTGGGGTGCAACAACCCCAAGCAGAGCTACAGACTGGGAGATGAGTGGTTGGAAAGCTGCCTGGCGGAGAAGGACCTGGGAGTATTGATTGATAGTCGGCTGAATATGAGCCAGCAGTGTGCTCAGGTGGCCAAGAAGGCCAACAGCATCCCGGCTTGTATAAGAAGCAGTGTGGCCATCAGGGCTAGGGAAGTGATCGTCCCCCTGTACTCAGCTCTGGTGAGGCTGCACCTCGAGTACTGTGTTCAGTTTTGGGCCCCTCACTACAAGAAGGATATGAAGGTGCTCGAGCAAGTCTGGAGAAGGGCAACCAAGCTGGTGAGGGGTCTGGAGAACAAGTCTTATGAGGAGCGGCTGAGGGAGCTGGGATTGTTCAGCCTGGAGAAGAGGAGGCTCAGGGGTGACCTTATTGCTCTATACAGGTACATTAAAGGAGGCTGTAGCGAGGTGGGGGTTGGTCTGTTCTCCCACATGCCTGGTCACAGGATGAGGGGGAATGGGCTAAAATTGTGCCAGGGGAGTTTTAGGTTGGATGTTAGGAAGAACTTCTTTACCGAAAGGGTTGCTAGGCATTGGAACAGGCTGCCCAGGGAAGTGGTGGAGTCACCATCCCTGGAGGTCTTTAAAAGACATTTAGATGTAGACCTTAGGGATATGGTTTAGTGGAGGACTTGGTAGTGTTAGGTTAGAGGTTGGACTCGATGATCTTGAGGTCTCTTCCAACCTAGAAATTCTGTGATTCTGTGATTCTGTGAAAGTGTGTAAAGGTGAAAGCATGAGGGAATTCTAAGTGTCTAAAGTCTTGTGAAGAACTCCTTATGGACTTCAGACACCTCCTTTCATCTACCCATTTTATAGGAAATGAAGGCAGTAGACTTAGGAAAAAACACATCTGGAAGCACCTACTATTAATTTGTAAATTGGTTAGTCAAGTCACTCCAATAACTTAAATACAAAAGATACACAATACAAGAGATAGTCCAATACAAGATATACGTTGATATACTGGAAATAGACCAACATTGAAACATGAAGATGATGTTTCCCTTCCCCCAGATAAGGGACTGGAATCTCTCCTATGAGGAAAGGCTGTGAGAGCTGGGACTCTTCAACCTGGAGAAGGGGGGGACATCTTGTCAATAAATAGCAATATCTGAAGGGAGAGTGCAAAGAGGATGGAGCCAGGTTCTTTTCAGTGGTGCCCTGTGCCAGGACAAGAGGCAATGTGCACAAACTGCAGCACAAGCAGTTCCATCTGACCATCAGGAGGCAATTCTGAACTGTGCAAGCTGATGGAGCACTGGCACACGTTGCCCAGAGAGGTTGTGGTGTCTGTCTCCTTGGAGATCCTCAAAGGCCCATGGTCCCAGGCAACCTGCTCTTGGAGGTGCTCATTGAGCAAGGGGATTGGACCAGATGGCCTCCAACCACAGTCATTCTGTGATTTTATGTGTAAGTGCATACATATTCTATTTTATATTTTACAAGTAGAAGATATCATGAGACTGTTCTGGTCCTATCTGTTGGCAGTTGTGATGCTAAACAAAACTCCCAGGTAGCTCACAATACTGTATTTCTCTATTTTTTTTATTTATTTATTTTTCCACTGTATATCTCAATTCTTCAGACTCATATTGCAGATACCATGGATTGAAGAGAACCCAAGTGCCATACATGATCCACTCAGCTTTCAATTAAACATAGACAAAACCATTTTTTTGTATGATTTCCAATATTACTCTTGGTCAGTATAACATTTAGCCATGTATCTTGGTCTAGTAGACTCACAGTGAAGAGTTGGAAAGAACAAGAGTAGTGTTACAGACTTTTTCTATATCCTATGAAAATGTCCTGCCTGTGAGACTGTAGCTAGCTGACAACAGTTAGACAGGAAAAAGCCTGAATAACCATCTTCAGAGTTAACCAGAAGAAGTAAGACAAACCTTGACTACTTCCTCTGCTCCTTGGCCTTTCTATAATGACACCCATAAACAATAGACCAATTCTTTGGCCTTGAGGCCAACTGGAATTATCTGTCTGTCTGTCTGTGTATCTGTCTCCCCAGAATAAGGTAGCCATTTCATAAATTCTGAACTGTGTTTTGGAATTGTTTTAGAAAGTGCTAACTGAGCCCAAGCCAAAACTTTGTTAGCATCCATGCTATCAGTCTAAGGGCTTATGTGATCAAATTATATTGTCCACAGCGAAACCCCCAATCCACCTTAATTTATTAAAATAACCTTGGTCTTTGTAGCTTAGAATGCAGAACACAAACATTCATGGCCATGGAAGAAAGATACCATTTCCTCCAGCCCACTAGCTGTACATTGTCATAGCTCCCACTGAACAAGGGATTTTTTTTTTTTCTTCTAAGATTGTCCTGTAACCTCATAGTTGGGGCATTAAGGAAACAGAAGATTCTGGTTCAAATTTTTCTCTAAAATTAACTTATCTTTACTACGTTAAGCATATCAGAATCACCATTGTATTTTGGATCAAGGATGAATAGATTTGTGCCGTAAACAAATACTTCCTTGAAAAGGAGGAGTTCAGACACACAATGTATCCGGTCTTTCTTACTGGTTAGATTCAGCATCCTTGTTCTACTTTGACCATTTTTCATATTTAGCCTGCAAACTTATCTTTCAAGACAATTAACAGTCTCCTTTACTAGCTTCTGGAGCCTTGTTGCCTACTCTGGGCACTTAGGATAAGTGGTAGTGATCTTACCCTATATATTTATTCAATAATTATCCTTGTTAACGAAGTTATTTACTCCAGCCTAAAACAGTCTCCCAGATGTGTTTTAGTTTTTAATAATCTCAAAGGAGATTCCTGAGACAAAACTCTGCTTTATATTTCACTAGTAAAAAATCTGGAACACTTCCATTGATGAATTTCATGGCTATGTTTGTGGGATGTATTCTGGACTATCTGTTAATTCTCTCAGCACAGTGTATTTGCAAGCAAGATAGACCCTCTTTACATCCACTAAAACATTAGCACAATCAAACAGCCTCTGTAAAACATTTGTATTTTGACAAATCGGCAAATTTCCATAAAATATTTTTCCTTGGAATTTTTATGATCAGCTTACCCATAGTCTTTTTCACTCATGCATGTAAAATGCCAAAAAGCTATATAAATATTTAGCTTGATTTATGATTGTTTTCTGGGCTTGAGAAAGGCTGTGAAACAGCTAAGAGCAAAGAAATCACAGTCCAAAGAGCATGTGGCAAGGCATCAGTTGCTGTTCCTTATTAATCCCTAAAGTACATCCCAGCAAAATTAAATAAATTAGTTTAGCCTGTTCAACAGGCCTTACCATTGTCCCAAAAAGGAATATCTCCTACTGCCTCAGAATCAACTGAAATGTAGATCATCAAATTGCTGAAATTGGGAAGATATGATTAGACTCTGCCATTGTTCCATGTTCTTTCATTTCTGAAGTGACCTACACTGATTAATTCCATGCAAAAGGTATGAAAATCTAAAAGAAAGGCTTTCCTCACAGAATTTCCATCCATTTTTGCAACCCAAAGTATTTGAAATTCTTTGAATAAGGTTCAGAAAAGCATCCCAGCTTTCTAATGTTCCTCCCTAAATTACATGGGATACTGGGGACACATTAAAGGATTTTAAAGGGTAGGAAATGTACTATATCATTTTTTGAGTCCATAAGTGATTTTCTCTTCTTGCCAACTGTACTCATGAGACTCAAGGGCACAAACAGACAGCCAAAAAGCATTTTTAATGGATTCTTTCACATAAAAATATCATCTAGTTCTGCTGCCCTTGCTTATGTATTTTTCCCCAATATATGCTGTAGTGATTACTTCTTAAGGAAAAGAGAGAGAAAATGTTTAAGTACCAAGATGTGAGTTTATTTTTAATAATCCCTCATGTTCATTGTGTTATGTATCCAATGGCCTTTTAAAAGTTTGGCAGACAGCCTACAAGTATAACACTAATACTGTGGACTCTTTGTGTTACTGGTAAAAAATTATTTTCAGGAATTTAAAAAGATATTAGTGACACAAGCCATTTCAACTATAAGCAGGTAGCTAACATGCTATGGGAAACAATGAGTTTGCTATTAATTTTTTCACTCGGCAGCACATGATACAGTGAATTTGCAGCCTCATTTGGAGGAAAATTTTTAGCACTTTCTTTCTATCATTTTGGATAATTAAATTTCAAATAAGCAAGTTTCCAGTAGCTTTCAGTCTAAAACCGAGTTATACAATTATTATTATTATTATTATTATTATTATTATTATTATTATTATTATTATTATTATTATTATTATTATTATTATTATTTTAGGATCTGTGTCTCTGCTGGTTTTAGAGAACTCATTTTTCCAGGCATGCAAGGGTTTGTTGAATAAAGTTGCAAATATGATCTTTTTCAACAATTAACAAAAGAAAGGAAGATGCATACTCAGGATATTTTCAGCAAGACTAAATGTAATTCAAATGTTTCACATGAAAGATAACCTATAAATAATGGCACACTTACTGATCTATAAAGTACAACATCAAATGCATACATGTCACCATGTTTTGCTCTTATAGACAAGCCCATATATTGCCTTCACTTATTGATTCCGCAGCTGTGGTTCAGTCCCGCTACATTGGGGTAGCATAATATAGGAGAGAGTGGCACAGCTAAATGCTGGGTCTACTATCTCAAAAGTCTCTTCTAGATGACTCATTTGTGAAAAACTTTTAGCAGAAGTGTGGACAGAGATATGCTTTGACCAGATACTAACACTAAAAATCTTTTGAAAACTCCTATGGTTATTAAACCAATATAAGCAGAATTAATTAGAAGAACAAATGAAATCAGGGAATCACAGAATGTCTGAGATTGGACATGTGCCACAGAATGTGGTTGGATGAGCCTCTGGGGCTCATCTGGTCCATCCCCTGCTCCAGCAGAGACACCCAGAGCAGGGTGCCTAGGACCACGTCCAGGCAGCTTTTGAAGGTCTCCAAGGAGGAGACTCCACAGCCTCTGGGCAAGCTGTGGCAGGGCTCAGTCACCCACTCAGCACAGAAGTGCTGCCTGATGTTCAGGCAGAACTTGCGTTCTTCTGCTCCGCCCCATTTCTTTCAGCCTTTGGGTTATCAGCCTTTCCTCCTCATTTTGTGTTGTTCACAAACTGCAAATTCTAAATATTAAACAAACAATCTAAACATATAACAGTTACTATATTTTAAAATTAGGTAATAGTCTAAAGCATCATCTTGCTGTATTCTCAGGTGAATTTTATGAAACATTTTCTCTGGTAGAGAATGACTTTAAAAATACACAAAGATAATCTTCTCTTTAGCATTAATGATACTCATAATGCAATTTACTAAAAAGAAGGATTGTGTGGAATAAACCAGAAGAGTAGAGAGAGCTGCAATGTGAGAGGTCTGCCTGCAAATGTGGGGACAGATGGACCAAAGTTCAGTTCAGCTGCTCTTTGTTAGTCACCTATAGACAAAGGAGTTCATGTGTGATCACAACTGGGTCTACTTTAGGGCTTTCTTCTAGCAAGGATCTGTTTATCCAGGACAAGGTGTAAAAGGAAGACATTAATGGTCCAGTGATGAAATGTGCAGTCATGTTTGTAAAGTGAAAAACACCACTGACATGGCTAAGTGCTGTTAACTACCTGAATTAATTGGCATCATTGCTTGGCATAGCTCTCTAGTTTCACACAAGCTACAGAATGCATACAGAATGATAGTTTCTGTCAGTGTAGTTATTAATTTGATTTAAAATCGTGGCCATGAGGTAAGATGTTCTGAATCTTAATACCAGTCCTCTGGGTTAGACAGAGTCCTGCAAAATTCTGAATTCTGATTCAAAGTGTCTTTGTTGTTGTTGTTGTTTGTTTGTTTGTTTTAGTTTGGTTTGGTTTTGGTTTAAGATTTTATATTGAATTTAAATATCTCAGGACTGCAGAACTTAAAGAAAACCAGATCCTACCACTTTATGGCCTCCTTTCTTGTTTGTTTTTAGGGAAGTTAGGAGAACATGCTCAGCATTTCAAAAGGCAGCACTTTACTGCATTGTAGTAGTAATTGCAGTGAATCATACCAGAAGGGTTGAACAAGTCACTGCATGGCAACTCGATCTCCTGCTTCAGTTGTAATCATCAGTGGGCTGTTTCTTGATTTAGGACACTGTCTAAATGTCCTCTACTTCTCACAGTTTAAACTCCTAAATCACACTGTCAGGAAGATGCTTCTTCCCACCTCCTTCCCATGGCCACATAGGTACATAGGCATTAGTGGTGTTTGTTTTTTGTTGTTGTTGTTGTTGTTGTTTTTAAGAACACTAGAATTTGAAAGTGATGAAGCTGTACCTAAGCAGAGAAAAACAAGTTGGTAGAAATTTGGAAAGGAAGTCTGTTCTTGGACTAAAGGAGGAAAAATAATTTTCTTCACAGTTGTGTTAATCAGTAGTTTTCTTATCTCCTGCTGAACCTGAGCTATTGCACAACAGGATGCCTATGGGGCTGGAAGGGAGTTTACAAGGAAATACCTGACTTCCAAAACTTTGTTTTTCCTTTTTTTTTTCCTTTGTATATTTTTACCATATATGTTAAACATGTAAATAATCCATGGAAATCAGTCGCCTCCAATTCAACCCAGGAACATTGCTGTCTTTATGGTACAACAGTACAGCTCCAGACAGTGTAGTAAGTACTATAACACACCATTATGTATGTGATCAATAGACAAATCCATAGGATGTAAGGAGCTGGGGCTGAAGGAATATGACCCAGGTTAAAGAATCTCATGGGTAAATCCACTAATAATCTGACTATTTTGTAAAAGCCAGTGAACACCACATTCTTTTCAAATAAACAAACAAAACAAAACAACTGTTTTGAAAGATAACAAAAATGATTATAGCTTGTGAGAGTCCTTGTCCTGCTAGAACACATGAACTGGGCTTCAGGCATGTTTATGGGATTCAACCCTTTAGGGAACTTTGGCATCATGCAGCTGAGTTTCTGCATCCCATTAAGACCTGGGTAGATCTGGGCATGCAGACAATGCAGAACTGCAGGTGCCTAGAGAACATCCAGGTCCAAATGTGGTGAGGCTGATGAGTCCAGATGCTTTCAGAGTTACTCAAATGTTGGGTGGGGATTGAAATGGGAGGAGGGAAGAGAGTGAATTTCAGTTTGGGGCATAGATATCTAAGGAATATATAAAATTATATGTCATATGAATACATTTCTCCTTTTGTTAAGTCTTTCAAATGCAAATATAAGAGCATACAAGATAGTCCAAATTCTACGTATATAGATGGAAAATATTTTGATTTATTCTGATGCAAATAATAGAAGAAGTTATTCCAATAACATGAAAAAAGAGTGATTCAACACTTTCCCAAGAAATAAATTATTCTCCCTCCCTCCCCACATGGAAGGGTTAAGAATAAGCTAAGTAGATACCAAGTTTAGGGACTAAAATTCTTTGTTTGAGAAAGCAAATAAATCAATGAACATCAGAGAATAATGAGAACCAGATTTCCCTAAGTTAATTTCTGGGATATATCATGGTTTTGGCTAAAGTCTGGTATAAAATATTCATGATGCAAAAATTCTATCACCCATGGTAAAATGTACTTGTGAACAAAGAAAAGGAAAAATCCTATACTGTATACAGGGCCAATTTTTATTTTTATTTATTTTTTTTTTTCCCTACTACAATGTTGTCAGTCTGGAATATTTCACTTACATATATATATACACATTCATATATATATATATATATATACACACCTATATATATACACACAATCATGAGCAACTTTGTTGTCACTGCAGTGCTATACTGTTTCCCAGAAGGCAGTAATCAATGTGTTGTAATTAGAGCAAGTATTTACTTTACTATTGATCTGCTTAGATACCCAAATTAAACCCAATTAAACCTTTTTATCACTGGTGAGTTTGTCCTGCCTTTATGCAGTAAACAAGGTACAGTCTGAGGACAGTGGATACGATTGGACAGTCCTTAACTAAACATGCTCTGACCGTTTTCTTACATCATAGAATAGACTAGACATTTAATATAGGGGTAAGAAGCTGCTGTGCTGCCTGTAGTCCTTGGAGCTAGCTGAGTTGTGAAAGTAAGAAAAGTTGGATACTTAACTCAAAAACTTGTGCCAATCCCTGGAAAAATAGGATACGAAAATGAAATTTTAGGTCCTTAATATTTACTGGTGGAAGTCTGGTCCCAGGCAGCTGAGGGCTGCCCACATCTATCAGTGCAGGCCGACCTGCACTAATTGCCCCCGTACTGAGGTATTTTCTATCCAGATTACACAGGACTGCTTCAGCACAACCCTGTGCCTATGCTGATCTGCCTGTGTTATCTCACTGGTCTGAAGCCCAGTTAGAGGAATCCCAGGTTTGCTGTTGTGCAACATAGAAGTGCAATATGTGATTCATTATGTTATGGACAAAGAGAATATGCCAGATCTCTGAACACTTACTTCTGGTCTTCTTTCTATTGATACAGTAACATCATTATTGACAGATCAGTCCTTTGGAATATTACCATTGTTCTACCCTGTAGTCCTGCTGCAGATACAAAATCAAGTATTTCTTCCGCTGGCTATGAAAAACAAGGTTCTACCATCTCTTCCACATTCTGTCCTACTTAGACAGGGGCTGCTCTCACAAACATGACAGCATAACTTCCATGTAGAATATCTTAATCATAGAGCACTAGGATTTCCATAAGAAAAGGCACATGCCAAGTTACAGCAGGGCAAACTAAGGCATGCAGAGTGAGACATGAATGGCCTTCAGTTACACAGTAGAACTAAGATGAGCAATGCTTTTTGAGGCAAATTACAGAATCACAAAATGGCTGTGGTAGGAGGCCATCTGGACTAATCCTCATGCTCAACTAGCACCACTAAAAGCAGGTCACCCAGGACCGTGTCCAGACAGCATTTGAAGATCTCCCAGGAGGTAGACTCCGCAACCTCTCTGGGCAATGTGTGCCAGTGCTCCATCAGCTTGCACAGTACAGAATTGCTTCCTGATGGTCAGACAGAATCTCTTGTGCTGCAGTTTGTGCACATTGCCTCTTGTCCTGGCACAGGGCACCACTGAAAAGAACCTGGCTCCATCCTCTTTGCACTCTCCCTTCAGGTATTTATAGATAAGATCCCCTTCCGAGTCTCCTCTTCTTCAGGCTAAACAGCCTCAGTTCTCTCAGCCTCTCTGTGTGCAACAGATGTTCCAGTCCTCCAGTTACCTCTGTGGCCCTACACTGGACTCCCTCCAGTATGTTCATGTCTCTCTTTTACTGGGAAGCCTATAACCAGACACACTACTCCACGTGTGGCCTCACCAATGCTGAGTAGAGAGGAAGGATCGCCTCCCTTGACATGCTGACATTACTTTGCTAAATGCAGCCCCAAGAATACCACTTGCCTTCTTAGCAGCAAAGGTACATTGCTGGCTTATTTTCAGCTTGGTGTCCACCAGAACCCTCAGGTCCTTTTCTGCCAAGCTGCTTTCCAGCTGGGTGGCTTTTCCAGCTGACATGTCCTGGTACCTGGGGTTGTTCATTATCAGGTGCAGAACTTTGCACTTCTCCTTGTTGAACTCCACAAAGTTATTGTCAGCCCAGCTCTCCAGCCTATCAAGGTCCCTCTGGATGGCAGTATGGCCCTCTGGTGAGTTCGTTGCTCCCCCTATGTTTGTGTCATCTGCAGATTTACTGAGGGTGCATTCTACCCCATCGTCCAGATCGGTAATAAAAACGCTTTATCACAAAGATGCTGCTGCCTCCCAAATGTTTATATATACTCAGGAATCAATAAATCATTCCCTGCCTGAAAAGGTGGGAAAAAAAGCTTCTATACTTCCTTGCATTGAGTTTATAACTCAAGCAAGCAGCTTAAACTCTCTTAGTAGAATACTCCTCATAAATAATTAATGATTGGCTTCCTAAAGACAATATTTTGCAGTAATTTTGAAAAAGATTGCTGGATAGGGTGGGAGAAAAAATGTATCAGGTCATAGTCTGTCTGGCCTAGAACTACATAAAATTGGGTAGCATTCAATTATGTTAAACGTCACAAATTCTGTTTATTTCGGCTAATTTGTCTTGTGGGAAAATATGTTTTCTAATGCATTCCAGAGTTCTTGCAATGTTAAAGTTCTTTTTACTGATCTTAGAATAGAGCTTTATATATATGACCACCTGAGCCTCCTTCTAAACTTCCTTGGGAACCTTACTGTCAGATGCTACCAAAGTTAGAGAACACATGGTCTTGTACAGGTCTTGGAATATCAGGTACATTTCCCAAATCCTTCTGTGACACGAAAGCCTAGTTTACTCAAACATCTTTAGTCTTGATAGGGACTTGCTTAATATAGTGACTTGCTTAATATCAAGCTGAATTTAGTGTGGTTCTACATGAGCATGGAGTGTTAAACCCTCAGGACAACTGCATGAACTGCAAAAAGCACCTAGTGCTCCAGGCAGAATTTTATTAATCAAATATAGAAAGTTTTGAGAACATAAGTAATCTATGAGCATTTTCATCCTATTTGCAAATACGATGAAGAAAGGATATCATTTGACTTTATAGGATTCTTCCTAAGAATCAGCTAGCTTGTGTGCCTCCTGTACAGATGCATTTTTTAAAGAACATATGAGGTGGAAAGTGCTCTTTATGTGTAAGATATACTGTCAAACATGCTCCAAACCACAAATGTCAGATCTTGAACCAGATATGCATCTCTAATTCCCCAAAGGATTGTTAGTGGGGGAGGGATTGGACAACACTGGGTCAGGAGTTCTGTCTTGGCCCAGCGTGCAAATAAATTCAAGCCATAAAGTTTGGATCCAAATTTCCCTGAAGTTAATTGGAATTTGGATCAAATGTTCCATCTCTAATTATGACTCATATTAATAACATTGTGGAGTGTGATTTTTTTTTTCCAAAGTGCTCAGCATTGCTCTTACTCTGATCCCATTGAATTCTAGAGTAAAATTATTATTGTTTTCAGTGGGGAAAAAAGTCCACATTGGGAATTTATGATAATCTCCTCTCCTTCCTGCCTTCCTCTCTCCCTCCTTGTTTCCCTGCACCACCTCTCCCTCCACCCAAGTCAATGTGTTTAGCTCATTGTCCGTAAAAATTTCAAGCCAGTGAAAATAACATCTTAAAAATTCCAGTTCTGTGTTTTTGATAAAAGGGAAAGCAGTTTGAGAAGTGTGCAGTTTGAATGATGTTATGCTAGCTGAAAGATGTAATGTTTTCAGGAACAGTATTTGTATGTAAATACATATAATGAGGAAAAGTCCTACTTATATAATACTAAGTAAGATCAGATGCCTCGAAGTATTCAAACTGTTTCTCTGATAAATCTCATGAAATTACAAATGGGATTGGTTAAAAAAAATAATTATAAAAAAAATCTTCAAAATTGCTCTTGACTTAAAACTGGAGAGAGGGACTTACTGACACTTTTTTTTTTTTTTTTTTTTTTTTTTTTTTTTTTAACGTAGAGAAGGACCCACAGAATTTTGTTGTTGTTGTTGAAAGGAAAACAGAATAATTAGGCAAAGTTTTTAATGTTTCACTTTTCAATGGAAAAGTCATGGCAGGGGTGGTGGTTTGTTCCTATTACTGTTGTGTTTGGGGAGGCTTTTTTTTTTAAATGAAAAATATCCAATATTTCCAATCAGCTCAAGTTACAAGTGCTGCCAGGAAATTCTATAGGCTGTAAACCCATTAGGTATTCCTTAGTTTATTTCTACATCTATGTGAGTGTGAAGGTGTCTGTACACCTTCACAAAAAAAAAAAAAAAGTCCTGGTGGTTGTGAGCATGAAAAGAAGTAATGTTGCTAAAGGCCTCATTTATGTTTCATAGACATGTTGGCAGTGATTCTGAAGACAAGTATGTTGTGCTTTAACTGTTCCCAGGAGACCTCAGCTGATGTTCTTAGTGGCTTATATGGTATCATGGTGGAGGAAGGAACATGTAAGAAAATGGGATTCCTACAATCTTCTTACATTCCTCTGATGCCGTGAGTGTATATGACTATACTTATATCTATCTGTATTTGTGTGGACGTATGAAGGGGTAGTTGTTTAAAAGATGTCAAAGTGTAAGGAGGGGTGACCTTATACTCCACCTCTGGTGTCTATCTAGCAAATGTCTGAGGAAGGTTGTGTAGGGAGGTGTACATGGGGTTTAATGCAATCCTTTTACACCCCCTTATCCTCCATCCTATCAATGGGAAAGCTGCACACGAGCTGAGGTAAACTCTTCGAGGCAAAATTTACGATGACATTTAAAATCAGTAAAGCTTGCTGCAGCCCTAAATGTTGAAGTATACATGCACACTTCCATATAATCTGATCTCAGGCACACACCGAATTGGAGGTTAAAAGAATTGTATACATTGCTACCAGTTACCACATCAACATTTCAGATATGTGCATGTGATTTAAGTGCAGATGACCTGGAGCTTGCTGATGCTATAACTTTAAAAGCAATTGGGTTGTGTGCTGGCTAGAACAACAATGTGGGCATTATAACAATCTCACTTGAACTGCCATTAAGACATCTCTAGTGCACTGTTGTACCACTAAAATGTAATTCCCGGTAGACAATAATCCTAGACCCCTAGACTGTGAATCATGGGCAGTAAACGACTGACAGGCAGGTTAACAATGGGCTCTGTGGGCAGTCTGACATTGTACAGGTGCGCATCATCACAGTAAAGTAATTAACAGGTACTTAAAGGAATGTACATTTAAGCTAAAAAAAAAAAAAAAAAAAAAAAAAAACTGTTAAGAGACTTCCTAAGTGGACTGCTATTCTTTTTTTTTGTAAACCCCACTTGTATTTTATGACCAGGTAAAAGGACTGCAGAGCACAAAATCCAATCTAAAAGCAGATCTGCAATCATTAGCTCTCCTATCAGCGCTAGGCTGCTCCATCAACAGTACCATTTTATAACCCTGTGATATGCTGTTGACTAAGGATTTAAAGCGATTCATCAATTCAGTCTGATTCCTATAAATAAAGTAAGAAACAAACAAACAAACAAACAAAAAAGACGTATCATGTTATCTAAAAAGCTAAGAAAATACTTTTTCTTAGGAAAATACATTGTGTTGGTATTTATAGGAATACCTGTTTATGTATAAATGCAAATATGAAAATCTACATGTGTGTGCATATATATTCACACACATATGCAAGTCAGGAACTCCACTCTATCTGCATGCTGTTTTTTCCCTCTTTTTTTTTTTTTTTTGGGGGGGGGGGGGATTAGTATTGGAGTTATTTGAGCAGTGAACTAGGACCCCGTATGAAAGGAGACTCAAGAACTGAGGGTTGCAGGAGACATTGCAATTTTATGTGCTGAACTAACGAGTAGTAATGGGAGCAGCTAGATTTCCCTCTGCATTTCCTCTTCCATTTCTTCCCTCTCCCCTCTAGTAAATCCATGTCTGGCATATATAGCAGATAAAGAGTTTTAAATGTACAACTTTATCCAAGGTTCTTTATAGGAGTAACAAGATCATCTGGTTAATAAATGCTTGATTCAATCCTCTGCCTACAAAACTCTGGCTAAAGACTTTCCAGGCATTAAAGGATTATTCCTGAAGAATTGTTTTTCTGCCTGCTTGGATTGGCTAGTGCAGGTTAACAGCACTTTTCCTGGTAGATAGGTTTGGACCTGGTGGGAAAGTTTTGATGATCGAACTGGTAGCAAACCAGAAAGTCTTGATTAAAGACATGTTTGTCCAAAAAATGACATCTGCATAATCATTTTAATATGTGGAAAAACAAAACAAGATACAATGACAGCACACTGTGGCTGGTTATAGGTGTTCATATTTTTGAGCAGTAAGGTACCTGAAACAGCGCAGTTCCCTGAGTTTGGAGGATTACACTTTCACCCACAGCTCATGTGTGTATTGATCAATGTGACGAGGTTGGTCAATGTTGCCCGTTGTACTTAACATGATACCTTCTGATTCAATGCAGTGACATGCCCGCAAAGGTCTTTCTACTGTTCACAGAAGCACAGAATGGCTGAGGTGGGAAGGGACTTCAGGAGCTCATAAGGAGCTCATAGCCCCTTCTCAGCTAGCATCCCCCAGAACAGGGTGCCCAGGACCATGCCTAGATGGCCTTTGAGGATCTCCAAGGAGGAGATTCCACAGCCTCTCTGGGCAATGTGTGCCAGTGCTCCATCACCTGCACAGCACAGAAGTGCTACCTGATGTTCAGAGACAGTCTCTTGTGTTCCAGTTTGTGCCCATTGCCTCTTGTCCTGAAACGGGGCACCACTGAAAAGTATTTGGCTGTGTCATCTTTGCACCCTTCCTTCAGGTATTTATAGACATTGATAAAATCTCCTCCTGAGTCTTCTCTGGACCAGGCCGAAGAATTCCAGCTCTCCCAGCCTCTCCTCAGGGAAGAAGTACTCCAATCTGTTCATCATCTTTATGGCCCTACATTGAACCCTTTCCAGTATGTCCATGTTCCTCTTATACTGGTGAGCCCAGAAGTGAACACAGATTTAGAGGTTTAGTCTCTGCTTCCTTCTCATGGGTCTGTGGCTTTTCATGGTCTCTGCCCCTCTGACACTAAGAATACCTTTCCATACAGCAAAGCCACACTGGGTCTCTTGCATCTGAGTATCCAAAGAGTATTCACCAAGTATCCAAAGAGAAGGATACTTGAACTCTTCCCCCTTTGGGACACAAAAGCACACTTGAAATGCATATGCAGCAGAGGCTTCTGCATTGCCACAACCTCACAGTGCGCCTGCTTTGATTTTTGGCATGGTAAAAATGCTCCTATGGAAAGTGTTTCAAACACTCTGGACTACTTCTTTTGCTGCTGTGGGAGTTAAACCCTGAGGAAATCTGGCACATTTATTTGGACATTTTTGCATTAATACATTTACTTCAAAACAGTATTAACATGAGCATATGTTTGTTTTATAAAGTCTTAATATCATCCAAAAGAAAATGCTTTGGAACCATTACATAGATACATGTCACTGGTGTACTTTCCAAGCTCTCCATGCACATTTCATGCTAAGCCTATGTATTCTATATGAGACTTTATTTTTGTCATCCATCTTGTACTATCTGATCTTTTCCCAACTGAGATTTTGATTTCATTTAATGTCATCTAACTCAGGAAAATTTTCGCTGAAGACAGAGTATTCC
This sequence comes from Anas acuta, assembly GCF_963932015.1. Taxonomy (NCBI): domain Eukaryota; kingdom Metazoa; phylum Chordata; class Aves; order Anseriformes; family Anatidae; genus Anas; species Anas acuta. Next base: position 107,407,728 of record NC_088981.1, read on the forward strand.
CTCTGCATATAAAAAGCTAAACACTAATTTACCCTATTACATCCTCCTTAAGGGAATGAAAAAACATTATTTGAAACCATTAAAATATATTGCAATTTTTATTCAAAATAGATACACTTATTTATATTATAGGTCAAGATCTCCATCTGGAGTGGATTTCACTTCACCTACCTCAAGCTACCTAGAAGGTAAATATCTAAAGTAAACCTGGATGCCTTTCAGAGTCAGAGGAAAGATATTGTCTCTTACACTTTTTAGGATCCCATCTGAACATAAGTATCAAAGATAGATGTGTCTGTCATTCTGTAGAGATGCCTGATTCCCCATAATATAACAGAAGCCTACATAATTAGTTTATACTAGTTGAACACTTTAGACACCTAAAATCATGTCAAAAGAATTTCACCTTAAATATAAAGAACTCCACTAAGGAGATTAATATAGTTGCTCTATATCAGCTAAGAATAGGATTCTAAGAAAAGTATCTTTAACTTCTTAATACATGTATGTGAACAAACCTTTTTTACTTCTTGATACTTGTATGTGAATAAACTGTTTTACCGACTGATGACTAATCTTAAGAAATACATAGAAATGCAATATATGCTATAATAATATTATATAGTATAAACAACCTTTTGTTATCTTTTCCATTAAAGGAATTATATAAGTAATAAATGAAAATATTTCTGAATCGTCAGCACGCCTGACTGGTCCAAATTGAGCCTCAGGTTTGATGAATGCAGGCCTTAGTCTTAACGTTATTTGCTAATCAGGTAATTGATATGATTTTACATGCTCTTTGAAGAGAAAAGGCATAGGGAAAGGGAAAAGGGAAAGGGAAAAGGAGAGGGAGAGGGAGAGGGAGAGGGAGAGGGAGAGGGAGAGGGAGAGGGAGAGGGAGAGGGAGAGGGAGAGGGAGAGGGAGAGGGAGAGGGAGAGGGAGAGGGAGAGGGAGAGGGAGAGGGAGAGGGAAGGAAAAAGAAAAGAAAATGAAAAGAAAAGAAGAGAAAAGAGAAGAGAAGAGAAGAGAAGAGAAGAGAAGAGAAGAGAAGAGAAGAGAAGAGAAGAGAAGAGAAGAGAAGAGAAGAGAAGAGAAGAGAAGAGAAGAGAAGAGAAGAGAAGAGAAGAGAAGAGAAGAGAAGAGAAGAGAAGAGAAGAGAAGAGAAGAGAAGAGAAGAGAAGAGAAGAAGAGAACAAGAACAAGAAAAGAAAAAGAAAAAGAAAAAGAAAAAGAAAAAGAAAAAGAAAGAAAAAGAAAAAGAAAAAGAAAAAGAAAAAGAAAAAGAAAAAGAAAAAGAAAAAGAAAAAGAAAAAGAAAAAGAAAAAGAAAAAGAAAAAGAAAAAGAAAAAGAAAAAGAAAAAGAAAAAGAGGAAAGGGAAAAGGAAAAAGAAAAGAAAAAAGAAAAAAGAAAAGGAAAAGAAGAAGAAGAAGAAGAAGAAGAAGAAGAAGAAGAAGAAGAAGAAGAAGAAGAAGAAGAAGAAGAAGAAGAAGAGGAAGAAGAAGAAGAAGAAGAAGAAGAAGAAGAAGAAGAAGAAGAAGAAAGAAAAACTAAGGATGATACTAGGATACTAGTCACCACTAGTTTATGCAGAAGCAAAAAAGGCTCAAATAGATGAAATCTGATCAAAATAAATAAATACTTGCAAACTTTCAGGTTATCACTTTCAGACAAAAAATGTTTTTAATGTGAGTAAAGGACAAAGACCAAAGGCTTTAGAAGTCGCTATTCTTAAAAATAAATAAATAAATAAATCTTGATTTATTTGATTTTTTTCCAACTTGAATGTCATGAACCAGACATACATAATTATATTATTTGTCTTATGCAAGCGAACAAGAATAAATTAAAACTGGACATGTTGCAACAGGGCTGTTGACATTATATACAAAGTCTGCTTATTGTCATAAGATACTCTTAACCTTTAAGCCAAAATCTTTCAAAACTATTAGTGTTAAATCTAGCAGCTGTTGTCAAATTTTTCCCTTTCTCTGCTTTATGCATTGTGCTTTATTTGAAATGTTTGTTATATTTGTGTATATAACTTTCTGCAAGCTGTCCCTTGAAAGCTCAGGGGATTAAATGAGTAGATTGAGCCAGTTCAAAGGAACAAAAGTTAACAAATTAAAAGAAAACTTTCTAAAATGAATGTGTAAACCATTAAAATATTTAGCTGTATTTGCATTGGATAGTTTCCCCTATATAAAACAATATGGATTGTTTAAATAAATGGGGTTAAGGGAAACTTATTTCTACTGTAAAGTTTATTAAAGCTTTAGGAATGATGGCCTTGGTCTTTCAAATGCTTACGTGTTTAATTTAGGCATGGAATAATCTCATCCTGGCAGTGCTAGCTAATTCTCACAGCTTTGTCTTCTAGCAAGACAGAGACAAAGACATACAAAGTGGAAAACAAGGTAAAGGCATCCCCTACTGGGATGACTTGTGGTGAGATGAAGCAAGGGATTGGAGCACCCCTTCTCACTATGATAAATTGGTTTAAATCACACTGGCATGTCTAACAGCTGCTTTTTGTTCATGTTGAGTTTATAAATCAATCAGAGCCCCTTTCTGAAAGGGACAGCTGACACGATTGGTGCCTCACCCAGAGGAAGCCACATGCAAGACAGTAGTTAGAATTAGTTTTATCACACAAAGGGGGTATAATTTTCTAAACTCAGGGTTGGGATTCAGATTACTCACAAATTTGTTTGTGAGAAGAATTCAAGGAGGAAGAAAAGCTACAACAAAAAGTGTCCAGAAGGGAAAGGTAAGCCAAAGGGAGTCCCAGAGACAGCAATAAGATTGTGTACTCTCTGGTCACAGAGCTGGCTGAAGGATCCCCAGAAAGGGGAGGAAAATAAATGAAACAAAGTCAAATCCAGTCTTATTAAGTTTTCCTGAACTAAAGGTAGGGTGTTATATCTTATTTGCAAACAAGTGTGACATATCCAAGAAATATCTATCTCAATCTGTTTTAAGAATTAAAAGTTGTTCCAGAGTGCCAAATTTTTCTTTCCAAACTCCAGATCCAGGTTAGAAAAGATCACACAGAATCACACAGAATTTAGGGTGTTGGAAGGGACCTCGAAAGATCATCGGGTCCAACCCCACTGCCAAAGCAGCTTCCTTAGAGCAGGCTCCACAGGTAGGCGTCCAGACAGGCCTTAAATATCTCCAGAGAAGGAGACTCCACAACCTCCCTGGGCAGCCTGTCCCAGTGCTCTGTCAAAGATGGGACTTTCCAAGGTACTTAGCAGAGTAAAATCAGATGGAACTTTGTACCTATTCCCTTTCCAAGTTGCTTTGATATTTCTAGCCAAATTAAGTAACATTATCTCTGAATCTTATTTATTTATAGGTAGAATTATAACTTATAATTATAGAATTATAAAGTCCAAATAGCCTTTCCAATTTATATAAGGTTTGAAGTGAATATCTCAGACTAGTCTTTACAATTGCTTAGACAAAGCTGAACATCCCCAGCTCTTTAGCTCTTTTAGCCTTTCTTCATAGAAAAAAAAAAAAAAAAAAAAAAAAAAAAAAAAGGCTTCTCTTCTCTCTTCTTCATATTGTCTGATTCTATTCTATGAAACTTTTTTTTTTTTTTTTTTTTAACCTAACTGGGCAAGTCTGTGCACCACAGCCAGTGTAACTGGACAAGTGTAGTATACCACGGCCAATGCAGGTGAACTAGCACAATGTGCCACCTGGAAGGAAGTCCTGCCTCTCAGTAAATCACTACAGCATGTGTTTCAGTGGTGCAATGAAATTTGTAGCATTAGGCCTAGTTGTGTATAAGTATCCAGCACTATGCTCTAGTGCATAAGCAGCACTAAGCAAAAAATCTTATATCAGGAAGTAGTCAAGAGAACCTGGCATAGCCAACCAGCAAAAGAAAGGATCACAGAATCACAGAATTGTAGGGGTTGGAAGGGACCTCGAAAAATCATCAGGTCCAACCCCCCCCCCACCAAAGCAGGTTCCGTAGAGCAGATTGGTGTCTAGACAGGCCTTGAATATCTCCAGAGAAGGGGACTCCACAAGCTCTGCAGGAGCCTGTCCTAGTGCTCCGTCACTCTCACCGTGAAGTTCTTTCACATGTTGGTGTGGAACTTCCTGTGCTCCATTTTGTGGCCACTGCCCCTTGTCATATCCCCACAGACCACTGAAAAGAAGTTGGCCTAATCCCTCTGTCTCCCACACTTCAAATATTTGTAAACACTAATAAGATCCCCTCTCAGTCTTTTCTCCAGGCTGAACAGACTCAGGACTCAGCCTTTCCTCATAGGGAAGATGCTCCAGGCCCTGTATCATCTTTTGGCCCTCTGCTGGACTCTTTCCAAGAGATCCCTGTCTTTTTTGTAACAGGGAGCCCAGAACTGGACACAATACTCCAGGTGAGGCCTGACCAGGGCAGAGTAGAGAGGGAGGATCACCTCCCTTGACCTTCTGGCCACTCTCCTTTTAATGCACGCTAGAAGAGTGAGATGGATTGCTGAAAATTATACACAGCACAGAGGGAGCAAGGATGATGTTACACTAGGATCAAGATTTTGTAACATTTTTATTTTGCCTGGGAAATTGTCTCACTCTCAACATGAAGTAGTCAAGAAGGACCACATAGGCTGGAGTAGGGAGAGTAAGGGGGTGGGTTTTGGAAGCCAGGTGAGATCAGGGCAGAGAACCTGCCAAAGATGCAATAGAGGACCCATTTGTCCCTCCAGCATGGCGGTGAAAATACATAGAACTCAAGACATGCACAGCACCCTGAGAGTGCTCAGAGTCCTGCACAGTGTCCACTGCAGCTGCTGAAGCTGCATAGCATCACTTTCATTCTTTTCTCATAGGTTGCCTCTCTTTGCTGTTCTGAGGGCTTGCAGGCAGCCCCTTGCTGTTAACAGCATTTAATTTAAATGGTCTATGTTCATCAGATGGTGAATGCTGTTGAGACCTCATCTTTCAGGAGAAAAGAAGAAAAATGTACCCAGAATAATTTTTCATGACTCTGGCCCATTAGTTGGGTTGTGCTCTGCTACACCAAAATTCCACACATGGAGAGGACCTTAGTCCACAGATAGTTTCCCTTCTGCACCACAAGAAGCCACAGGAAGCTAGTGGCTTGTACTTTATTGTAATGATTTCTGTAGCTTTTGGATGGCCTCCTATTTAGAGAATGTGATATACACAGAGCAACTTCCGCTTGCCGATCAAGGCTGAGGGAGGAGGAGGCTGGGGAGCCCAACCAGTAGATTTTTGTAATATTTATTTGTTCAGATAATTTACAAAAGATTTACTAGAATAATCCCATGGAAAGATTCACTGTTCTTTGTCATAACATGGACTGGAAGCTTAAGTTTGTTTGTAAAGCTCTAAAATGACTGTGGTCTGATGGAAGATATGTTATTTAACAAGCTTACTGTTTAAAATGAAGAGCTTGTTTAGTGGCAATGAACATTATCACTTGGTATTAACTGAAGTTCAGGTTCAGCTATATGGACCCAGGCAAGATGCCTACTCTCTGGTGTTTGAGGGGCAAAACTGGGGGATGAAATGCAGATCTGAACAGGAGATATAAGGAAATTGTTTACCTGGGTCAGAAAACAAAAAAGATATATTACAGAAAACATATGGTTGCTATTTAATTTATGCTTTATCATTTTTCATTCTGACATTAATATTGTTATGAGTGGGGTGAGAGCACTGTACATTGTACGATGTAATATAAAATGAGGGTTACCACTCCTTGCCAGAGGAAACGTGATTCAGAAACAATTTGGGGGCAATTGCAAGGTGATGTGGCACAGAGTACCAGAAGCTATTGAAACTTTAAACATCATTTCTGGACAATATAAGAGTTGCTGCAAAACGACTTGTAAAAACATGAAAACATTTCTTTCCTGACCCCAGAGAATTAGAAATCTTTAAATATCAGTTCAAACAATGCCTCTTAAAGGGCACCACACTTTTTCATTGCCAGCTACCATTATTTTTAACAGTTTGTTTAACATACTGCAATAAAGAAAGATTAATGGCCAAGATTTAACCCAAAAATGCAGTGGGCCACATTGAGATTTGTTATATGCAGGCAACTCAATGGTGAGGCATAAAGTGGGTATCTAAGTGAAAAATTTAGCCCCAAAACATTAACTTTTAAAAAACAAAGTAGGTGAATAAAATATTAAGTGTTTTGGGATGAGACAAGAAGGCAAGAAAAATAGAAAGATAAAGCATAGACAGTGCTTTATTAAAGAATACAAAAACTATAATTATAAATATTACTTTAAGAACTACAGAACTGGTGAAAATATGCAATTATTATACCAAGAGTTTTTAATTCAGTTTTTAAAGGCAAAAATATTCTCACAAAAATATTCTTACAAAAATATACCAGTATATTAATTTTGTATTTAATTAGCACAGGAATCAAAAATCACCTATAAGTTGTCTTCTAAAGACCTCTAGAACCATACTTAATTAAAATTAAAAAATTTCCTTATTTCTAAAGGATGAAAACTATTCTGGAGGATAATTACCTAATTTTAAAATTGCAAATCTTCAGTGAGATTAAATTTTGACTTTTATTAGTCCAACTTGAGAACAGACAGTGTCAAGGGTCTGTCTCTGTGTCGTAATGATTAACCCTTGCCCTAAGCCATGTCCATACCAAAGCCATGAACAGAGTGTGAATATTACATGCCTGCCCAATATATTTATGGAAATAAGTGCATACTAGACTGGTGATTTTTAAGAATATAAGTCTTGTCACCTGCAGATACAGAATGAGAAATCCCACTCAGCTAAACCCAGGCACCTAGTTGTGTAGGACCAGAACCCAAAGGTTCTTAAAGGTATACTAGGCATATGTGCAATTTGAAATCATATATTTAAGTTGGGCAAACTTTTGCCCAGCTTTTTAGGGGTATTTTTACTACATTATTTTTTCCCTACCAAAATTCATTAAATCAGCCCCTAAAGTTGTATTGTCAAAGTATGATAGATCTTTCTGTGACTTCTAGTGTTATAATTTTTAACATACACGGAAAATCAATATTGTGAAGAAAAAATATTCTGATTTCTGGGAAAAAAAAAAAAAGAAAAAGCTGAGATTTCAAGATTTTCTGCCCTGCACTGGTGTAAAACCAAGACCTGGTGTTTATTGTCACGATGAATAAGAGGTCTTCATCAAAATACATCTCATGGCAGTAGACCTCCTGCATCTTAAGATAATATTCAGAACGTTAAATTTAAATTGTAAGTTATTTTGATGTTTCATTTTGTTGCTGGACAGAACAACTGGGGGAAAAAAAATCTTTTCAAATCTCAAATCCTATTCTTGTTGTGATAAGTCCAGATTTCTTGTATCAGCATTTTCTGATGGCAAAACTATGCAAAGCATTTCAGGATACCTTTCTGAGTCTTCTTTTTAACCCCCGTGGCTCAAAATATACTTCTAGTATCATTGCTAGAAGAAGGAACTAGAATTTTTTTTTTTTTTCTTGGAATTGGAACTCCAAGAAAAGCAAATTAAATTGTATTGAGCTAATGTTAGGATCATTAAAACATTAAAAACCAAGTAAGAGTCCTGATTACTTTTCATTAACCAAACAAAACCTTGTTTAATACAGTTGACAGCTTTAGTTTTCATTAATAAGACCATAAAATTTAAAGGGTAAAAAAAAAATATATTTTTAAATGAACTATTTTATTATTTTTTCATTTGTAAACAGAAAATATTAGAAATTATGTGACTGATAAATAGTGTGTATGTGCATCTCTGTATATATGAACTCTACATATGTAGTAAACACATTGTACATATGTAGTAAGCACATTGTAAATGCATATGTAAGTACATATGTAGTAAGCACAAAAATGCATGAAGTTACACACCAATGTGGGTAGCTTTTCTACTGTGTTTTCTCACGTTTTCTGGACTCCAGGCTAGCAGAGTATTTTTGCTTTTAGAACTTCTTTTTGCTATGAAAATACTGTAAACTGAATTAGAGAGATGTGTCTCAGCACTCTTGAAGTACATTGGACATTTATGGGCTGTTAGCTTGATGTTCACAGTCATCATGACCAGTTAGATCCACTGTGTACATCCTGTTGGGAACAAAGCTAGTGCAGAAGATGCAAAATTAGCTGATTTATTATTTATTATTATTATTATTATTATTATTATTAATATTAATTTTGTGTGTTCTTTTTTTTCATTTTCATTTGAAACTGAGCTAGCAATATGACTGTCTAACTTAGCTTTTAGCTTAAGTAGTTTAACAACGAACACTGAAATTTCATTCTTATTTATTTCAGCATGTTTGAGTATGAGTAACGTTGTTATTTTTATCTTCATATGGACATTATAAATTCAGATGATTATAAAGACCTTAAAGTTTTTAACAGATGAACTAAAGAACTGATCTCAGAAAACTTAATGGCAGAAGAGTATTGGTTTAGTAAACTTGCTATAGTCATCACCCTTAACATTATGTAACAGCTATAAATAATGTCTGAAGAGTCTATACATGAGTAGTAACCCTATTAGTAAATTGTAAATCATTTCGTAATGGTTATTATAGAATGAATAGATCAATAACACCTACTAATGTGCTTGTAACCACCCATAACAAATGCTACTTAAGTATGTAATATGCTTCTATTATCTAGTATTTAATTTCTAACCTCTGTAGAAACCATTTATATTGAAACATTAATATAATGTTTTATTACTATATTAAAGTAGTGATTTACTTTGTCATACTTATACAGTTAATTTGCTATATAAATCTTGTGTCTGATCCTACAGTCCACATTATAAAATAATGCTCTGAGAAGTCATAAAATAAACTAGCTGGAGAAACAATTGTTGGGTTGTGTGTCCTATTTTTTTACCAGAAATGTTTCATTCAAAATTACTCAATAAGATGACATTGTACTCAGTAAGATGACGTTTTTAGAGATTTAGTGGGAAAGTATCCTAAAAGTTATGAACTCCTTCAGAAAAACAAACAAACAAACCAAAAACTTCTTCTTCAGAAACAGATAGATGAACCCAACGCCGCCTTTTTTTTTAGTATGCAACTGGCCAATGGGTATTTTGAGGAGAATGTGACCTTTTTAGAGCTAGGGAGTCTGTAGACAGAGAAACATGCAAAATCAGGCAAAACTGATGAATAATAACAAAATGGAAATAGGCTGGCAACTTCAAATACACCTGCAAATCCTTAATATATTCACCAAAGATCTAAACTGGCAATCTGGAAAGTGGCTGCATAAGTAAGAAATTATGTCTGTGACTGTGAAGTCACAACATGCTTCTGAAGGCATATTTGATGCCCATTTTTCTTCACATCTTTAACTTAAACATTGGCATTTGGTGCCTTCCATGATGTTTCACAGTTAAGCAAATCAGTCCATTCTGAGAAAACAATGCAGAAGTGGGTCACCTATTTCTTATTTCCCTCTCCTCCATATGTCCAGCAAAACTGAAAGTTATAGAATTATCTAGCATATAAATTACTCTTAACTCATCTTTCCACTGAAATATTTTGGAGCATATCCATAATCTTTTGTATCAACAGAAGCAGGGTCCTTATCCTCCTCATTTGGCCCTGTAACCTCAGACTACTGAGTTGCTCTAGCCTTTTCTCTGTGACCCAGAGATTGATTAAAATCTTTGCATAGCAGGAAAATGCCACTTCAGAAGGGTCTATAACCCCTTGACTGAGGCGCCTCCACAGGAGATGAAGAAAACATGTAGTTCAAGGCCTGTTAGAACTCAAGAAAATGTCTGATTTTGGCTTCAATTCAAAAAATTCCCCCTAGGTCTAGGGAGAAGCTGGGAAGAGAAATGAAAGAAAGGAAAAGCAGAGATATGTAATTTTAAAATTAGGACTCAGAAGGGACAATTATGAAACATTTTTATCATCTGTAAATTCCTGCTATTTAGAACTGTAGGAAATGTTGTCCACTATGTTATTTGTTTGATTTCTGCAATTGATTAAATACCATCCGTGGAAGATGACAACCAGAAGTACAGTAGCAAATAATAATGATATGATAAATTAAACACAATTTTTAGTAACTTAAAAAATGAAACCAAACAAAGTTTGTTTTCACTGTTGTGTAACTCTGATATACCAAATTGTCAGTTTCTACATATCTTTCTTCTTGAAGACCAATAAAAAGCCCAACTGATTTAAACTAGGTTATTAAACATTTGTATGTTTTTGGATTTGAATACATTAACATAATAGAATAATGGATTGTAAGTAGTTCATCAGTAAATAATCCACAATTATGGATTTTGCAGACTGATTGAAAATAAATAGCAGCATATTGTATAATTAAGCCATAATCAAATGTCTTTCTATATACAAATGATAAAGTGTCCCCTTGGGCCATGGCCATGTGCTGAGGGTTTTATTTAGTTCAATAGCAAAAGCCTTTCTGTGCCAAGTTTACACAAAAGAAAAGTTAGTGAATTGCTAGGAATAAAGTTGACTGATCTCTCCATACAGTGTAATAATTAGAGCCAGCATTACTCCATGTGCATTTTGGATAGAAGCTTTTACAGCATCTAGCAAGATTAACCCCCAGTTGCATTCAGCAGTAGTGTTCCCTGGACAAAGAGATACTATATTTTTATTTGTATGCAAAGCCACCAATACTTCATTTTAATTTCACTCTATATTCCATTATTAATACATTTTGATTTCAGCTTCAAGTAAAGAAAATTGAATTTTATGTATTTTAATATCATCTCAAAAATGATGGGTTTGAGACTCTGAGCAGAACTCAGTGCAACTCCCAAATTCTGTCTGAGCATTTCAAGTGATGGATTTTGGACATGTAAGAGATATACAGTTTAGCTTCAGCTTTTCTATTTACAAGGATAGAAGATGGACAAGAATATTTTAAAACAAGAATCATTGTTTTCTAGCACAGCCTTCCAAAGTCATATAGTGGAAGGAAAGAGTAGATTACCTTTCTCCTGAAAGGAGATTTACATTTAAGAGGAAGAAACGTTTAGCAGAACATTTCAAAAGGCTAGCAAATTCTAAAATAAGGAAACAGTACACTAGTGTGCAGGATATGGGTCTGAAAATATCTTGTTTCAAAAGGGCTTTAGATGCAATTAGGTGAATGTCATTTAATTCTGCAGTATCTGGAGTTTAACTTGAAGAGGGATAAACAAGGAGCATGTTATTTATGTTGTTGCAGGCAGCACCACTGCCTGGTATCAAATCTGTTTAATACCCTTTGGTTACTCTTTACTATGCCATGTGTTCAGATCTTGGTATCTGTCAGATATCAACAACACTGCTCAGAATTCAATACTACTTTCTAAATTATAAACAACCCATGGCTCTACAAATTAGTCCTAGGAATTAGGAAGATGCAGCTGGGTTAGCAAGGATCTGACCTACTGTATAATTTACAAACATTGTCTGTTACCTTAAGAACTCAAAGTGGATTGAGTTTGATAATACCTTGAATGGTGCTGGGAGTCATAGTCTCTCTGGGGTTGTTAGCTTCAATTGGAAAGCCACCACCTCAAGAAAGACAAGTTCAGGACAGACTCTTAGGGTCTTGAGTAGTACTCTTAATGTAGCACTACATTATACTGCTTCACAGTCACTTCTCTGCTGCTTCTTTGATGCTGCTGCCTGTGGTCTCAACTTCTACAAATCACAGCACAATTCTGGAAACTGTTTCAGTAAGGGAGAGAAGCCAAACTTGTTCTCCCAAATTGACCCCTTTGCAAGAACAGCATGGTCCTGGCTTTTCATTCAACTCTTCTGCTTTGTGCTATGAAGCTCTACAATGTCCTTGACTAATTAATGCATAGCGTTGAACCCTGTGGTCCCTATTGGCTTTTTGAAGTTCAACTACTTTCTCACCTTTCAACAGCTTAAAACTTATGTCTGGGATTTCAGCTCTAGTTTTGGACCAAAGGGAGCTGGTCGAAACTTTTTCATTTCTCAGGGGCGACCTAATTGCTCTCTACAGGTGCCTTAAAGGAGGCTGTAGCGAGGTGGGGGTTGGTCTGTTCTCCCACATGCCTGGTGACAGGACGAGGGGGAATGGGCTTAAATTGCGCCAGGGGAGTTTTAGGTTGGATCTTAGGAAGAACTTCTTTACCATAAGGGTTCTTAAGACATTGGAACAGGCTGCCCAGGGAAGTGGTGGAGTCACCATCCCTGGAAGTCTTTAAAAGATGTTTAGATGTGGAGCTTAGGGATATGGTTTAAGTGGGGACTGTTAGTGTTAGGTCAGAGGTTGGACTCGATGATCTTGAGGTCTCTTCCAACCTAGAAATTCTGTGATTCTGCGATTCTCATAGTTCTCATACAGCTCTCTAGGGAAATTCATGTCCCATAAAAAGTTGTTCCTTTATCAGACAATTGGTTTCACTGAAACAATTCATTTTAATGAAGCGACCCATACCTCTATTTATGTCTTTCTTTAAATGGTTATAAAAAGTTAAAGATATTGAATCCTTCCGTTGAAGTCAAAACTTTGAAACAGGTAGCATCTCAACTTGTGTGCTATCATTGGTGTGCAATCATCTTGTGTGCTATCAAGTAATGTTCATGACCACATAAATAAGTAACTTACTTGGAGGGAAGCCAGATCATAGCTAGAAAATTAGGCATAGGCTACTCTGAGGTAAGTGACTATGTGGATTTTGCTCTGCTGCAGTTAATGTGATCTCACTTGTCCCCTAATAAAAGTTCATGAGAGGTTGAAATATAAATATTACAGAGCAGCTGCTGTGAGTTTAATCCATGTTCCATTAATGAAGATATTTTACTCTCAGTGCTGGATCAGAATCTGACGTATTGTTTTCTTGCATTTCATGCTGTACACCTGCAAGACTTTTGGTGATATGCATTAGATAAACTGTTTTCTGAAACTAATTTTGGAATATTTATACATTTATGAAATAAGGGGAAATGTAGAAAAACAAACTACTAGATTGTGCTTTGCCTGCACACTGGAAGGGAAAGGCTTTGCAAGCAGAGTATAAATATACTACCATGCTTAAAAGAAACAAAGCATAAGACATGGTACTATATGAGACAGGAAGGCACACAGTCCAAGAAGCAACAACTTAATCAAGACTTTCTTTCATCTCCTTTAAATGCTACAAATGCTTATCATTCCAACTCAACTATTTATTTCCTAAGGTGCTGAGCAATGCTTAGTCTAATTTGAATGAGTACTTGTAAGACCACCACAGAAATCTTTCCCTTAATACAAATCCTAAAAATAAAGTAAAGGTTTTCTTAATATTGGAAGAGGGAGTCCAGAAAGGAGGAATCAGTTATCACAGCTTAATTTGCAGAATAAGCCCAAAAATAAATAAATAATTAAAAAAAAAAAAAAGATAAATGAGAAATAGTCCCATTATATTATTATTCTGTTACCTAAGAAACTATCTTCAAAACAGAAGCCCTCATAAATACTCTGGAGATGCATCAGACACTTTTCCCTGCTGTACGACATTGTGTATATGGTTTGGCAGGAGTTCATCGTGTAGAAGATAAACTAGCACATAGTGCCAGGATTCTATTACTCTTGACCCTGACCTTTGGCTGCATGCTGTTTCCAGTTGCACTCCATCTTAAAAAAAAAAAAAAAAAAAAAAGCAACCATTTTTTTTCCCTTTCTTTTAACTTCTGTTTTTAAACTTCACCATAATCTACCCTTCATCTGATATATATTTGAAAAACAAGTTTTCATTCCTTAAAACCAGCAGTAATGCTTCTGCCAAAGTTGGCTTTCCCATTCAGATTTCTCTTCTTTTTTTTTTTTTTTTTTTTTTTTTTTTGTCTCTAAGCACTAACTAGCTCAATAATGTGGAATAGGATAATGTATTCTAACCACAGAGAAAATACATTCTTGGAAATGGTTTGTTTTTCTATGTTATATTTACTATTCTCTGAACCCAAGATACCCATTTATTGACTAACAACTGAAGCTGTTAGTAGTAAAGACATGGAAAAGGAGATATTAATTTCATTCACATAGAACCATTGTTCAGATCTGTCAACTCTACACAGAAGGGTATAGAACCACCTAGGGCATGCTGCAGTTTTAAAATATAGAATAGCAACTTCTGTGACAAACCTGAAAGTACTTCACATGGATGCGATAATTTGCAAAGCACTTCAATACAATGTCACAATGTAAATACTTGGTAAACTACAGAGATTAGGTTAGTCCACAGGAAAGCACAGGGATATTCTTGAGAATTTATAGGGCCTTCTTCAGTGTTCCTTGTTCAGGCAAAACTCCCAGTGAAGTCACTGGGAATTCTGTTTGTATTAAGCAGGACAAAATTAGGTCTCTGTTTTCCAGTAGGGATCAGGCTAACTGCCATGGATGAAAATGTTTTCAAATAGAAAGCAAAATAAAGTTTTTTTGTTTTGTTTTGTTTTTCTTTAACCATCTCTGCTGAGTGGAGTGAACTTAAAAAAAAATATCCTGGTATATCTATATCCAATTACTTTATTTTGTGAACACTACAGTAATGTGAGCATACTCATCTGTTTGTGCAATATTGGAGAAAAAAATACTATACTCTCAGACATGATTTTTTTAAAAGAGACATGAGGGATAATCAATGGAACTTCACAGAAATGCTATACTTACAAGAACGGAGAAATTAGAAACCCACTGTATCATAGTCAGATAAAAATCTCAGATTCCTTATAGACAATAAATAGATGCAATGCAGATTTTCTAAATGTTTACTTTACTTTAGAAACAGAAAATGTTAACACAGTAATTGTAAACTGTTAATACTGATTTGTACTTAAGCCAGAACTGCAAATGACATAAACAAACTGTTGTTCCAACAAATTTCTTCTTTAACAAACTCTTCTATTTTACCTGTAGTTATTAGAAGTTGTGGTACATTAAAAAGGAATATGTTGAAAGCATGAAGGAAATATAGCCCCAAAATACTGAGATTCACCAGAAGTCCTAAATATTGATTGACTGATTATTAGTTAAGCTGTAGGATTTCTACATATTATGCTTTATGACTCCAAAAGCCATGTTTGCCTGAAAACTGTATAAGATATAAGACATAAGATATAAGATATAAAAGATATAAGATGTAAGATGATTTAAGATATAAGATATAAAAGATATAAGGTATAAAAGATATAAGATATAAATTCTGCCTCTCTATAAGATGAGCTATAAAAATTATTGCTAATCTTGTGATAAGCAGTAATTGAAATACAGAAAAATGCTGAAAAGGATAGATACAAATGCCTACAGAAGCAGTGGTTTGCAAAGCTGAAGTGAATGAATAACTTTATAGACAGACATAATCAACTGAAAGAGCTGTCCCACAGTAACCTTATTGACCTTAGATACGTGTCGGTGGATTGCATATGAACCTACATTTAAATTTGGTTTTAATAGAAAGTTAACAGAAGGTTTAAGAATCTGTATTAACAGCGACTTTCCTCTGAAAAATAAGAAGCCAAGAAACATTGCTATGATTTTATTTAATGCTGACACAGAATGTAGTTAATTGAAATATGTGTGTTTAAACCTCATATCGCATATTTATAAAGCATATTCTGTAGAAAAGTTTTTATAAAGTGAAGACGTTGGGATGCTTGGTACCCATGGCTAGGTAAATATATATAGAAGTAAGGTAAACAGTATCTAGGTGCATTTGTTGGCCTGGGAGCCAGATAACACAGTCTGACCACTAATAAATCCTTTTATAGTGCAGAAGAGGGTGGCTGCTTACAACTATTCCCCTCCCCCCCCCCCCAAGTTTGGTCCTTGGTATATGCCAAACAGGTAGAGCTGTTGGACTCATAGGTCCCTTCCAACTGGAACTATTCTATGCTATGCTATGCTATGCTATGCTATACTATGCTATGCTATGCTATGCTATGCTATGCTATGCTATGCTATGCTATTCCACTCCATTCCATTCCATTCCATTCCATTCCATTCCATTCCATTCCATTCCATTCCATTCCAATGAGTGAAAAATGTATCAGGGAATAAACTAACAGTTTAACCATATGGATAATGTTGACCTTGTCCACTTTACTTTTTGCTTTTAGTCA
Organism: Anas acuta; assembly: GCF_963932015.1. Taxonomy (NCBI): domain Eukaryota; kingdom Metazoa; phylum Chordata; class Aves; order Anseriformes; family Anatidae; genus Anas; species Anas acuta. Next base: position 107,423,842 of record NC_088981.1, read on the forward strand.
AAGATTCTGGCTCAAAGCCATTTTACATACTCATTTTAAAAATGTGAAACATCACAATTTCTACCTATAATTTTCTAGAAATATACAAAACAACATTAGAGGACTGCACCGATGGGCTGAGGTCAACTGCATGAAGGCCAAGTGCTGGGTCCTGCACCTGGGGCGCAATAACCCCAAGCAGAGCTACAGGCTGGGAGATGAGTGGTTGGAGAGCTGCCTAGTGGAGAAGGACCTGGGAGTGATGGTGGACAGTCGGATGAATATGAGCAGCAGTGTGCTCAGGTGGCCAAGAAGGCCAACGGCATCCTGGCTTGTAGCAGAAACAGTGTGACCAGCAGGGCTAGGGAGGTGATCGTCCCCCTGTACTCGGCTATGGTGAGGCCGCACCTCGAGTACTGTGTTCAGTTTTGGGCCCCTCGCTACAAGAAGGACATCGAGGTGCTTGAGCGGGTCCAGAGAAGGGCGACGAAGCTGGTGAGGGGCCTGGAGAACAAGTCCTAGGAGGAGCGGCTGAGGGAGCTGGGCTTGTTCAGCCTGGAGAAGAGGAGGCTCAGGGGCGACCTTATTGCTCTTTACAGATACCTTAAAGGAGGCTGTAGTGAGGTGGGGGTTGGCCTGTTCTCCCACGTGCCTGGTGACAGAAAGAGGGGGAATGGGCTTAAGTTGCACCAGGGGATTTTTAGGTTGGATGTTAGGAAGAACTTCTTTACTGAAAGGGTTGTTAGGCACTGGAACAGGCTGCCCAGGGAAGTGGTGGAGTCACCATCCCTGGAAGTCTTTAAAAGACGTTTAGATGTAGAACTTAGGGATATGGTTTAGTGGGGACTGTTAGTGTTAGGTCAGAGTTTGGACTCGATGATCTTGAGGTCTCTTCCAACCTAGAAATTCTGTGATTCTGTGATAAACATAGGTATGTTTTACTGTGCATTTGGACATACCTAATAGAAACCCTCTCTAGAGTAATTCTGAATGTTATGAATAAACTACTTTCCCAGAAAAAAATAATATATATATATATGCGTTATAGACTATATGTAGAGAGACTATTATATATTACAAAGACTACATATATAATATATATATAGTCTTGTTAAAATCTTATCTCAAAAACAAAAAGGTAAAGAATTTTAACCAAGGTTTTAGGTAGGCATCTTGAAACATATCCAATTTAGAATGAAGTAGCCTGAAGGCACATCTAATGTGGTAGTCTGTGTGGTCTTCCAGTGTTGAGCTCTTCAGGATTGTGGGGATTACCTAGAAGAATCCATTTTTATCAGTGTTTGAAGTAGCATTGAGAATGGACAATAAAGTGCAAAGAAAAGCTCCCAAATTTAATGATGTTTTTCCTGACAGAAGACAGGTCTACATATTAGTAGATAGATCTACGTACTAGTATATACTAATGTAGAAGGAAATATGTAAAGAAAACAATCTATTATTCTTTTAAACTAAAACCTGAGATTTCCTGTTGCTTCTGATAGGACTTTTTTTCCTTATTTAAGTCTCATGACTGGTTAAATTAATTTTAATTTATACTGCTATGAAAAGACCTTTATGCTTTTTTGCTGATAATGTGTCCTGTCCTCTTCCTTCTGCGTAGACAGCTCATCCAGCAGTCTCTGATGTCCCATGTATAACAGAGCATTCAATAGGAAACAGCATATTATAAAGCTAATAAGCACAACCATTTCAGAATAAATAAATAAATATAAATATAAATATAAATATAAATATAAATATAAATATAAATATAAATATAATAATAATAATAATAATAATAATAATAATAATAATAATAATAATAATAATAATAATAATAATAATAATAATAATAATAATAATAATAATAATAATAATAATAAAATGACAACACTGGATTTGCATAATCCAGAAAAGAGAAAATTAGGTTAGGAAGTATATTAACTGTATTCAAATCTAATACAGATTGTTGCAGAGAAGAAATCTCTTCTGTATGTCAATTCTGTAATATAAGGCCTTATATTACTGCAAAAGGGATTAAAGTTAAGAGTTAGGAAAAACAGTCCTATGGTAGAGACAGTGAAGGACGGGAACACATTGCTTAAGGAGAGTGTGGAATTACCATCATTACAAGTCTTAAAAACAGCTGTTTTTCTAACAGCTGTACACAATGTCCTTAGCAGAGCTGATTCTGCCTTGCGGCAATGAAATGTACCATGTGACCTCTCAAAATCCCTTTTCAACTTCATTTTCTCTGATTGCACGACTGGATTCAACAAGTTGTTAATCCATCCCCTGTCACATTACATGATAAGTAGAAGTTAAAGGAGAAAGAGTGGACATCCAAAAGAAATATTGCTCTGTTTTCTATGCAATCTAAATCTGAATTTTTCTGATTTCTTCACCACAGTGCCTGAGTGGGAGAAGACAGACTGAGTCATTCTATGCAAGAGTAAGTTGTGCCCCTGGCAGGAACAGTGCCTTTCTCAGAGTTTCAGATTATTTTATGCTTCAGTTTCCTTCTTTCTAATGAGTATAATTATTTGTCAGTACTAATGATTGTGATTCTCCAAATGGAAGCCATTGCAGAAGTAGTACACCAATACTGTTCTCACATATTGACAGAATTCTGCCCCAGAAGCAGCAAGTGAAGATGGCATCTGAACTCAAATACTTAAGGTAGGCAAAAATATCTTCCTTTAGAAGCTTTCCAAAGAACTTATCAAAAAACTGTCTCCTCTGGCAAGGTAGGGAATTTAAGTTATTTCAGCAGCACTGTTTCCCAAGAACTTCAACTACAATGATAAATTAATAATGGCAAGGACTGCTCTTAGGGCCTCAGAGTCAAATGCCCAACCCTGGTTCCATTCATGCTATTAAACTACTTTGCCCCTTAAAACACCATCAGGAAGAGTCCATGCTAAGTCCTGAGTTGTTCCAGAAGTTGTTTGGGAATGCATTGATTGACTATGTGGGGAAACAAGAAAAAATTTTTAGAAAAGTAAAAATCAGAGAGAATTTAACAGTGTAGCTGCTGATTTATGAGTGGCTGGAAATATCACAGAATCACAGAAGTGAAGGTGTTGGAAGGGACCTCGAAAGATCATCGGGTCCAACCCCACTGCCAAAGCAGGTTCCTTACATGTCCAGACGGGCCTTAAATATCTCCAGAGAAGGAGACTCCACAATCTCCCTGGGCAGCCTGTCCCAGTGCTCCGTCACCCTCACCGTGAAGAAGTTCTTTCACATGTTGGTGTGGAACTTCCTGTGCTCTGTCTTGTGGCCATTACTTCTTGTCCTGTCCCTGTAAACCACTGAAAAGAGGTTGGCCAAATCCCTCTGTCTCCCATACCTCAGGGAGGTATACACATTTATACACATTGTATACACATTATACACATATATACTATTTATACACATTGATGAGATCCCCTCTTAGTCTTCTTTTCTCAGTCTTCTTTTCTCCAGGTCTCTCAGCCTTTCTTCATAGGGAAGATGCTCCAGGCCCTGTAGCATCTTTGTGGCCCTCCACTGGACTCTAGTCCTAGTTAATTTACTAGTGTGGAGGTTACAGGATGGTTAAAAATGCAATGTAAATTTTATATCTATATTGAATCTCACCATGAATTATGTTAAGTAGATAGAGAATTGCAGTATACATATTATATATATATATATATATAAATACATTTTCCTTCAATGTTATTCTTACTGGCACAAGAGCTGTAGCTGCCTATGTTTGGACAAGTTTCGGTTTTGGTGAAATAGAAGAAATTCCTTATAGCTTTCAAGGAGAGGCTGATAATCCTGCAGCTGAAGGAGAGTACACCTCAGTGATAAGTGATGTGGCTTTGCATGGAGCAGCTAAGTACACAGGGAGGAAGGTTGTAAGGAGGCTGATAAATTCCTGCAGATGCAGCTGTAAAGATAATCTTGGTCCAGTTAAAAAAAAATAAATTTCACAAGTACCTGAAATGTTCCTTTTCTCATGATAGTTTTATCTGCCCTATAGTGCATTCTTGGGGCATAATCCCTGAGTTTATCTGAGAAACATACTTCAAAAACCTTTCTTAGTGTATCAGCAGGGCATGCAAGCAAAGGAATTCACATAAAACCAGGCAGCCCTTCAGGAGATACCTGTTCTTCAGGTAAACACTGCAATGCGACTCATGTTCTCTAGGAGATGAGCCAAAGGAAAAACATCTAGGAAGCACCAATGTAGCAAGAGTAATTAATTGATAAAATATTTCAAGAACTCAATTATTTAACAGTACTACTTAAAAACAACAACAATAAATATATTAAAAAAAAAAAAAAAAGAGGATAGCTAAGGTTTCAATTATGGTGCAAAGAAATTATAAAAACGGTACGAAAAAAAAAAAAAAAGTATTATTTACATTTGGGTATAAAAGAAGCTAAAGCAACAAGATAGAAACACAGCAAGAGCTACCAGGTTGAGAACATGTTGTTTTGAGCATATAGCCAAGGTTGCTGGATCAATCATGAAGGAGAGGCTAAGGCCCCAGGAGAGCACTTACAGGGAATCTATCCATTTATAGAGACTGTTTTGTTTTAGAGAAGACTGTATGGTAATAATGACTATTATCTATTTTATTTATTTACAGGAGAGCCATGGTTACTCAGGCAAGTTTCAGTCTCTGTGTGCAGGGTGCTAAGTGCATGCAAAGCTGTCTACACCTCAAACAGCAAACAAACTATATAACTGGGGAAGCACACGTAGATCCATCTGGAAAAGTGAGCTACAATGTGACAACAAGCATCCAAAACTGCAGATATTCAGCAACCTGAGCTTGTCTTAGCCTCATAGCAATGAATTACCTCAAACCCAAATATACCCTTTCTTTCTTAGCCTTAGGAACATGGGATGCCAGAAATATTCTAGTCTATGTAAGAAGAACAAAGCCACAATTAATGGCTGGAAATTCATTAGTGGTTTGTATTGAGCTGTGCAGCACCTCTTGCTAGGCTGTGTCATGGACATCCCAAGAAGAAAGAAGCAGAAATCTTCAAAGGAAGCTAATTCCTTATGCAGTGAAGCATAGGGAAGCATTCCTTATGCAGTAGACTTTTGAAGCATCTTCCCAAATGATGTCGTAGATGCAAAAAATAAGTGGCTTGAAATGGTCACTGTACAAGAGCATGAGAATAAAATAAAATAAAATAAAATAAAATAAAATAAAATAAAATAAAATAAAACAAAACAAAACAAAACAAAACAAAACAAAACAAAACAAAACAAAAACAACCAACCAAAAAAAAAAAAAAAAAACAGCTGAGGACTATTGAGTAGATAAATCATGTCAAACTTAGGAAATCCCCTAAAATAGTTTAAAGCTGGGAGAGTATTTGGGGAAGACTTCCCTGCTTTTGCTATTCTTTAGGTGTCCCTTACAGAAAATGTTGGAGATGGTATGTCTGTTTTTATGACCTTATGTACTAGAGCAGCAGCTGATTACCATCCTGATTCATATATGGACTATTTCCAAGGTGCACATATCTGGGTCTTGTGTAACAAGGACCACATGGCACCACATGGAAAAAAAAAGAGTATAACATGATAGTTTTCCTCTTTCACTTTTCTTCCACCCCTCCTCCTCAGCAATACTATGTAAGCAGCTGTTTTTGTTACTCTTCCTTGGGCCAAAGAATGAATGATGTCTGTGTTGCTTTGAAGGAATTCCTCTTTGAACTCCTTTTTGAATTCCTTCATAAAGGTCATGCATCCTTGCATGGAAAGCAGAAAAGTTGAAGTTTATGGACATATTTCAGAGTATCCACATTAAAAGTGGGGATTGACATTTACTATATATTTACAGTGTCAAGAAACAAGGCTGAGGCTCTGGGGACAAGTCCCTTACATATTGCTAAAATGGAAAAACAAAGGAGTCATATTAAATTAAGTTGGCATGTACTTTTATTTTATTACTATTTCCTAAAATTTTCAATATTATTCATGTACAGCAAAGAGAAAAAATAAATTAAAATAAAACAAAACAAAACAAAACAAAACAAAACAAAAAATAAAATAAAATAAAATAAAATAAAATAAAATAAAATAAAATAAAATAAAATAAAATAAAATAAAAAACGCTGTCGTTACAAAGCTTGCAATGTTGCTTATACGATAGTTAATGATAAGATCATTCAGTAGAAACAAACAGCAGCACACAGAACCGCCGCTTCAGACAAACACCAGCTGTTCTGTTTACGTTTTAGCCAAGCACCAAAGGGAACTGTTCTCTTTATCTACTGTTAATATTTTTTCTTATGGCAGAGCATAAAACATAAACTTTTTTTGCTGATTTTGCATCTGCATATATACACATACATACATATTTATATTCCAATACACACATACACATATAAATTTTCACAGCTATCTATCTATCTAAGAATAGCTACTGTGTGTGTTATGCTAACTGATGTATGGGTTAAGTAGTTAGAAATCATTATTTTTTAATACGTTAAATGCAGAATGTAAGTACGCAACAAGACAGTGTAGATGTAATAAAAGGGTTAAATAAAAAGCTGTGACAGACAAACTCTATCCCACCAGAAGCTAGCTAATTTATGAGGTTTTCATTGAGTTTAGAAGAGGTTATGTATTATGCTACTTTTCATTGACTTTTATTTCGCTTTTTGTTTTCCTGTAGTGAATACTTCATTTTTTTTCCAGAATATCATTAGTCTAATGAGCAGAATGGCTCTTGCATATATGAAGTTTTGGATACTTATAGTAGAGAAGATTTGGAAGTTTGATCCTAGCTTGCTTCCTGGGGGGCTTCAGGGGTGACAGTGGGGTCTCCTAGCACAGAGGAGGGGGTTCCGCATAAGGAAGCGAGGGCTCCATGGGAGGCGACCTGGCAGCAGGGCAGGCAGTCACAGGCTCGAGCAGCATAATAAAATGGATGATCAGGTGAATGGTAAAGCAGTACAATTAAAAGAAGAGGAAGAACCAATGGACACTTCCACTGTAACTCACACTCTCATAGAACACTACAAGACTGATAGAGGCAGGCCTCTCACAGAAGGTGGCACAGAGACTTGATGAACGGGGTTTCAGACGGGGTTGGTAGCTTATGTTAATCTTCATAAACAAGCAATTGATGTTCTCAGGGAACTTAATGAAAAAAGAGTCCTCTCTGTATTACAGTAGTTTGAAGTGACCTGTCGCATGTATAGAAAAAATGTGCATTTTTATGTGGAGTTATGAAGACCTACAGGCAAAGAGAGAAATGAAACTGCAAAGTACAGGAATCAGCAAAGGTACCAGATGAAGCAAAGATCATGGTTTTGCTAGAGAGGACTGTTTATACTTTGGATGTCACCACAGAACCTTTCAATAATTAATTGATTCTTATAAAAAAGATGGAGAAGGACTCTTTACTTGGGTAGATAATGACAGGACAAGGGGAAATGGTCTTAAACTAAAAGAGGATAGATTTAGACTACACATTAGGAGGAAATTCTTCACTTTAAAGAGTGAGGCACTGGCACAGGTTGCCCAGAGAAACTGTGGATGCCCCATCCCTGGAGGTGGTCTAGGCCAGGCTGGATGGGGCCTTGGCCAACCTGATTTGTGGGTAGCAACCCTGGCTATGGCAGGGGGTTAGAGTTAGATGATCTTTAAGATCCCTTCCAACCCAAGCCATTCTATGATTCTATGATTGGTTTCTCTGTCTTTGTGTATATGTTTATGCATATATGTATATATTGTATTCACATACCTGCACAAATTTGTACATGTTAGATGTTTGGATAACACTGCATGTTCTTGAAAGATATAATTAAATCACGTGGAAGTGTCTTTTATTTTTATTTTATTTATTTTTTAAGGCTGCTGCTATTAACGAAAGTCCAGAAATATATATGTAGATGTATATATATTCTTGCAATCTTTTAAATACTAGGGGGTTAACAGGTTCAATATAATTCATGTTCTGCTTCCAATTGGACTGGAATCCAGCTACAATCACTAGATCACAAAGGCTTTGTATGTGTGTGTGTGTCTAAATGTACAAGTCAGTTTAAACACAGAACATATTTTTAAAATTAAGTCTTAATTTCCAGCTCCATATTTGCTAAAATAAATAAAGTTTACAGTATGAATGTATAAGTACAGCTTGAAATCATGGAAATAAGTTTGACTTAAATGAAAGCTTAAGTTCACATATTTTCCAGCTTATACCTGGAAAATATCAGCTTTTATTGCAACTTATCTGTAAGGTCTGTTTTATAAGAATTAATGCAAATAATAAGAGTGAAATTGAGATTAGAACACCATGATTTCTCTCCACATGAAAATGTTCAAATTTTTCAGACCGATGTACTATTATTGTCCATGAGCCTGGAAACAAACCCTGATATAAACACAGAATCCAAACCACAGAACATGACTTGTTTAAAAAGTTAAATTCTGTGAAGTAAGGCAGGAAACAAGATTTATCCTTCTGGGAATTTTTTGGCATGAGCAAGGAACTAGGCATGCTCAGTGCATGTCATATCCTTCATCTATCACTGCTCTCTGAAGTAAATCAATTTTTTTTTTTTAAACTCAAACCAAGGGAAGGCAACGCAGTCACCATCTGAAATGTGTAGAAATCCTTCTGTTTGACATGGCATTAAACAGAAGAAGGCAAATTACAGTGTGTTGCCTTAAGGATTATTGTTGCACATTTTGTGCCTTCTGGCTGTGGCAGTGTTTGTTCCTCCAAGTGAAATTAGTTGGGTCCAAGCCATTTTGCAACATTGTAAAAATAAATTGCTGTACTTGATAAGTGAATGTTAAACTTGTCACTCTAAACTAACTGCAAATTGTTCTTAGTGTCTTCAGGGTAAATTGGCAATCTCCAATTTGCACTACTCAGAAGGTCAGTTCTCTCACTTTGAAGCCAAGTTTAGGCTATAGCTAGGGAACCAGAGCAAACACTTGTCCAGGAGAAGAACTTTTCAAACACAGTTCAAATTTTCCAAATTATACTATATCAGGTTAGAAACTTGGGATCACACTAACACATATAACATCATGTTACAAAGGTAAGACAACAGTATTCAAAAATTGAGATAACCTGAAGTGCTTTCATATGAGGTTGGAGAGGGTGAATGTCCTACAAGAATAAAAAATAAGAAGGAAAATGGTCTTTTATTGTCCAATTTTGTTGTATAGACAACAGTGCTTACTTCTCATGAATTCTCAGTTTGAATGGTGTACCTTCCTGCAATCATCAGCAGGGTGAAAAGAAGGAAAAAGTGGAATGAAACCACATTTATGTGAGTGAAATTTGGGAATTAGGTCCCTTAGAAACACAGCCTGTTTGGCAGTCCACAGCTGAAATGCAATGCCCTTTTTTTCTCATTTAACCTTGTAAATCTGGGAATCAGTCAGTCAGTCAGACAGTCAATCAATCTTTCTGTTGGAAAGTCCCACTTCATAAAATCAACATGTCCCTTGGGGAAAATGGCATTTTGCTAAAATAACAAGCATTTTATTTTTTACATGGAAAAACTGAAACGGCATCTTCCTTATTACCCACCTCAGAATGCCTGCACAGAAACAGTTCAGAGGATTACTGAGTCCAGGCAGGCCTGCTGGAGGAAAGGTTCAGGGATGGAGAACTAAATTCCAGCATTCCCGGGGTTGTGCTTCTATCCAGCCACTCCTCAAGGACCTGGCTTTGTCTAGAAATTGAGCAAGTGGCTGCTCACATGTCTACAGAAGGCCATTGACAGATCCACGAGTGCACCTGGAAATCTTTGCCCACGTTTGGCATATAGGGGAAGAAAGAATTGCTTGAGCTCTACTTTTAAGGGAAGCTTAAAAATAAAATCTTCTGAGGAAAATAATGGTTGCATTTTTGTCTAATTATTAAAGAATTAATAAAATAATATCACATAGTAGGTTTGAGAAAGAGTGAAGAAAAGAGTCAAAAGTATGTTGTGTTTGGAATATCTCTCCTCTGCTTGAGTTTTGAAGGCAGGTTCTTGTTTTCTTGGTTGGTCTGTTTTCTGGCAGGACCAGTGTGAAATCTGCATCTTCTTAGAGGTGTAGAGGAAAGAAAAGTTTTCCAACACATGCTAATTATGGGGCGATGCAGCCTTTTTTTGCACTGCTTACTACTAGTCTCATGTGACCTGAGTGGGTGAGACAGTAGTTTAGAAACAGCCTGTGCAATCTCGGGCCCCTCTCTTCCAAGACTGCAACTGCATATGCTTGTTCCAGCAGTGGCTTTTGAGATAATGGATACCTCCTCTGGGACCTGGATGAAGCCCAAGATTGAGTTACTATAGCAACAAATTTCATGAACTCATTGCCAGTAAATATTATGGCTATTGGTTACTGAAATCTAGGGTAAGTCATTATTCATGGCCTTAGTATCAAATATAATGAGGAACGATATTTAATAATAACTTTTCTAGACCGGTTGTCGCAAGTTGCTTCAGGCAGTTCACAGCAGTTTAAAGTACATAATTAAACACAAACAACAGTGATCTGTAATACTGTGAAAATGTACACTGCGGTTCAGTTATTATGGCACTGTAAGACAAGTTCAGGGCTTAAAGTGGAAGCATTTCTTCAGAAAGAAAGAAAGAAAGACAAAATAGGTCTTAAGAGTTTAAAATAAATATCCAAGAAGGCAAGGATAATAATAAATTGGTTGTGGAAGTTTGATCAGTTTGTCCCTGAGGCACCACTACATTGTGAGTAAAACATTACCTTACTCTCTGCTTTACCATGCTTTGCTAAAAACTCATACAATAAAGTCTCAGGCACACAAACTGCAATTGTCTCATGAGACAATAAGAGATAGCATTAAGATTAATTCTATTGCAAGTAACTGGAAGCTGGTGCATGATCTGCTGCAGCTTCCAGAGACTGAGCTGCATTCACAGTGGAAATTAATTTTAGAATCATTAAGGTTGGAAAAGACCTCCAAGATCATCTGGCCCAACCATTCTCTTACCACCAACACCACGCACTAAGCCATGTCCCAAAACATCATGTCCAACCTTTCCTTAAATACCCCAGGGACAGTGACTCTGCCACCACCCTGGGCAACCCATTCCAATTCATATCCACTTTCTCTGAGAATAAATTACTCCTAATTCCCAACCTGAACCTCCCCTGGTGCAACTTGAGGACATTCCCTGTAGTCCTATCACTAGTTATTTGCTTGAAGAGGCCAACCCCCAGCTCCCAGGCAATAAGGAGCAATAAGATCTCCCCTTAGCCTCCTCCAGATCAAAAAACCCCAGTTCCCTCAGCTGCTCTCCATAGGTCTTGTGTTCCAGACCCTTTACCAGCTTCATTGCCCATCTCTGGGGGCACTCCAGGGCCTTGGTGTCCTTCTTGCAGCAAGGGGCCCAAAACTGAACACAGTACTCGAGCTGCGGCCTCACCAGAGCTGAGTACAGCAGGACCTCCCTGGTCCTGCTGGCTTATGCTGTTGCTGATACAAGCCAGAATGCCATTGGAAGAAGCACCTTGTAACAATATTCTGGTACAACTAGAATTCCTGTTCTCACTACACTTCCAATTAACTGAACTTTCAACCAAGTACATAATTTCTTTCATCTTAAAAAAATATATATTTCTGAAATATTTTGCAGAATTATCTCTGAATTGTTAGCAATAAATGTAAGGAAGCATGATTTGTCTCTTCATAGGTATTCTTTGCAAGTGAAATACTGTGTAATGCTTTATACTAACAACTAAAACAGCAACAAAAATTAATAACATAAGGTTATTTTTTTCACTGCCATGATGATAAAAATCTGAAACAAAAAACTGACAAACTGACAGATCAGGGCAGTATAAGAAAGTCTCACAGAAACTGTGAGTTGTAGAAAAACAAGATGTAAGTAAATAAATTAATACACTGGGAGTACTTTTGCTTTGCCTCCTAATTTCTGAGCCACCACAATTCATGCAGGTTATCTAGTCAAAGCTTTCTGTGCCATCATAATGTCTAAAAAGTTTTTATTTTAAATTGAACTGGGATTCTCACATTGTCATTCATTACAAGGGACTACACTTTATGTAAAGCAAAAAATAACAAGATAATTTTTGGTAAGATCAGGGATCAAAGGCACAATGTGAAATTTAACACCTTTCACTCCACACACACACACAAAAGATAAAAGGATCAATGCCTGAAAACAAAACAAAACAAAACAAAGTCAAATTTATTATTATGATGGGGAAAGCCATGTGGCCCACCTGGGCAGGTGGAAGCCCCCTTACTTTATTTTATTTTTTTTGCTGCTTTGTTGCTTTTCTGGGTATGGGCAATAAAACTTGATTTTCTACTGCAAAGTTTGAGGGGTAGGAATAAACTTCAATTTTTTATTTCCCATGGCCAGCTCTGCTCACTTCCCATTGACATTTCCTCTGCCAAGGGTGGCATTGAAAAACAGGGTGCTCCTGTAAGGGGTAAAGGGAGCTGTTGGTTACTATAGCCTCATGCTTTAGAGGTAAGCTGCAAGAAATCCCGTTAAATGAAGAACTGAGTACTCTTTCTACTGTCTCAATGTGCTGTCTCGTGTCTGTGCTTGTCTGGGGCTTGAGAGCTTGGCCTACAAATATTCAGACATAGCATTCCTTGCTAGACTTTGCATGGGACAGATCTGGAAAAGACAGAATTTTAGAGTATGCAGGAGTCCAAGCTAAAAGATACAGCTAATGAAGGCTACTCCTTAATCCCCTGTCCTGCTATCAGGAGGATGGTCTCTAAAGACCAAAAACCTGGAGAACACCTGCATTGTATGTTAAGATGGCATGAAGTAGTATAAGAAATATAAGCAAGCTGTACTGACTTAATCTTCTTTTTGTCTCAGTGGAGGTAATGGAGGGAGCAGAGGACAGAAAGAAGCAGATGAGAAATTGGGAGCTCAGGCAGGGCTGCAAAAGACAGAGGCTGCAGGGAAAAGCCACCATTTTGTGATCAGGGTGGACCTGTTCCGCTGTCTGCTTCCCTATGCCATGGATGTGGTGAAGGTATGAGTTACTGGGGGTGGAGCTGTGGTTGCAGATTATACCACAGCTCAGTTGATGCATGATACTAGTTAAGTAGCAGCAGCTTGATCGCGTGTCTAAGCTGTAATTGGTGTGGCTTTGTCTACTGTGGTGCTATCTGATCTGGTAAAGGAGATGACAAATATATGGATTTATTTAATTTCTTCATTTACATTTACGATAATTTGAAAAGATGCCTTTCCCAGGCATCTAGCCTCCTCCCCCCCCCCCCCCCCCGACATCGTTAATAATTCTATAAAATAAAAGCACCATTAAAATAATCATTTCCACATGCACTGAGCCAGCCAGCTGCCTTCTGAAACTCCATCCCACCCCTTTATCATTGTGGGAAGCCTACAATCAGCCCTCTCCAAAAACTGTATCGAACAAATGTCTGGACAGAGTGATGCTACATAGTGAGGCTGCATAATGTCTCCACGGAAGGCACAATGCTTTTTCAGACCAAAAATAGATAGGGTGAAATTATGTCATTTACAACCTGTAATCTGTAGCTCTCTTTGAGCTAGGTGCCAAAACAAGTTCCCAGTACTACTGCTGTCTCTCCTCCTCACTTAATAGTTGTTTCTACCAGCATTTTAACTACATTTATTAGTTTAAATTCACTCATAGCCAGATTTTCACTATCAGCTGCCACTCTGCACTGAGGACAGGGCAGCTCACAGCTGACATGTTATAACAAAACTCTTTGCTAGTGATCTCAGAGTAGAGATCTGTTTGTCCTACTAGCATTTTGTTGCAGGGTCTCCAGCACCATGACTTTTTTCTGCAAAGGGATCACACAAGCTTTGTCTTATGTGAATTTGTTTCAAACAAATAATATGATAGAATGATAAAATCAGTGAACCATCTCTCATTTTCTACCTCTGTCTACAGTCCTGTAGAAATATCATCTCTGAAGCCAAATTGTATGAGGGATACCAGAGGAATGGTAGAGTCCATCAAGAGAAAATTATTAATCTAGCTTGATGAATTGAAGGCTGAAAATATATCTGCTCATAAACACATATGAATGGAAAATTAAAATAAAATAAAATAAAATAAAATAAATAAAATAAAATAAAATAAAATAAAATAAAATAAAATAAAATAAAATAAAATAAAATAAAATAATAAAATAAAATAAAAAGTAAAAAATAAATCGATTAAAATTGGCAAAGAATTCCTTCTCACCACTTTATGAACATCAAATGGGTTAGTGAGCAGTCTCTCAGGAACTACAGTAAGGGCAAACCAGCCAACCAAACAACAGCAACAACAACAAAATAAATAACTCAGAAAAATCACGTGCAATAAGAGGGATCTGTTTTTGATCCCCCAAATCATACCTTCCTATAACATAGTTGTAGTAGAAAAAAATATTAAAATATAAATTGTGTTAAAGCATGTTTATATGTTGAATATATCATGTTAGTACTTAACGTCTTTCTTTGCAATATTATATTGTACAGTGTCAATAACCACTTATATACACTATAATAGACTTTCATGCACTGAAGAGTTTGTAATTGGATGTCTTCACTCAGCTCTTGTATTGGCATGTCCCCTGGAGTTCATGAGTATTATTCAGAGGCTCCTCTACCCAGCTGTAAATCTGTCCCAGACAGTGACAAAAGGTGCAGAGCCAGTATAGGGAAGTCATGATTGTATGCATTCGTTGAATGTGCAATTTAGATGTATGATAGCAGTAATTAAACAGAAGCCCCAGAGGTGGTATAACTGGTTCCCTCAGAAATGCCAAGGTAAAGCAGATCCTGCTCTCAGAGAGGAGGAGTAGGTGACTGGCAGAGATTTCTTCCCAGCTTGGTTACTCTGCTGTAGCCTTGTAAGCACTAACATGTCTTTCCAGTTTTCTATTTCATCTTCTGCTTTCCTGTTCACTTATAAAGGACTTCAGTAAGTTATGATTTCACTCAGGTTTTATCAGTCCTCCCAGGTCTGGGGACTAGCAGTGTATCAAGACCAAGAGATGACAATATATATACATATATATGTATATATATAAATTTATAAATATATAAATTTATAAATATATAATTTTATAAATATATAATTTTATAAATACATATATTTATTATAACTATAAAATTAAAAATATAATTCCATATATATAATTTACTAAGAATTTACTAAATAGGAAATTATTTTTTCTTCTGAAAACCACTGTGCTAAAATAGGAAAATGTTTCCTTTACTGCTAGTTTTGTGATTACCATGAATAGGGGTAGTAAACTCCCAATATGTAGAACAAAACATCACTTTTTCAAAAGGGGCAAATTGATGTAACCTAAAGTAATTCAAGAAACACAAGCATTTCCTTCATTTTTTCTCCTCAGCAGGGAAGAGAGTTCCTAGGGAGGTTAATGAAGATCAGCTGAGTTTTGGAGAAGGTCTATAGCTAAATGTCCCTACATTGCACGTTTCTAAAGATCTCATACTACTAGCTTGAAGAATAATTCTACCATGTAGACATCCACTCTGAGGAGATGAGCATGAAAAAGAAACTGTCTTTCACGTGATTCTCTCCTCTGGTTCCTCCAATATGGCTCTCACCTGTGCCTAGAAAGACTTCAACTTCTCTAATTTAAAAAAAATGGCACCTGCTGAGAGATAGTAGGGAATCAGGCCTATATTTATTAGTGTGTTTCTATTTCACACAAGAAAAACTTTTAATAATGGAGAGAAGCAAATGATATTTCTCCCACATCCCCAGTTTTCTTTTGGCTCTATGTTGACCAAAGAATTTTTTTCCACCGATATCTTCTTCCTTCAAGCGGGATCCTCTTGGACTGATACCTACATTTTCTGAATTTTTCCTATTATCTTTGCTAAATATCAAATATCATACTTGTGTCAATTTGAAGTATCATGACTTTTGTGTACTATTTCTTCTCTCATTTCTGATGAACTGCACTCACTGTTGAATAATACTAGTGGTAAAGATTTCTCACAGCAATAGCAATACTTATTCTGTCTATTCTTATCAGCCTTCTATTCTTATGAGCCATCTAGAATAGGATTGTGATTTTTTGTTTGTTTTGTTGTTGTTTTGTTTGTCTGTTTCCCATGATTAAGACACCATTAAACAATAAGTATATCTCAGGAGGTGTCACACAGAGCCCAAGATGATATGCCCTGCAGCATGAACATTGCCAGAAATGCTGAACTGTGCTAGCCCTAATCATTATGCACACCAGACACTCTTCATTATTTGTGTTTAGGGTAATAATAGCCATTCCCTAAAACAGAATCTTTTACTTATGCAGAGGTAATGAACCTGACCATATGATCATCTTATGTGTATAACTCACAGAAGTTTCAAAATTCTCGGAAAAGAAATACTTAAAATGAAAAACAATCTACATTTCTTTTTCTTTTCCATTAACTGAAATCTTCTATGACAGTGACCCAAGTAAAAGTATTTTTTCCTAATTCCGTATGAATTTCATTGTCATTATATACACAATTTGCACAGCTACACCGTTCATATGAAACAAGCTGGCATGTTGCATTTAACTTTCTGCTTCATTGGCTTTCTTCCCATTCACAGCTCCTGGAGACTCCACAAGAACTATCCTAAGGATCATGACAAAGAACAGTATATCTACAAATGACAAAGGACTAGGAAAGAAGGTTGGGCAAGTGGTTTGCTAAAAGAACAACAGTTCCAGAGAGTATTTGTTGCTAGACCATAGATCAGTATGAGATAGTTGCCTAGTGTTGGCTTCAAAAGACCACCATCTTGTAAATATTGTAGAACGGAGAGAGAGAAACTCATCTCAGAACACAGACAGTATTTGGAGACATCACAGTACAGATTTGATGTAAAGACATAAATCTCAGGTCATTATTTTTCCTTTTTCACTTTTTTTTTTTCCCTTTGGCTTTCTCTATGCTGAATTCAACTCAATGCTGAGCTGAACCAATACAATTACCCACTCAGCAGGCCCAGATATTGTGTTTATGCAGAGGTCTACTACAAAAAGATGATTTCTTCCCAAAACACTTCTCTCTCTCTCTCCCCCTCCTTCCCCTTCCTCCATCCCAAGGGAGGATCCTCAGTGCCTAATTTAGATAAGGCATTCAGCTTTTACAGAATAAAGGCATGGGAGATGAATCCTAAACACAGCAACAGTTCCAAGTTTGTTGGGTGGCAAGCAGATGGTCACACAAGTGCCAAACGCATTGTTGAATGCTACATTGTGCACTCAGTTTACTGTCAACACTTTAGTCATTACATTGGCACTAATAGGATCTTGAAGGAGTCAATATGTTGTTACTAAACTTTTATGCCCTCAATATTTGGAGTTAATTTGAGGAACTCTGCAATTTTCTTGATTTTCTCTGTATGTTCAAGATAGGGGTAACTCACTTAAAGGGAATGAGAAAATTATCCAAAGCAATAAAAAGAAAAATATAGGCACTGGAGAAAAAGCCTTCACAAGAAGAGTTAAAGTCTGGAACAGGTTTCTCAAAAAGGGTGTGGAGTCTCCTTTTTTGGAGATTTTCAAAACCTTATAGAATAAGACCCCTGGAAGCATAATTTAATTTTGAAGTTAGCACACTTTTAAGCAAGCGGTTGGATTCATGACTTCCAGAGGTCCTTTCCAACCTCAGTCTTTCTATGATTCTGTGAAGGAATTTCTTCACGCTTTTGAGATGGTGCCAACATGATCTTGGGAAGAACAGACTTTCAAGTTCCCTTCTTTCTTGTCCTCTCAGGGCCTGGGTTTGCAAACCTTCAGGTATGCTGCAATGACCATTTCTTCCTAGAGACTTTTAATGACCTTGTGGGTCTATAGACAGAGGTACTGTAGTCTGAAGGATTTAGATGAAGTTTTATGACATAGTCAGGTATGACTTCTAAGAGAGGATATTCAAATGCACGCAGTATTGGCCTAAATAGTTCCACTGACATCATCGTGTGTTTTACCATGGATGTGAATAGCAGCAGTGTCAAGGTTAAAGCCTAGTACTTTAGAAAATCCTGTCAAATGTTCTTCTGGGAAAGTCTATGGTTTAGAAAACCCATAATTAGAAACTTAATGAATCAAACTATCACAATGAACATTGTGGATTTCCTAACTAGGGATGTTAAATTTTAGGAGGTGCCTCTAACTTCCGACAGCCACCAGAGAAATCAAAATAATAAGTAAATTTCCAAAGTTCCCTCTCCAAAACCTATGGCAACAAGATGAAAGAGGCATAAACATGTTCTGCAATATTAGATCTACAAAACAAACAAACAACAAAAACCTACAAGCCTTCAAAAAGAATTCAATACTACCAATAAAAATACAGACTAATTTGAATAATTTTTCAAAATGACAGCTGTTTCACTAATGAATCACTAAAATATTTTTCATTCAGTCAAACAATATTTTAGAAATTGTGGTACATAAAAAGGATATCTCTTGCTGTGCAGAGTAACATAATATCTGCTCCATGGAGTAGGAAACTTTCATGATATATGCAGTTTTGTTATTAAAAGTGAGTTATATATTTTGCTGTACAGTGGAAAATTGTGACCCAGTATAACATATCTTCACATTGTTTATAACTTGAGGAAAATCAACATTCTGGGTTCTCAGTTCACACAGTAGGAATTACATTTATTTTGGCCAAATGTAATTTATATAACTGCAAGGAACAATAAAACATGAACTTTATAGTGTTTTCTTACCTAAAAATAATATAGAGCTTGTAAAAGTGAAGAGATTATTATTGTAAAGAAAAAGACAGTAACTTAAAAGCTGAAGCTCATTTTACAGCTATGTAAAACTTATCCCAGCTCAAATATTAAGGCACCTGTGTCTGCATTTTCATTTGAACCCAGTAATCTCTGATAGTAAACTTTGTTTTCTCAGTAGCAGCAATCACTGCTGCAGTAAAAACTTGCTTTATACACCATGCACCTTTTCTTACTTATCAGGAAGCAGGATTCACTGAAGTCCTGAGGAACTCTGTAGAGATTTGTGCCCTCCAGCAGTATGGTTATGGGTAAACAAGAAGTCAGTCATTCACAGGTCTCCTATCCTATCCTATTCTGTCCCATCCCATCCTTTCTTAATTCGTTCATCTATACTAACACATTGCACAGCATCAGTGCACAAGTGTAAATAGTGGAGCTGGATCTTGATCATCTCTGCAGTAGAGTGGTTTGAACAGCCCCCAAAAAATCTATTTTGAATAATTCTGGGGGAATTTACTGTCTAGACTGGTTACATCAGATGGTGACCTGTCACTAGTGGGGTTCCCCAAGGCTCCATTTTAGCAGCAGTCCTCTTCAATGTTTTCATAAATAATTTGGATGTAGGATTTGAACGTTTTTTGATCAAGTTCACAGACAAGATCAAATTGGGTGGAGCTGTTGACTCCATCAAGGGAGTTGAGGTCTTGCAGATCTGGAGAAATTGAGATCTGGACAAATTAGAGAGCCGGGCAATCACCAACAATATGAAGTTTAACAAGAGCAAGTGCTAGATTCTACACCTCAGAAGAGGCAACCCTGGCTATATGTACAGGCCGGGGGATGAGATGCTGGAGAACAGACCCACAGATAAGGATCTGAGGGTGCTAGTCAACAGCAAGCTGAACATGAGCCAGCAGAGTGCTTTGGCAACCATGAGGCCAACCATACCCTGGGGTGCATCAGACACAGCATTGCCAGCTGGTTGAAGGAAGAGTTTATCCTGCTCTGCTCTGCTCTGGTGTGGCCTCAGCTTAAGCACTCTGTGAAGTTTTGAGTGCCATAGTACAAGAAATACATAAAACTGTTAGAGAGTATCCAAAGGAGGGCTATGAAGATGATAAGGGCCTGGAGGGCAAAACATATGAGGAGTAGCTGAAATCATTTGGTTTGTTCAGCCCAGAGAAGAGGAGACTGAGGGGAGACTTCATCACAGCCTGGAGATTCTTCATAAGACGAGTGGAGGAGCTTGTGCTGAGCTCTGCTCTCTGGAGACAGTAATAGAACCAGAGGAAATGGCTTGAAGCTGCAACAGGAGAAGGTTAGGCTGGATGTTAAGTAAAGGGTCTTCACTGTGAGGGTTGCTGGACTCTGGAACAGACTCTCCTGGGAGAAGTGGCACTGAGCCTGTCGGAGCTCAAGAAGCATTTGGACAATGCTCTCAGACACATGGTCTGATTTTTTTGGGTGGTCCTTTGGGGACCCAAGAGTCAGACTCGATGATCCTTGTGGGTTGCTTCCATATTCCAATGGGTTTTTCAAATAACCTTCATGAAGCTATATAATGCCACGTGAAAGACTGGAGGTGGTTGAGTCACACCTCTCTGAAGATAAGTGAATGGGAGTTGAGTGGTCCAGAGAGCTGATCACTTCTGTAGCAATATTTCATCTGCTCATCAGATATGTTGGTTGTACACATCTGGTCCATGCATATAGAGTAGCCACATGTTCAGAGTGGATTATTTGGTTCTAAATGGGCCAAAACTACTGGTCTAAAGTCCTTGTTCTTATTTGCTACTCTAAAGCAAACAATGTATTATTAATCATTACAAATCATCCAAATCTGGTATGGAATACTCTGTTTTGGACTAATAGCAGATTCATTGATAAAACTTTTTTTGTGGTTTTGGAAACTGCATTCCTGATGTAATATTCATAGATATGGATATTCTGCACACAGCGTTAGGCACCTGCAGGAGACATCTAAATTAGATATCTACAGAAAGAGACAAGTACCAGCGAGGGATGAATCAACCTAAAGTTGAGAAATCTTCTGGATAAGTTTGTTTCTCACTGCTAGAGACAGAATAAGCCCTGGATCATATTTACTTGCCACAAAATCATATATAAAGTATCTACACTCTACACTAGACTGCTAAAATAAGTTTATGTTTGTTTGTTTGTAGGTTTGTTTGTTTTTTAGTATTAATATTCAGGAGCAAGTGAAATGTTTGAAAAGTCACTGCTGATTTTCACAACACACAGAAATTAGGAAAACATTCTTTACCATGAAGGTGGTCAAACACTGGAACAGGCTCCCTAGTTATGTGACTCCCATGGCTGCCAGTGTTCAAGAGGCATTTAGATAATGCCCTCAATAACACACTTTAACTTTTATTTAACCCTGAAGTGGTCAGGCAGCTGGACTTGATGATATTTGTATGTCCATTTGCTCATTTGGTCAATTAATGCCTTACTGAGAATAACTATTGATTGTTTAATGATAGGTGACAATTATGAAGCAGGATGAATGGAAAATTGGTTTACTTGCATTGTTAAAACAGTAACCAATATACACAATAAAATATTCACATAATTCTGATTATTTTTAACAGAAAATTCAAAGAAGGAGAAGGAGAAGGAGAAGGAGAAGGAGAAGGAGAAGGAGAAGGAGAAGGAGAAGGAGAAGGAGAAGGAGAAGGAGAAGGAGAAGGAGAAGGAGAAGGAGAAGGAGAAGGAGAAGGAGAAGGAGAAGGAGAAGGAGAAGGAGAAGGAGAAGGAGAAGGAGAAGGAGAAGGAAGGAGAAGGAGAAGGAGAAGGAGAAGGAGAAAGGAGAAGGAGAGTGATGCCATAGAAAAAAATATACTAAATTTTCCACAGAAAAATGTGGAAACTTTTCTAATAGAAAGGTCTTATCTCTACAAAGTTGAGTTACAGTGCAATATTTGTTCTTCCTCCTTTCATTTTCTATTGTTAGTTATTGTCAGTTTTGTTGGGTTAAAAACTGTCTGGGTAGCCAGGCCTAAAGAGTCATGGTGAATGGAATTAAATCCAGTTGGAGGCTGGTCACTAGTGGAGTCCCCCAGGGCTCAGTACTGGGGCTAGTTCTCTTTAATATCTTTATCAATTATCTGGATGAGGGGATCAAGTGCACCCTCAGTAAGTCTGCAGACAACATCAAGTTAGGTGCATGTGTCGATCTGCTTGAGGGAAGGAAAGCTCTGCAGGAGGATCTGGATAGGCTGGACCGATGGGCTGAGGTCAACTGTATGAAGTTCAACAAGGCCAAGTGCCAGGTCCTGCACTTGGGCGCAACAACCCCAAGCAGCGCTACAGGCTGGGAGATGACTGGTTGGAAAGCTGCCTGGCGGAGAAGGACCTGGGAGTGATAGTTGATAGTCAGCTGAATATGACCAGCAGTGTGCTCAGGTGGCCAAGAAGGCCAACAGCATCCCAGCTGGTATAAGAAGCAGTGTGACCAGCAGGGCTAGGGAAGTGATTGTCCCCCTGTATTCAGCTCTGGTGAGGCCGCACCTCGAGTACTGTGTTCAGTTTGGGGCCCCTCACTACAAGAAGGACATCGAGGTGCTCAAGTGAGTCCAGAGAAGGGTGACGAAGCTGGTGAGGGGCCTGGAGAACAAGTCCTACGAGGATCGGCTGAGGGAGCTGGGATTGTTCAGCCTGGAGAAAAGGAGGTTCAGGGGCAACCTTATCACACTGTACAGTGGAGACTGTAGCAAGGTGGGGGTTGGTCTGTTCTCCCATCTGCCTGGTGACAGGACGAGGGGAAATGGGCTTAAGGTTGCACTGGGGGAGTTTTAGGTTGGATATCAGGAAGAACTTCTTTACTAAAAGGGTTGTTAGGCATTGGAACAGGCTGCCCAGGGAAGTGGTTGAGTCACCATCTCTGGAGGTCTTTAAAAGACATTTAAATTTGAGCTTAGTGATATGGTTTAGTGGAGGACTTGGTAGTGTTAGGTCAGAGGTTGGACTGGGTGATCTTGGACGTCTCTTCCAACCTAGATGATTCTGTGATTCTTTTATGCACTAAATTTTTATCACAGCTAAAGGACATAATTGTTCCAAATATATAGTTTGTCAGTAATAGGCCTAATGCTTTGACCAGGACCATGAAGCACTGTTTTAGATAAAACTTTATTGAACTACATTTCCCTTTTTTGTTGTTGTACTGTCATTTTCAAGGTTCATTTTTGTTAATTGTCAGTAATGACTGGAAAATCTATCAGAAACTACTGAACTGCAAAGCAGCAATAAATGGATAAATGCAATAAAACGAGGTAATGGATCACAAAATGTACTTTGCGTATTTATTTGGACAACTGTAGTTTAGTTTAATTTTTTAATGATGTTCTATTGTATCCAGTAAATGGTTCTAAGATCTGTTTTGTAAGATATAATAAAACTTTGGTAGCACCGGTTCTCAGGGCATTCCTTCCTAAGAGGAGGAGACAGATGGATCATATTTTTTTTGTCATGGCTGTTCTATTTTATTTTGTGTGCTGGAATGAACAGGGTGCTTTGAAGGAAAAAACAAAAAAAAAAAAAAAGGATAATTTTCATTTACACTGACATCCATTTATATTATTCCAGCAGTGTAAAAGGGCCCTATAAAATAAATGTAAAGATGCTGTAATGTAATTGACAGTCAGAACTAGTGTAATTATTACGAGGTGCCTATGAATGATCTCAGAATGTTAGATGGAAGTATAAAATGCAGCTATAATGGAATTGCCTTAGAGTGGAATGAAACATGGGGAAGCAACCAACACATGGCATGCAAAATGACAGGGATGGGGAAAAGAAAATTCTCATCAGTGCTGGGGAGAAGAACTGTTTTGAGGTCAATTCCTACTGTCTTTGATTCCAGAGGCAAAGCAGATTGATGGTCAGGAGTGCAAGGCTGGCTCCCTTTTGAAGAACACCATGAAATCTTTAATGTTCACAAAGTGCTGCCCTGGTCCCAGGAGAAAAAAAAAAAAAACTCTGAAAAAGGGGCCAGAAAACTCAGCAGCTTCTTTGAAGTCATCCCGTTCAAGGTGTGCGGTTTCCTGCCAATGCTGTGGGCAGACGATGAGCCTTCCACATCCATCAGAGAAATCCCCAGAAGAAAGAATTTCATGGATCTGAGAATATCCATAGGGGGGCTCAGTCTTTTAATCTAAACTGTTTTTCTTTTAGTATTTCCCTGTTTTTTCCTGACAACTGGGGTATTACAGAAAGTGCAGTAAACATGCAGGAATGTAAAATTATGCTTCCCATATGAATGTAATAAAAACATCAAAATTTGCTATTAAAATCTTGTGATATCCTTTGAATGCTGTATGTGAAATACATAGCCCTGGAAAAATGTGATTGAAATGTTCTTACTGCAGGGTTCTCGTAAGATAGTGTACAACTTTTGTTCGTCCAAATGTGGTGTGCATAATTTTATTACTTAGGCTACTATGTTCAATTTAGTCTTTATACACAATTATACACATATATGTATATTTCTGGACAGGAGTTACCTTGTTGCCTTATTTCATATAAAGTCATGATTAAATGCAATCACATTGAAGAACTGAGAGTGACTGAGAGGAATGCAAAACTGTTTCACATTCATGATATAATAGAAGCATATTTATAAAGTTTTTTAGTTTTACAATAAAAATAAGAGTTAAAATATCTTAAAAAAAAAAAAGAAAAACACAACAGAATTACAACACTGGTATTTGGGAAGAATCAGTTGTTAATGAGGAATGTTAACTCTTCTCAGCAAAATATGTAAACAGGATAAATTCTATCCTTTCACAAGGAACACAGAGGGAAGAATTATCTGTTTTCTGTATCATGATATTCACACTGAACAATATCTAATCTAGTAGGATTAGATAGTGGATAGAGGTGAGAAAAGCAGACATTTTCTATCACAGCAGCATATCCCAAAACAGGCTGGTAAGCATGATGAGACAAATTATTTCCAGTGATGTACCCAATCTACTTGCAGGTTGTGTCAGGAGTTCTAAATTAATTAATCACTGAGAGAGAAAATGATGACTGAAAAATGCATGAAACTACTCTGCTCACTTTTTAAACTCTGTGGAACACCTAGTTTCCAGACAGAAGGCCAGGAACATGTCTGCTGTCAATTAAACTGTCTTCTATTGCTCTAATAAGTCAAATTTCTGGTACACATCAAGGAGAAAATGCAACCCTCAAAAAATGAAGCCAAATGAAAAGTGTGCTTCTGAACTAAGGCAATTTGGGAAACATGGGGAACAGATATCTGATGGAAACATGCACAAGCAATATAAATGTATTACAGTACTTCTTTTTCTTTAGTATCTCAAATAGCATATCAACTAGGCCACACTCTATAGACAGACACAATGATGAAACCTGGGCTCACAAAGGGTAGCATAAAACAATTAGTCATGTTTAAGAAAACAGCAACACTACAATTTAAAGGAATTTATATGAAAATAAACATGGTCTGAAAGAGAGTGGTATTAGACATTTATGAGACTGGATGATGAAAGCTATTGCACCATCTTGGATTAGTCTCTTTTTTTTATCTTTACTGCCATATTTTTGCAACATGCTTGAAGTAGTAAATTGCTCTTGTAAATGTTCCTTTTGATTTCATGTTGGTGCAGTAAACTCCCACGCATAATTTTTGCATTAAAAAAAAAAAAAGTATTCATGTCCTGGCTGATGTAAACCTGTGATACTCCGATGTATTTCTGACATGTCCTGTCATGTCCTGTTTTCTAACTATGCCACTGACACAGGCTGAGTGAAACCTGGGAGTTTACCAACAATAACAAGACAACAAGAACTTCACAGTCACAGGTAATTACATATCTGAGCAGTTTATTCAGTAGAGAATTGGGGTTAAAAACAGGCAATGAACCAAAGAGAAACTGGAGGGCACAAATCAAATCCCCCTCCCCCCGAGCCTGGATGATTTAATGGCAACAAATATCCACTAGCAAACTGATTTTGAAAAGTTAGTCTGAAGTTAGTCAGAAGACTAACCACTGGCAGGAAGAATAGCACAGAGAAAAGTATCTGAGATTGCAATTAAATCCTGTGGAACTGGCAGTGGAGTAAAGCTTCCACTCTTAACAAAACACCCCAGGCAACATCTGTGCTTCTTCACTGGGAAACAGGAATGTTTTGAGCTGCAGAGCTTGGGATGTCCTCCTACTCCATGCAACTCTCCACATTTCAGTGCACTAGATAGAGAGATGAGTGATGGGGGTCTTTCCTGATCTCAGCATGTGAGGTTCAACAGATATGGCCACAGTGTTTGTTAAGTGAGGATCTCAGCCCATTTTCTGGACCAGTTTTACACAAAGAAAGCTGTAAACATTCAAACCCATGCAACAAATACTAACCCTAGCAAGACACCAGCTTCAGCTGGATACTGAAGCACACTCAGCCACTCACTCCCCAACCTGTTTTCATCAGCTCACCCTTGTTTAAGCACACTGTGAACATTTTCAGCTCAAGCTGAAGCTGAGGAACAGCCTGAGGAATGGGCAGAAAAAGCACAACTCATATGGCTTTGATTGCTCAAACCTGTTTCCAGTACTACTCCCCACCTTTCAGTGTCTTGACTTACATCTCTAACAGACCAGCCTGAAAATGTGGAAGTGCCTTCTATTACAAAAGTCAATGGAAAATGGGGATAATACTTATGTTGCAAGTTTCACTAAAGTACCTAGACCGTTATTAGGTGACATATTACTCTTCTTTCTTTAAACCCCCTACTGTTATTTGGGTTTATGATGCACATAGATATCATATACAATGTAAGTCTCCTATTGATGATGCAATATTGTGGGAGAGATATATGTAGCCTGAATTGAACTATTGAAAATTACAAAGCCCAAACTAACCAAAAATAGACCCCAAATGGACCTCTTTAAGAGTCTAGCTGCCTCATCTCTATAGGAAGCCCTAGCTGGATGTCTGAAGTCAGGTTGTGTGAATAACATCCTCCTCTATCCCTCAGTCCCTTCCTCCCTCCATTCCTCTCAGACTTTTTCAGATGCTTTCATCTTTTCCTTTAGTTCCACAAAACTTCTCAAAGTGATTTAAAAAAAAAAAAATGTATGTGTGTGGTTTAGTTCTCTGTGTAGTCCTTTGAATAAGGAGTTTACCTTCCCCTTCAAGATGAACACTCTCTCCTCTCTGAAAGAAAAGGGAGGGAGTCTAGTTCATAAGTGATCAGCATGCAGCGTTCTGCAAAACGTGATGTTTTGTTTAAATATCACTGCTGGACCTTGCACAGCTTGCAAATGTTTCCTGCTGTCTCTGCAGCTCAAATTTCATTGTTGTCTTCAGGATTGCTCTTCATGCTGAACCTAATGGAAACACTTATACTAGTAGGCAAAAGCAAGCATGTGCTCTAAATGTCACCACACACACCAATGTATAACCTTCCTTTGAGTTCACAGGTGAAAGAAAAAAAAAAAAAAAAAAAGGGTAAAATGGTAAAATGTAAAATCTATTCAACATTTATATGTATATGAGGCCCTCATTGCACCCTGGAATAGGTATGGCTGACATGATAGGCTGAGTTTTTTCCAACTTGTAGATCTGTAGATTAGTCTTGCTATAGAGGCAAACCTTGAAATTGGATTATTGGTATCTGCAAACCCAATGCTGTGTGAACCTTGACATTCCTTAATCTACAACTAGCTCTGTATGGAAGTAGTTTGGTCAAACCTGAATGCTAAAACACATATTGTGTATTTGTGGTACATGTGTCTGTAGTTTGTATTCATAAACAGAATGACCTTAAAGAGGTCTCAAGTAAAACAGGAATCCCATGTGTATCTCCACATGGTGGTACCAAAACCACAGGAGCAGCAAGACTAAGAGAAATCTAAGTGGCTTGACATGAAACAGGAGAGCAGAGACAATTGCTATTTATTTTGATCTTCTCAGGCCTGACTAGTTAGACCTAATGTCAAAAGTTAGGCACTGTACATATGTAGTGATTGCAAGATACTCTGGTGACCGGAGGATAGACATGGTTTGAAAGCTCTCACAGAGTGAAATAAGTAAGGCATCTCCCATTAGTAGGTTAACAGTGTCAAGATTTCCACTTTCAAGCGATTTTAACCTACAGAAGGGATCACAGAAGTTGTGTGTGTTAAAGTATTATGGCATTAGAATGAATGATTAATTAAAGTTGGGTTTTAAATAAATGTTGTTCTTATTACAAATGAAATGTTTAACAAAAACAAGAGACAAGGAATTAAAATATGTGAATATACACAGAGAAAGACGTGCTGTAGAGAATTTAAGTGAACAGATAAATGGTGAGAAAATGGTAAAAATGCAGCACAGAGAGATATCTTGCCAGGCATTTAAGGGGAAAACTTTTATAGGGGGAAAATATTTGTAGAGTTGGGAACTGACCCTGAATCCCCTGAGTTTTAGCCCAGTGCTAAAACTAGCAGTGTTGTGTACACAGAGGTAAAGGCCATGCACAGCTTTTGGCAGTTAAAATATGTGCAGAATCCCGGCCCAGCTGAAGTCAGAGAAGAATTACCATTGCGAGCAATGAGGGCAGAGTCCCTCCAACACAAGAGAGTCTGAGGTGTCTACAGGGTGTAAAAGTTTGCTGTTGGTGGCCACCAGTGTATGCTGACAGTCTGTTCACAAGCTCTTAAAAGCTCCTGGTGCCCTGTGGAATTATCCTGTGTTAAAAGCCCAGTGGCTTCATTGAGTAAATTATAGAAAAACTAGAGCCAAAAGACATTTCTTTATTTTTAAATCTTTCTGTTATATGTGAAAGAATTGGAATTCTCTTAAAAATGCAGAAAGCACATTTCGGTCACTGAGTAAGATGATATCAGGCTGTTGAGGGAAAACAGAGACATTCATGACTTTTGCTCTGGCAGTTGTTGCACAAAACTGCAGTTCAGGAACATGCACAATGACCTTAGCATTCACTGAGGCAGTGAGAGATGCCACTTCAGCTCTTTCTTTTGGTTATCTGACCTAATGGCTCTTCTCTAACACCAGAAGACATGAAAGAGGCCAAAAGAGGAAGGAAGTGGATCTGTTGGTCAAGAGAGTTCTCTGATCTTTTCCATCTCAAGTTCTTCACACAAAGGGTCATTCAGTCTAGAAAAGACTGTTGATGTACAAGACCAGAATTTAATGGTTCGAACACCCACCTTCTTTCTAGCATTCATACCAAGCACGTGTATATATGTTAACCAATGTATGTTTAATCTAAAAATACATTGTGTAAAGCAAGGACTGGCATTATCATGTCCCCTTCGGAGAATCTGAGAACTCTGATCAGTAAATTCAAATTCATGCTTACACTGTGTCGTGCTCGCTGAACCCTGAATTATCTCAAAGTATCAGAAGTACTTTAAACTAGAGAGGGTGGAGAATAATGGTTGAAGAACTTCTGGAATCCCCCAAACATACCATTTCTCACAAGAAAAAGCCTGGTAAGCAGCTTTAAAAGTTGTTTAGAGAAAGAAGCACGTGTCAACACAGAGCTCATGATTCACTTTTTAAGTTTATTCAGATCTACTAAACTTTTATCTGATGAAGTCAATGGCTCACAGTATGTACAAAGCATGCCGCTAGCCTTCAAAGCTGTGGTCAGTTGGCAAGTTAATCTGATCACTGCAGGATAACCTCATTCTCGCATCAAAGGAGGAATTATTATTTTTTTTTTAAAACATTCCCAACCCTTCTGCAGAAAAACTGTCTTGCCTAAACATAGGCAGGACTTTCAATTTAAATAAATATGTGTATTAAATACTGAATAAGAAGGCAGCTACTGATGACCCATATTGAAGATTTGCTTTTGCTAAAAAGGATCACATACAGAAATTTGAACATGAGCATACAGCCAGGTCAGAATTTTTATATACACATTGGTAAATGTATGCTCCTGTACTGTTTCAGTCATTCACTATGTACACTGCAAAATAAATACTTCTCTTGTTTTCTGAGTTTAAAGATCTTCATTATCCCTTTTACTTGTACCACAGAGAAACTTTAAGAAGTTTACTGTTTGGCTTTTATTAATAGACTATTTTTAAAATATGCAAGCAATACTAACTGTTGGTGGGGACAGGATACTGTCACAAGACAGAATCACAGAATAGTCTAGGTTGGAAGAGACCTCAAGATCATCGAGTCCAACCTCCGACCTAACACTAACAAGTCCTCCACTAAACCATATCCCTAAGCTCTACACCTAAACGTCTTTTAAGGACTTCCACAGATGGTGACTCCACCACTTCCCTGGGCAGCCCGTTCTAATGCCTAACAACCCTTTCGGTAAAGAAGTTCTTCCTAACCTAAAAGTTCATCTAACCTAAAACTTCCCTGGTGCAACTTAAGCCCATTCCCCTTCATCCTGTCACCAGCCACATGGGAGAACAGACCAGCCGCCACCTTGCTACAGCCTCCTTTAAGGTATCTGTAGAGAGCAATAAGGTCCCCTGAGCCTCCTTTTCTCCAGGTTAAACAAGCCCAGCTCTCTCAGCCACTCCTTGTAAGACTTTTTCTCCAGACCCCTTGCCAGCTTCGTTACCCTTCTCTGGACTCTCTTGAGCACCTCGATGTCTTTCTTGTAGTGAGGGGCCCAAAATTGAACACAGTACTCGAGGTGCGGCCTCACCAGAGCTGAGTACAGGGGGACAATCACTTCCCTAGCCCTGCTGGCCACACTGCTTCTTATACCAGCCAGGATGCTGTTGGCCTTCTTGGCCACCTGAGCATACTGCTGGCTCATATTCAGCCGACTATCAACCAATACTCCCAGGAAGACAGCTCATGCATGAATTCTATGGCAGATATTACCTAACAGAAAGGTTAGCTTATTAGGAAATCTGCCTACTTTCTTGGTGATTGAATGTTGATCCATAGAAATAACCATGTACTAGCACTAAAGTAACATTAAGGGAAAGGGGGGGGGTGGGGGGGGAGGGTAATTTTTGTTCTACTACTGTCCTTTAGTGAAAATTGAACTAAACAGGAAAGAAGCAGTTCTGGTTGTTACATTTAGAGTTGGGGTCTAATTTATCTGAACTCCACAGCCACTGACCATAATTTTGGAAAAATTCATTTGAAAATAGTTGTAATATAAAAACAGGTGCACCCACATACGCAAAATCCTATGTCTAAAGTGTCTTAGTTTTACCATACATGGTGATGACATCTGTATTTAGACAGTCACCTAATAACTGCCAGCTGTTTTGTCCAATATTTTACATGGATTGATAGAGAACAAGATATGTGTCGAAAATCAAAAGTGAAATTCTAGACAAGGATGTAATAGAAAACAAACGGAGTCATTAGATCTAAATTGGTAAAATATAGCTATGAATCCAGTGTAAAAGGGAGAAAGCAAAAATCAAAAGAAATTGTCAAGGCATTAAATCTACCTGAGAAAACACTAGCCAATAGTGAATAGAAAAAGCTGAAAGTATAGATGTAGGTAGAAAAGTATGGAAGCTAATACCCCCAAAAAAGCCCTCACTTCACTTCACAAAACACAACAAAACAAAATTTTTTTAGAAAACACAAATGATCAGATTCTTATTGCTGTGGAAGATGATATTGTCCTTCATTTCCTAACCATATTTTGAAATGGTTCATTTATTTGAAGAAAAGTAGTGTAACTTTTTTGGATTGTGAGACTTAATTTTGAAGTGAACAAGTTCCCTTATATAGCTGCTATAGTCAGACCAATCAGATTCAGCTCTGTGTAGCCATAGAGCTCAAAATGGTGTCATTCCATGAAACTAGGCTTTCCACCTCTATCCCCCAGAAGTCAGTCCTACTAACAGAAAGAAGTGAAAAAAAAAAAAAAAATAATAAAAAAGTAATCATTCAGTGGAGGAAAAAACTAAACCTATATTTAGTCTTACGTTTCCCTGGAACTTGCAATACTGTAAAATCTGAAATCTTAACATTTACTGTTACAAATGCCCAAGTGGATCAAATTGGAAACAATCACTGGGTATCAAACTCCAAGTAAGTATAGCTTTACTGCCAAATCTAATGACCTTACACCAACTTGTAACTAAGATCATAAAGTTTTATTTTATCCTGTATTTTGGCCACAAACAGTCTTCATTAGCAAAGGCATGGAAATAAAAACGTGGTTGTAAAACCTTGGAATGAAACATGAAATTTAAGTCTAAAAACAAAAATAAATGTAGTAAATGCTGTTACAAAGGATACCAATGTTCCTGATTACCTAATCCTCTGTAGCATATTATTAATTAATAGGCAAAAAATTAGAGATGAGAGCTTTGGGAGAAGAAAAACACAGAGTTAGTAAAGAAATGTAATCTCCTTTCCCATATCAGGCAGAAAAGGGGTAAATATGTGCAGCTGCATGCACTTCAAAGGCAAGTCAGCTGCATACTTATTCAGGGAACAAGAAGTCCCTTAAGCAGCATTTCCATAGTCTTACAGAGAGAGGACCCAGTTCTACTACCTCACTGTTACTGATCCCTGGTCTGAACTAGAGCAGTTACATACAGAGCAGGTCTGCTGGTCCTAGGTGCACCTGTGTATGATTTCTCCCTGGAATTTCCTCTCTCATCTGCAAGAGAAAAATGGGTAGATCTGTGCCTTCATCATGTTTAAAGGCTATATGAGTATCATACTTATGTTACAGCACTTTCCTGTTTGAAATGCCACTTGTGATCAAGCCAATTAGGCCAGTGCCTTGCAGTTCAGACCAGTCATCCATCAGAGAGAATTGTCCACCACTGGCAGTCTGTGCTACTTTGAACAAAAGCTTTAGGATAGGATGACCTGTTCTATGAAAATGCCTATTTTTCTTACTTCCCTCTCCCTGAAATCCTCTCTTTCTTCAAAAATCGCTACAAGATGAACAAGAAACAAAACACAAGACAAGGATATTATGATAGAAAAAAAAAAAATTGAAATGTTACTTCAGTGTAACTCTGCTTTAATAATACAATATGCAGAAATGTGAGACCCTGAAATTTATTGATGAAAACGTTTTGTGCACTATGTAAGGAACATTACATCATTTTGTAAGGAAGTAAAATAATTCCAAGTCAATTATTTTGAAATGTCTCATTTTGAGAGAACTTCTTAGTAGAAAAAAATGAAAATTCTCATAAGTTCCTTGTTAATTCAATTTCAGCATGTTGCTTTTCAAAGAAAATTAAAGGTAGAAGGAAAAAAACATTTCCAACAGCTCTCAATCATTTCTTTGGAAAAGGTTTGGAATATTTATTTATTTATTTATTTTGCCATGACTTTCATTTATCTCGCTTTGAGAAACCAAATTTATACCTAACTATTGAACCTAGGTCAGTTCATGCATACACATATCATCCTTCTTATTTTTGTCTGTATATACAACTGACATTATCTGCCCTTGCTGAGATGAGTGATCAGGAAAGCATGTTATTATTAAGGTATAATGATTATGCATATATGTATAATTATATGTATGGTTATACATGTAATATATAATATATATAATATATATATTATATATAATGCATAATTATTTTAAACTGTCATTATTTTTCTACTTCAGTTTCAGAAAAAAATCTAGTAATTCTTCTCTTTTGCATTTTTAAGCTCTACTGAGCAAAAAGTTCTCTTTCTTCGAGCCAGCTAGTGATAGCTAGTCTGGAGCATGATGTAGCACAAGTAAAATTAGGCACTAAAGATTATCTGCAAGGTATTGACCATTTTAACTTGTTCATCTATTATTTAATCTACTCCATCATTCTTTTAGATTTCCTTCTTGAAATGAAATTGTACTGTCATACGCTTTTTGAGGGTTTTGTCATTAAAAAGATGCCCCAAAAAAGTTCTAATAAATGTAGTAATTATTTTGACAGAGAACTACAGTCATTCTCAGATCTAGCTACATAGAGCCTTACTACTGAATTAATCAATAGCATCTGAATTTAAACCTGAATAAAACAATTTGATGATCTTTCAAGTAATCCTTTCACAAAGAAAACCAATGGTGGATATTTTCAACAAAACCACCACCAACAAAATCATCAAGAGTTGCAAATATTTTTTTCTATTTTTTGTGGTTTGAATTATCTGTTATTTCTAAAGGAAACAAGAACACATCAATAAACAATTAATGGAAGGGAAGGTGGGAGGGTGTGGAAGAAAATTCACTCTTGACAGTTTCTTTTTTCTTTTTGGAAACTGATTTTTTTTTCTTCTGTCCTTGTATTTCATTGATTCAGTCAACAAACCTACACTACCATAAATGCATATCTATACTTTCTGCTCTGAAAATGCAGATTTTTTAAAAACTTAATTCTTAAGAAAAAACAACACTTTTTTTTTTTTCACACTTGGTCAAAAAAAGTAAAAGAAATAAAAGGTGTGGGTTTTATTTTTTTTCTATTTTCTGTGATTCTTATTTTTCTTCTTTCTTCCACTAGAATAAGAAACATTGGAAGGTAAGAAGGTACATAGGTAGGCAGGTTGGCAAGAAAGAAAGCAGAAAATCAGAAAGCCATGAAGAAATGAAAATATTTTTTTGTTTGTTTTTTAAAGAAATTTTGAAATATCAGTATTTCAGCCACTTTATGAAAGATAAAACATCTTTCTAAACATCTCAATTGTTTACACCTATACAGGCTTTTCTTATCAATTTCTTTGAAAGCAAGCATCTGGCATAAATTTATTTCTTTCTCACTGACTATAGAAGCTTCTGTACATACATAAACATGTGCATATGTGTATGCATGTAAAACTAACTGTAGAGCACTGGTGGATTTACAGTACTTTTATAATTAAGTCCATGCTCCTGCATGCTAAGAAATCACCCTATTAAACCTTGCCATACAAGCAGTAGGTGGGCTTAGAGTTTATATTTTCTTCCTTATTTAAAATGTATATATTAATGTTTGAAAATTCCCATTTGGTGTACGTAGTGCATTGAGACCAAAGCCAGGAGCATAAAATTACTGCCAACAAAAACTGAATATGTAAAACAGGTTCAGTTAATTCTACATCAAAGTTTTCTATTGCTTTGTAAAAGAAACCTACAACAATAGCAGGAAATTGTAACAAATATGTAAAGGGGGACGGGATAGCTTGTAAATCTAACCCCATTCCTGTTTAAATTAATATATATTGTAATAGTCCATGGGCTACAATTACAGTCATATGTTTCAGAAGAGAGCAGCCTTACTCCCAAAAACAGAAAGGGAAAGCAGGCAGGGCCACCCGCAGGGGAGCAAGAGGGGCAGCTTGCCCCAGCTGCCTCTTTGGATGGAAGAAGGAGGGGCCACTGTGCAGCACGGGGGTTTCCCAGATGACAGCAATTTTGCCATATATAGGGTAAGCCCAATGATTCCCGAAAGCATTAGATTTATTGTGAAAATGTATTAAATCTGAGTCTGTTTGGATAACAGTGGCTGTCCCATGACTGAGTTGCATGGTGCAAATGGTTATATCCAAGATTTCCAGGCATGCATCAATCCTTGATGAAAAGACTACAGTAGTGTTCCCATTCATGATCCGCATGTAAATACCTACACAGTAGTGTCAGAACTTTTCATTAATTTTCAAAAGGTATGCTACACATCTGGAAATCTTGGGCAAACCAAGTACTTTTGCAAAAACCACCCACATACAATTTCTAGGATTATTCTGTGGAGGAAAAAAAAAAAAAAAGTTACACAAAATGTACTCTAACAAGACTCAACTGGAGCTAAGGGAGAAATTGATGCTTATTGTCAGCAGAGTGAAAGAAAGAAATTAAACCTTTAGAAAGGGTTGACCTTATTCCTGGTTCAGCTTGGTGCTGGGTGGTACTGCCTGAATCTTTCATGATGCCAGTACCAAAGAGTCAACAATAGCTCATAATATGCATATTAATAGTCAAACTTTGGACGAGGGATTTGGGGTGGCAGAGACACTTGAAATAAGCTCCTTTTTTCCATTTCCTCTTATGGGATGGGAACCTCATGATGACCTTCACTCTCTGTACTTGCAGACTTACAGGTCAGGTCTATAGTAGTAAACTAAATGATGCCCAGAAAAATTCCAAGGCACTGGAACATAACCATCTATACTGCTACATTTTTGAAAGCATGTTTTGGGACCTTCACAACTAATATTCCTGCTAACAGTGCCCAAACACGGTTCAGAAGTTAGCATGAGCAGGGGACAATTCCCAGTAGTGAATAAGCATGAGCACCACTGGCTCATGTTAAAACTGTTGTCTGTCCACTAGGACTCCCTGGCCCTTTTCTGCAAATCTATTTTCTATTCAGTTGGACTCCAGCCTGCACTGTTACATAGGGAGTTGACCCATCCCAGATAGAGGATTATTTTTAATTTTGTGAGGGACTTGTCCACCCATTTCTCCAACTTGCTTAGGTCTTTCTAAGTAGCAGCCCTACCCTCTATTGTATGGGCTGCTCCTCTCAGTTTGGTATAGATTACACATTAACTAAACTTGCCCTCCAATCCAGTGTTCAGCTCAATAACAAACATATCAATTTCAGTTCCAATATTATTCCCAAAGGGCACAGCTAGTAACTACCACCAGATGGACTTCGTTCAACTGAACAAAACACTTTGAACATGGTGGCTCAGACAATTTTTTACCCACATTACCATCCAGTTATGCAGTCCACATTTCACTAGTTTGGCTATCAGGGTACTCTGGAAGTTTGCATCAAAGGTATTGCTGCATTCAGGTTAAATACCACCCATTGCCCTGCCCTTGTCCAACAAGACATAGAATGCAATCAGAGGGGTCAGACCTGATTTTCCCTTAATAAATTCACAGAATCACAGAATTTTTAGGTTGGAAGAGACCTCAAGATCATCGAGTCCAACCTCTGACCTAACACTAACAGTCCCCACTAAACCATATCCCTAAACTCTACATCTAAACGTCTTTTAAAGTCTTCCAGGGATGGTGACTCCACCACTTCCCTGGGCAGCCTCTTACAATGTCTAACAACCCTTTCGGTAAAGAAGTTCTTCCTAACATCCAACCTAGAACTTCCCTGGTGCAACTTAAGCTCATTCCCCCTCGTCCTGTCACCAGGCACGTGGGAGAACAGGCCAACCCCCACCTCTCTACAGCCTCCTTTAAGGTATCTGTAGAGAGCAATAAGGTTGCCCCTGAGCCTCCTCTTCTCCAGGCTGAACAATCCCAGCTCCCTCAGCCGCTCCTCATAAGACTTGTTCTCCAGGCCCCTCACCAGCTTCGTCACCCTTCTCTGGACTCACTCAAGCACCTCGATGTCCTTCTTGTAGCAACGGGCCCAAAATTGAACACAGTACTTGAGGTGCGGCCTCACCAGAGCTGAGTACAGGGGGACGATCACCTCCCTAGCCCTGCTGGTCACACTGTTTCTGATACAAGCCAGGATGCCGATGGCCTTCTTGGCCACCTGAGCACACTGCTGGCTCATATTCAGCCGACTGTCCACTATCACTCCCAGGTCCTTCTCTGCCTGGCAGCTCTCCAACCATTCCTCTCCCAGACTGTAGCTCTGCTTGGGGTTATTGCGCCCCAGGTGCAGGACCTGGCACTTGGTCTTGTTGAACTTCATACATGCAGCCTATCCAGATCCTCCTGCAGAGCCTTCCTACCCTTGAGTGGATTGATACACGCACCTAACTTGGTGTCATCTGCGAACTTATTGCGGGTGCACTCAATGCCCTCATCCAGATCATCGATGAAGATATTAAAGAGGACTGGCCCCAGCACCGAGCCCTGGGGAATGCCACTAGTAACCGGCCTCCAACTGGATTTGACTCCATTTACCATGACTCTTTGGGCCCGGCTAGCCAGCCAGTTTCTAACCCAACGAAGCAAGCGCCAGTCCAAGCCAAGAGCAGACGGTTTCTTGAGGAGAATGCTGTTGGAAACGGTGTCAGAAGCCTTGCTGAAGTCAAGGTAGGCCACATCCACAGCCTTTCCCTCATCCACCCAGCTCGTCACTTTGTCATAGAAGGATCAGGTTCGTCAAGCAGGACCTGCCTTTCATAAACCCATGCTGACTGGGCCTGATCGCCTGCTTGCCCTGCAAGTGCCGCGTGATGACTTTCAAGATAATCTGCTCCATGAGCTTCCCTGGCACTGAAGTCAAACTGACAGGCCTGTAGTTTCCGGGGTCTGCCCTCCAGCCCTTCTTGTAGTTGGGCATCATGTTTGCTAGCCACCAGTCAACTGGCCCATGCTCATGTCCTACTCTTCTGCTGTTAGAAACAAAATGTCAAAAGGTAGTATTGTCCCAGCTCTAGAGATAGGAACAGAAAGGAAGGAAGAGAGTGGAAGAACAAAGGTATGTACAGACAGCAAAGACAGAGGACTGGATAATGAAGTGCACAGGATAAAAATGTAGTATCATGAGAAGTATGAACGAACCAGCAATAAATAGCTGCAATATCATTTGAAACAATGTAAAACTAAAACCACAGCATTGAAGTGGTGTAACTATATCAACCATCATTAGTTCAGAAACACACAACATTACAGTGTCTTGGATATTGATTGTAAACTCTGTGTAGCCCAGGCAGCAACCCTGGTCACTGACTCTGTCTCTAATGATCCAGGTCTTGCAGAGAGAATCCTGTGAATACAAGAAATTTCATTAATTAAATTCTATTTGATTTTCATGGAGACAAGGGACTGAGTACATACAATTTCATGCAGTATTTGGGCATGGGTGTCATTGAGGTATGAAAGGACAGACAAGCAAAAGGGAACTACTGTGATAAATGCTTAATAACTGAATTTGAGTGCCACAGTGAGTATGAAAACTTCATATGTATGAGCATGACTTGGAAGCACAAATCTTGTATATACATGGCATTTAGGCACATAAGACTCCAAGTCTTACTGCTTTTCACTGGATGTGTATGAGTAGCCTAAGACTGTTACACTTGTGGGGCCAAGGAGATCAATCTTTTTCTAAACAGCAGAAGTTCCTCTTTTAAAACAGGTGCCAAAGGGGAAAAGGTACAGGAAGAAAAGAAGATTTTAAAGGAATTCAAAAAACAAACATTCAGCTTATACCTTCATGCAGTCAACCGAAAGAAAGAAAATAATCCAACAGCATACTAAAAAGGGGCTCATCTTTCCAAAAAGAAGCTGCTTTTTGTAATGTGACCTTTGAGTGACCCATAATATCCCAGTCTGTGGTCGCTATAATAAAATAAAAGATAGGGAATTCTACATAAAGCTGTGACATATCCCTGCTGGCTCAGAGACGCTACATTGTGCTGATTATGTTGATGCTTCCTTCATATTGCTGTACTTGGCGCAGGATCACAATGAAAAGCTAAAGCACTATTTTTTGCTGGCACAGAGCCACAGCAATAGTAAGGAATAGGACAGTGAAATGCTCTGAGTTATCTGTATTCCTTTCAAAGAAGAAAAGAACAGAACAATGTCTATATATTGCAAATTCCTCACTTTCAGCCCAGGAGAATTAATCTCAGGAAGACTGCAAGGTCACTAGAGCAAGTATTCCACATTAAGCACCAGCACCAGCAAAATGAGTGTGTACAAAGAACCATGCCTGAAAAGCAAAGGGTAACTGTCTTTCCTCAACACAATTCCAGCAATACATCCTTGCTCCTGCAAGCCTTTGCTTGTAGGGCAAAGGGATTTTTTCCTCCACTTATGCATGCAACACTGCATGTTTCAAGAACTGTTATAAGCAAAGTTTTGGAGCACAGCTTTAAACTTCTGCTCCTTGTTGGATTGGTAGCTTGTGTTATTTTCTCATTTGCTTCCTTCTGTGCTCCACTGCAGGGACCAGAGGTGCTTCAGCTGTTGCATTTGTAGTTATATCCCCCTCATAAGAGATTTTGCTTTATGTTGTTTTCAAGACTCTGAGGCCTGAGGTAAGACAGCAGAAAGTGAGGTTTTCCTAACTCTTCAGTGGTTGAGAGTTGTTGTACCACAGCTGGAATTTTCTGTGAAGTTTTCTCACTGGACTGAAACGTGGAGTTTTGTTTGTTTGCTTGCTTTTTAAGCAGAGCTAAACTTGCTTCAAAGGACAAGTGTACACTCCCCAAGATCCTTTCAGAGCAATTACTTGTACTTTAAATCAGGAAAAATATTATATATTCAGGTTCCCTGTGACTGTCCAAAGAAGATCAAGAGGCCCCTCTCAGCCTGATGTCCTTACTCATTAGGGTCTACTTTTGTATCACTTTTTCTTCAATGTGAAAAAAAAGGTTCTCCCAGTTAAAAGTTACCAATGTGAATAGCTGTTAACATTATCATACCACCTACTACATTCTCTTGGCTGCAGCCCAATTAAAATTATTTCAGAATAGGCAAGATTTTGCACTACAGGCTTTGAGAAACTTGGAGCATGCTATTACTGGATACTACATTTAATATGATGAATATGATGTGAAGAATATGATGTGTCAAATGCATGCTACCCATTAACTTGTTCATTCAAAATGTTTTGATGTTGTTGTATGTTTGGTTTTTTTCATTTTACTAAATCAAAACTGAGCTCACAAGAGCTCACATGTTTGCCTAGGTCCATACAGAATATAATGTAAGCAGGTCATGTTTGGTATCTAGGCATTTTGGGAAAAACTGTGTTTTAAACCAACTGCAATATTAAGGAGAAAATGTATGCAAGAAACTTCTCTCAATGTTAATATATACCACATATGAAAAAAAAAGTAAATCACAAGAGTAAAAATCAGCTAATCAGGTTGCTTTTGCAAAATGGTTTGAAGGTTTACAGTTTTTCAAAATGTTATGCCTGAATGTGAAGAATAAAAATCTGAATGGTGTAAACAATGGGAAGGATGACATTAAAAATCACTGGTGCCCTGAGTGATACTACTACTATTCAGAAAAGGGCAAAATCACATCAAACTCACAGTGGGAGTATTGAGTTTCCCACATCCCTGTAGTTCTTGTAAATGTCTTTACCTCAAGAGATCCTTGGCTATATTGTACACTGTGGGTACTGTGGCATGCCACTGTTCTGTATTTGAAAGAATTAGCTCCCTTTTCAGAATTAATGTCAGTGGTGTTTTTGTTTTGTTTTGTTTTGTTTTGTTTTGTTTTCCCCTATAGTGCTTCTGACAGATTAGCTCTCTGAATTTGGAAGCAACAAGACATCTGTCTTAAAGAGGTTGTTAGCTATTTCTGAACACACCTCTCTCTATTCTTGGTGCTCAAGTGCTCAAAATCGGTTAATTTTCCTTATTCATTATTTTGGGTGATATAGTACCTCCATTATCAACAAATAGTACCATTTTCCAGAGATCTTGTTAATAAATTATTTTTCTATGTATTTAGTGTATACTTACTGTTCTGTTTTCTACTGACTGGTTAGAATAGGTCTAGAGTTGGAGAGGGACTGAATTGGTCTGTTGCTTGGAACTTCCAATTTAGTGAAAAATCTTGTTTATAATTTTTGGCAAAAAGAGGAGAAACTACCAACTTGACAAAAAGCTTTGGGTACAGAATATGTTTGCAGCAAAATGAAAGCAAGACGTCATCCCATCTCCCTGCATGGTTTGGCAGTTTATGAAACAACTGAAAGGAAATTGCGTGTGGCCTAAGCCAGGCTATGCTTAAAGAAAGCTCAATAAGCAGGCAGTTATGGTTGGTTTCAGCACAAGGAGTCAAATGGCTATTCCCAGGATTAGGCCTCCCATTTGTTTTTTAATAAGCAAAAAAACAAATGAAGATGTACCAGTTATTAACATTGGGAGAGTTGGCTACTGTGTGCATACAGTATATTTCCATTACATTTTAAAATCAATTCATAAAGCTGCAGGCCAACATTCCATAGATGTACTGCTGGCCATGAATGACGTCCTTATTGTGAAATGGGATGGAAAATGCACTCCTAAATGCACAGTGGACACATTTTGCTAAATGCTAACAACTGGGACATTTTCATTTGTTTTTGCTTATTACAAAAATAAACAAAGTAAACAAAAGACATGAGTGCAAAGCAAGGGAGTTATTAAAAAGAGCCTTTCACTTAAGTCCTTCTGGCTCAGCCATCTTCTGTACAATTTAATTTCTAGTTGGTATTCTCTCAGCTGGTTCTATTTAGTTTTGACTACCAGATGTGAGCGTGGGTCCATTCCTTGGCTTAAAGAGACAGCAATGTAGGCAATTAAAGCACTCTGAAATCTTTAAAGCATTGTTTTGCTATTGTAAGAAACATCTTTTTTTTTCCCTCTTTTTGCCTTTTTTTTTTTTTCCTTTAATTGAGGCAGTTCTGGGAACATGCTGCCTGGTGAAGAGCAGGATTCATGGTTGAAGCATTCATCTCTTATAGGTGTGAGAAAGGCATTTCCCTTCATAAATACTCAGCTCAGGCTGCCAGTTTAAAGGCAGTAACATTCAGGGCTTAGCCTCACAAGAGCTGCTATGGGGACAGAAGAGTCTGGGGACTGGAGGGAAGAGGACATCTGTAGTATAGGGACTAACAGAGAGATCAGCAACTTCCTTGCATCATTTGTATTACACATGGTGCAGCCTGGCCCTCAGATTGAGCAGGGCCTGAACATTTCAGAGGTTTTGAGTACAAAGGTATTCTTTTACAAGAACACCCATGTCTCTTGTGCAGATAGCTGTACTGAAGGCAGGAATTTAGAATCAC
Source organism: Anas acuta (assembly GCF_963932015.1). Taxonomy (NCBI): domain Eukaryota; kingdom Metazoa; phylum Chordata; class Aves; order Anseriformes; family Anatidae; genus Anas; species Anas acuta. Next base: position 107,466,208 of record NC_088981.1, read on the forward strand.
AAAGGATTTTGGGATTTCACAATTTGTGCTTGCTAACATTTGGAAAGAAACCTAGTTGTTTCAAAGGGCTCCATGAAAGACAATGAAAATGGTTTGAGGTCAGTCAAAGCATTGTATTATAGTTCTGACTGTTGTATTATATAATATACTATATATTAAAAACAAATCAGTCAAAGAAAGAGTCTAAAATTAAAACAGCTTGTTCTGGAAAACTTGAGCTTTGGCTGTGTCCACATGAGTAAGTCATGCAGCCCAGGAGTGGATCTGTAGTGAGAAAATGTTGGTGTTAAGGACCTGACATCTATACCATGCATGTTTTCAGGGGTTTTGCTCCACACTAGCTGTAGTCTGTTCCCATGGCTTAAGCATTCGAAGCTGTTTGGAGTGCATTAGCTGTGCTTCTGGAGCACATATTCCAGTTGAGTTTAATCTGAAAGGAATCCAGTTCTCTCATTCAGAGACCGCTCCGTGATGTGAACCGGAGTGTGGTAAGTGGGAACAAACCAGGGATTCATTTCAGCTGTGCACTCCACAGCCCAGCAAACATGCTAAAGTAAGCGCTCCCCTTTTCTACTTTTTTTTTTTTTTAAGGCCAAATTTTGGAGAAGAGGACATTTTTTTCCTCCTGCTCTTCAAGTATAACAGAAGTATACTTTCTGACAGAAAGCTGTTCGAAGTTCTTTTTCACCAGCTTTATTTAATGCTCTTCCTTTCAGCAAGAAATCAAACAAGAAGCAGGCACCCATTTCAATACCCTACTCCACCCTAACCCTATCAAATACAGAAAGATTTCTTTGGGCCTTGAATTGCTCTACAGAAATGTCACCAGATCCTGCTGTATCTGGCAAATGCCCAGGGGAAACATATGGGAAGCATGTGCTGTGACTTGGGGTGGGGGGTTATTATTTTCTTAATCATTGCCACAACAGTGCTCTGCACTTTTTTTTTTTTATTTTTATTTTTTACCCCTGAAATGCCACTGGATTCAATTTGAACACAAGTGTTATTCCTCCTTGCCCCTCTGCTTCTTGCACTGGAAACTCTTCCACACAAAGGCTCTGCCTCACTGAAATCACATAAAAGAAGATGAACTCGCTGAGAGATTGCACTGTGTAGGAAGCTAAACTGTTTTACACTGTCTGTTCCTCATTTGTCTTTTTCCGTTAAAAAACAATTAAAAAACCTTTTTCCCCTCCCCAATAATCTTTTAGAGCTTGTGCGATAATTAATTACAAACTCACTCCCATTGTTTCTCCTGACAGCTTGCTTTTTCAGGTACAGCAAACCATCAAACATATAGCTGATACCAAAGTGGCAGGAAGGGAATTTCCCAACATCAAGAAGTTTATTTAACTGGATTTTTGTTTCAGGTCCTTTACTTTGCTTTTCCAACTAAAATATTGCTTTTAATGTAAGTGACAGCTGGATTCTGATTATTTTTTTTTTAATTATTATTATTATTATTCAAGGGGATGGATTTTTCTGCAGTATTTTTGGGCCTAAATCTCCAAAACATCTTAATAGGAACTTCAGAAACATATTCTTGTACAGATTTAAAAACCTTAAATTAGAATTACTTTAGTTAGAATTAATACTAAATTAATACTAAATGAAGTTCTGTGTCACCTGACCATTCACACACAAAAAAATATTACTGTAATAGAATTGAGACAGTGGATTTTGATGCCAGCCCTATGTGATACAAATAATGACAAAAGTATTTTGATTATATGGAAACCCCTCTACATATATTTATGTATGTCTTTTGTTTCATGGTTTTGATTTCTGACTGTCTTCCAGAGTGGATTAAGTCCCCATTTTGCAACATGCTCTCAAAAAAAAAGAAAAAAATAAAATAAATAACACAAACAAACAGAACAGAAAACAGTGACAGAGAAATGAAGCAGCCACATCAGTGATTTTTCAACAATATACTCCTATCTGAAGCAGGACATCGAAGCACAGCTGCATAGCTTGTTTAATATACTACAGAGATTGAAGGCTGGGAGAACAGGATACAAAACTAAGCCAAAGAGGGACTGGAAGAAGAAAGAGTTAGAATTTCTTTTAAAGAATATTCATCCTCCACAAGAGAATGTGCTGTCACCAGGCAAAAATGAAAGGAAAGAGTAATGCCTGCCAATATGTCCTGGAAACTTTTTCTAAGGGACCTGAAGACATTTTTCATACCTAAGTAATAATGTGCTTAGCTGTGCAGCTCATGAGTGCTTCTGTTAAAGAAGTGTTTAAGATGTTTGCTGCATTATGTTCTTTGCACAGTCTGTATAAGGTGGTCACTGAATACTTAAACTGTTGTCCCAAATGACAGAAAATATTAAAGCCTGGAAAAAGGGCATTGAAGATGTTGGTCAAATCTGGGAAAAGGTTCTAGAAAGCCAGGACAGTTAAACTGCAGATTTGCACGTTTCAAGAAGGAGCGCTGAAGAGCCTGAACACAAGAAACAGACATGAAACAGGCAGGCCCATCATTCTGGAGGGGCAGAAGGAAGAAAACACTGGCACCAGAAGCATGGTGCTCAGCTGCAAGGAAATTCAGCCAAGAATATAAAAATTATTATTAAATATTTTTGTGTCTTTTTTTTTTTTTTTTCCTAAATGACCTTACTGTTTAAATAAGGGCATTCACTGAGCTAAGGTCTTGACCTGAGATAATCCTTTTGGCTATGGACATTAGGACAGAAATAACCATAGCAACTGTAGAGAATTTCATATAACATTTGTTTGCTTCTGTTTAGCTAGAAAAGTCCAAATAAAAAATGTCATATATATCTGGTGTGTGTTATACATTGTGCCATAAATGTCATTTGTTAGTTGTTTCTCTTTTTGTGGTTTGGGAGGAAATTCCAAATGTAGCTGAGGGAATCTGGCTTTAAACATACAGAGAGCCCTCATTCACTTTTGAAATGCATTCTGGGAGGACTGCAAGATGTTTTGTGCAAGCAAAATTTGCTTGCACATGATAAGAAATATTTTAGGAAAGCATAGCAGAATAGTCACAATGAATCAGAAGAACTGAGAGAGTATAAAGACTGCTCTCTCTTCATAAAGAGGCATGCTGTTCACAATCCAAAAAAGATGTAGTTTCATCAATGTGTTCACAATTAGAAAAATCCATGGCATCTCAGACAGAGATAGCAAAGCTTTTTCTCTAAGATACATATTTTATAAGCTTTGTCCCCAGCAAGGCTTTGTCTAAAGAAATATTCCCCAGAGGATTTCCCAAGAGACCTATTGATGGTATCATGTTCCAAACACTATTTAAGGCTACATTTTATCTTGTTTGATTTTTGACATGAAACATAAAACACATATCAGCACAGAATAATCCTAGTTTGAGACTGTTTTAATTTACCCCATACCCCAAAAGAATGTAACTGTCCAAACTGAAATTATCCTCAAGCAATGACATGGCTGTGTTAATGACCATAGCTGGTAAAAATCTGATTTTGCATTTCACTGGGAAAACAGCATTTACAGTAGCATACTAAGGCATTGTAATACAGTGCTGCAGCAGTGGATGAAAGAAAGGTCTTCTTAGTTATCCTGAGGTTTTGAAAAAAACTATTTCTTACTGTCTTTTCTCTAACTTTGGGGGTTTAGTTTGTCCTACAGGATATGTCAAGAGGGGAAAATATTCAAAGTTTTAATGAACTACAGGTCTAATTCAAGCATTCTCCCCTCACCTTGTCATGCATATTGTTTCTGTAAAAGTCCAGGAAAAAAAAACAAATTTTTAAAATAGATTGTCATGAATTTAATAGTAGAGATATATGATGTAGTGATGATTACAACCTGCTGATCCAGGAAGTTTTATATCCTTTGTTTGCCATGTGTCAATGACACCAAGCTGTGTGGTGCAATCGATATGCTGGAGGGAATGGATGGACCTGGAAAGGCCTGAGAGGTGGGACTGCATGAATCTCATGAGGTTCAATGAGGTCAAGTGCAAAGTCCTGCATCTGATCTAGGGCAATCCCAAGCACAAATACAGGCTGACTGGGCTGAGAGCAGCCCTGCAAAAATGGACTTGTGGGTATTGGTTGATGAGAAGCTCAACATGAGCTGGCAATGTGCCCTTGCAGCTCAGAAAGCCAACCATACACTAGGCTGCATCAAAAGAAGATACCAGCAGGTCAAGGGAGGTGATTCTCCCCCTCTTCTCTACTCTTGTGAGACCCCCACCTGGAGTGCTGGATTCAGCTTTGGGGTCTCTAATACAAGAAGGACAAGATCCTGTTGGAGGAGGTCCAGACAAGGGCCATGAGGATGATGAGAGGGCTGTACAACCTCTCCTATGAAGACAGACTGAGAGAGTTGGAGTTGTTCAGCCTGAAGAGAAGTCTTCAGGGAGACCTTACAGCAGCCTTCCAATACCTAAAAGGGACCTACAGGAAAGATGAGGAGGTACCCTTTTTCAGGGAGTGAAGTGATAGGACAGGGAGTAATGGCTTTAAACTAAAAAAGGGTAGATTTAGATTAGATATAAAGAAGAAATTCTTTACTATGAGGGTGGTGAGGCATGGGAACAGGTTGCCCAGAGAGTCTGTGGATGCCCCTGGAAGTGTTTAAGGAAAGGTTGAATGGGTCTTTGAGCAACCTGGTCTAGTGGGAAATGTCCCTGCCTATGGCAAGGGTGTTGGATTTATGTGATCTTTAAGTTCCTTTCCAACACAAACCATTCTGTGATTCTACATTTCTATGAAGTTGAAGTACTGTGTCTGTGATGTAGCTCCACTCAGTTGAGAAGGCTTCAGGAAGAGGAAAAGGAGAGGGCCCACTTAACCTGAGAGATACAGAGACCTAGGCTGGATGAGACAATTGAGGTAGGATGCCAAAGGGAAAACCTCTTACTATACAGGTCAGAAGGACATGTTTGACTCAATCCATTTCTAGAATTCTCTCTGAACTGCAGGCATAACCTGAACTTTCATTAAGCTCTATAAATTTAAACTTAGTTTTAGGTTTGATCTCAATAACTACAGAATCCAATAAAATTCATCTGGCCACAAAGCTTACTTTCTTCTGCTTTCACTGCTTGCTGTATGTGCAAGTTGCTGTGTAAAAGTAGAAAGTGTCCCAGGTACTGGTGTATGGTAGTGAAAGCTACAGTTAAAAAAGAAGTAAGAGTTAATCTCATTCTGGAGATAAGCCAAGCACTGCTTAAATCAGAAGATGATTCAAAGGAACCAAGGACAGTTTGACATCTTGATCCAAGTAGGAAGAAGCCTTTAAAGGCAGCATGAGGAAAAATTCACTCACTGCGCACATTGGAGTACCATCAGAGAAATTTTTAGGGTAACCCAACCAGCACAGAGAAGAAAAACCTCAAGTCTATCTTCACTTCAGGTTACACTATAAGTCATGTTGATTTTCAGAATGGTTGGTTCCTCACATTAGACATGTCCCAACCATTTCTGTTTTACCTTCTATAGCTGTGAATTGTATGGCAGCTCAGTACCCTTACCTAGAAATGTAAATATTCTGAGATTGACTGGTGCAAGATTGTAAGGGATATGAGTACAGGCTGATCACAGGAGCAGTGGAGATAAGCTAGAATGAGTCCTAAAAGTGTTCTGGGTCTCCAGTTTTGACAAACATATCCCCTTGCTAATGATGACTGGATAATATGTGCTTAATAAGAATCATCTTTTTCTTATTCCTTCCATGATGGCCATTGCCTGCACAAAAGGATCAACAGAATGAATGGTTCTAACTTGAGTTTCAGATGTGAAGAATGTGCAATACGGCCAACAATTAATGAATTTAATAAAAATATATTTAAAATTTAAGGCAATAAGTTTATTATTAAGGCAATAAGTTTATTCTTTACACTGAAAAGAGAAGCTGAGAGCTCCACAGCTGTATTAGCTTTCCTTCAACACTAGTATATTGTGTTTTTGTTGGTGGTGGTAGTGGTGGTGGTGGTATTTTTTTTTCTTTTTTTTTTTTTAAATCAACAGTAACAAGATAACCAAACTACTGTAATCTTGCTAAAGCAGCATACATTGAAGGTATTTGCTTTCATTTACTTAAATGTAATCAATGCATAAAAGAATGTAGTGCTGTTAATTGCATTCTTTACATGCTGCTAATAGAAGCTGGAATACCTTTCAAGAAAATATTGTCTTAAACCATACATTTTCTGCCACTTTACAAGTCAAGACACTCAGAGCAATTACCAGCCATTACCTGTTAATTTCTGTATCTCTGAAATGCTTTTTACTGGATTCTAAGCCCACACAAGAATTTAAACTGATTTGTATAGTCATGAAAGACGTGGAAAATTCTCAGTACCTCAGAGCTGGTAAGCTAGAGGTAAGATTTTACTTAGAAAGAGCTGTTTCACTATATTTGCAGATTATCTTAACATATTCTAGTGGTTCGGGGCATTACAGGATAAATAAATATATTTGATATTGAATATTTCACCAGCCTATATATCTGTATAAAGGGAAAGGATGTGACATGTATCCTATGCCACAGATTTTGAAGATACATCCCTTTAAATCTGAACATTCTTTGCAATTTCATATGCTCAAATGAACAGTAATAATAGATGATAAATTACGAATATAAATATGTTATAGATGACGTCTCAACTCAATCTGAATTTAGTAATATTTATAAAAGGCAAGTAAACAGTGCTGGGTGCGCGGGGAGTCTGTGCTCTACCAACATGCACACATGAACATCTAACTTTCTAAATATACAGAACATTGCTTTTACATACTAAACTCGAGTATGCCTATACATATGTACAATCAGAGTCCATGACTGGGGGAGCATCATTGGAGTTGGTAATCCTGGTTGAAGTGCTCCCATATCTTCCACAACTTAGCAGCCTCCATTTTCCATTCCTTCTGTTAATTACAAACACCGGAGAATTCCAGGGCAAGTCGTGGGAACAATATGTCTCGCTTTAAGATGTTAAGTAACTCGGTCTTCAGGCCTTATGTATCCTAATCTTCCCAGATAGAAGGGAAACATTTCCACCTCCTTTTCAAGGCCAATAGCGCCTGGGTCAAAAGGCACGTCCAAGTCACCAGGGGGCATACCAGCAACGGCCTGCGATGTCTGTAGCCGTGGGGAGGGGCAATGGTGTAGCAGAAGGATCGGTGGACAAATCCGCAGCTCCCTCACTATCTGGCAAACCACACCTTTCTGATTGTGGTCACACATGGCTCTTTAAGGCCTCAGAGACTGCTCGCCAGGTGCTAAGCAATCCCACCACAACCTTGTCGTTTTTAGTTGCAGAGTCCCACACCTTGACTTCAATTTGGCCCCATATTTCAGGATCATAAACTGTCTGATTGTTAATAAAGAGAATAAGCTGTAAGGTTACCAGGACAGTCTTTGTTTCTAAGGACGTATGATTCCCCATAATGCACAACTGCTTACCAGCGAGGGGCAGTTGTGTGCGTGGGTCCGCTTCTCTCAGCTTGAGCTTCTTTCCAGCTCCGGTGCGCCTATGTCCAGTGACTTTTCTATATGAAACAGAGGTTTGCTGAGTTTGGCTGAACCTATCTTCATGAGATGATCAATGTCCTTGTTCCAGTCCCGGTCTCCGTTCTGCTAGCCTGTCCCTATTCATTCCTTTTTCATTATATTGCGTTGCCTTTTTTATCTTGAGGGCAGGCTCTCCTCTTACACCCTTCACCCCACAGCAGTCCTTTTCAAAAACAACTTTTCATTGGTCAAACAACTTTGCCCGGCAACAGCAAACACCCAGCGACTTTCATGCGTAATGGCTGGAGAACAAGCAACCCGAGACTGCATGGTGTCTCCTGAATCGCCCTTTTTTGTTCCCTCTAAACTCTTACATTCCTGAGGGCCTCACCGTTAAGAGTCTGATGTTATCACCATCCATGGGGCTTGCTGACCCCCATGGCCACACTCCCACATCTCCCCTTTCTTTATTAATATCAACCATCTTCTTGACACGAATTATTACTCCATATATCACAAATATCTTCTTGGCTATTGTAATATTCAGATCATACAGGCATTTTTTCTTAGAAAAGCAAACCTTTGATTTCTGTGAGATAACCTGTCTCAAGTACTACAAATCTCAGGGTTAGAAATACTTGCAAATTGAAATATCCATTGTCAGATTCAAATAAATAAACAAAGCCTTTAATGGTTCGTGTTTCTGTTTTACAATTCTTTAGAAAGAATGGAATGTCTTAAATGATCCATAAAAGGGTAGTGTTTTGCTTCAAGGGGTGGCATTCACTCTACCTGAACTTCAAGCATCTAAGTTATTGCTGTGAATCCTCCTGGGGAATCTCCTGCTTACTTTTTTGACCAGACACTGACTTTACACTCATAAATTTTGGTTACTGAACTCAAGTTAGATTCCTAAAGTGGACACTGTTGAGTACCTTTCTAAGCTGATATTTCAGTTTTTGAGTAAGCAGCATCAGAAATTATGTCCTCCATTGTTACTCTGCCTAAAATCAAATTGGCCTCAGTATGTCTGTTCATATATTAGATAAATATGAGCAAATATGAGATAAATATGACAAATATCTCCAGTCTCATGAGATTATGACTAGTCTCAACAGACAGCTGAAGGGCTTTCTCTATAGAGAAAAGGGACTGCTTTTCTCATCCATTTTCCATGACCTCTTTGAAGACTTGAGAAAACAGTCCAGCAGTCGCAGGTCTGAATCTTCAGTTAGTGCTAGTTAGCCTATAGACTCTAAAAGCTATGGCAAGTTTCTCAGTCTAAATTACAGCTCTAGTGGTTCTCCTGAGGAAGTAAATTAAAGGCATTTAATGCCAATTATATATATATGTATTTATATATACATATGTATATATACACAATATATATTATATGTATATATATTTATGTATTTATTTATTTATTTTCAGGGAGGAAGTGGTTAAAGGAAAACAGTATATCATTGCTATCATTATGCATGCATTTGTCTTCTGGCTGTATACACAGAAAGTCACAGTCTATACTTCTGACTACTGTGTAATGCATAAAGGCAGAGGTATATCTTGAGAAAATTCTTTGCTCAGATAGGGAAGCCAAGTAGTGGAAGAAGAAAACTATGTTCTATTATTATTACTCAAGTTTTACATTGAGTAATGTTACGTTAACTGAATAAAGGTCAGCCTTAAGAGATTAGCCACCAAATATTTTTCAGTATTTATTGTTTTATAATCCTAGATTTCATATAAATACAATTTCTGTTTAAAATATTGAAAAGTATTTTCAAATAAAACATATATTTTTATTTTTTTTTCTGTCTGTTTCTGTTATTAAGATGAAAGAACCACATATGAATTGGGGACAGAGAAATAATTCCAGCATCTAAGTGAGCTTTTTCAACTCGGTGAACAAATGTTTCCCAGTTCTTCCTGAGAATAATTTCATTTTCAGTGATGGGAGAGAGGAACAAATTACCTATGCTGTTCTGTGTTAATAACTGTGGTTGACCTCTCTCTGTTTTTCAAGATTGTAAATGTTGCAGCTGTATATTTTCTGCTTCATTTACCTCAACGTTAAATAGATAAGTCTTTTGTATTTTCATCATAAAAACTGTACCCAGAAAGGTTAGTATAGGAAAGGGGCTTACCAAAAGAACAAACCTTCATGTATATCAGATGAAAGGAAAAGAAAATGTTGCTTATCATGGAAAGAGGAGTTCAAAAGCATGACTGCAGAAAAGTAGGCCTGACAAGTTGCTTTGAATTGGCTGAGGGCCTATGTATAATTCAATCATTATTCTTGAGAACAAGTTTATTCTCTCCTTTATTGGTCTCCTTTAAACTGTTATATGGGTTTCCTTCTACATTCTTAATATGACAAAAGCAAACTGACAATCCTGTAACATGAAACGTGAAGCAGATTTGTTCAAACTGCTTCATCTTGTGAGAACCTGAATATCATTAACTCCCGTCACCCAGTCCCCTAAAGTCTCACGCCATGCAATGTATTTCATGTCATTCACTGCAATGTTTGTGGCACACCGAGCTAACTTGTTCATGAATTATCATCACTGGAGTAATCAGGAAGAAAATATAGCACAAGAGGAAGATCCTGCATTACTTTTGCAAGCACGTCATTTTTGTTGAACATCACTGTCTTAATAGACAGTGATAGCATAAAGACTTGAATTGTTTGGGACAAACTAATATTAATAAAAGTATAACAGGATACAAGCAAGGTAAGGTTTTTAAGATGACCTCTCATTAGACCAGTTGATATAGCTCTAAAACCACACGAACCTTTTGGCACACTAGTCTAATGTTATATAAAGATATAAAGCCTCAGTTTCAGGCATGAATAAGCCTTTGTGCCTGAAAAAAAAAAAACATCTTAGCATCTTTCTTTTCCTGATTTGTTGTTTCATTATTTTTTTTCCAGAAGTTTTAGTTAAGTTATTCTTTTAATTCAATGAAAACTATGAGACATTTCTAAGAGTTATTTGCTCAGTTACCAGTTCCCAACCCAGAATTTGAGACCTTATACATGGTATTCTGTGGAAGTTAAAATGCAAGGATTCCTGCCTTGCAGTGGAAAGTTTTAGAAGTATTGGTTTAGGCCATCATGTCAAATAAAGACTGGAGGATATTATTTGGTATTATAAAGCTAATGGATCCAACTGGCCCTTCCACCCATAACAGCTTTTTATTCATCCAAACAAGGTCATGTAATTTCTACACACCTCAGCTTTGTTTTTTTCATCTATACAGGTCAGAGGAGAATATGCCTTTTAGCCCCAAAATATTGGTGGGCATATTTGGAACTGAAACTTCTATTAAAAGTAGACTTATTTTGGATGTCATTTAGACTTTGAAATATTTGGCATCTGTGACACCTAATGTGGTTGCTATCTTTTCTGTTTGGGCTGTTTCTCTTTCATCACAAGCTTTTACAAGATAATATTGGGCCTTTTAAATTTAATTAGAACCTTATTTATTCTCTTTCTGGATCTGGCTCTGCTAATTATGGTCTGAATCTTTTTCAGTTCTTCATACCCAGTAAAAATATTATTAGATAGCTCTTTGTTGTGGCATTTCACAATTTAAAATGTATGCTTCTCATTGAAAATATTATACACATCACTTCAGCACAGTATTTCATAGAGAACATATTATAATATCTGGGCTTTGGAAATGATTTTTTCTCATGCTGAATTACATGTTTTAAGTACACATGCTAACATTGCATTTATGAAGAGACAGTTATACAAATTTCTACTCACAATTACGTGAATTGCATTGCAGACTTTAACCAAGTTACCACTTACCATGAATAAGAGGGAAAAGTTTGTCCCAGCCAGTTACCTGTGTATGAGTAAACTAAGAAGGGATAGGATGCTGGCTTGAGCATTGGCATACGATACTGATAAAATCTGAGTATGGTTCTTGGCATAGTTCTGTCATGTGCCAGCTAGCACTCTACCAGGTGATAGGGGTCAGCACGGATTAGGGATTATTTTCGAAAGATAGCATAGATGAGGCTATGGTACTTGTGGGGTGGGGAAATGAGTTTAGCTATGTAGACACAAGCTATGCAGGTCCACTCAGTAGGTCTGAACCATCGAAGTAAGTCTAATAGCAATATTAGACTTACTTATTTTCTATCTTACCAAATATAGTAGTAACATTAGTTATCATATTTTATTTATAAATTGCCAAATTCTGTTTTTATGAACTTCAACACATTAACCTTAGAAAACGGTATTTACTTAGTTAGATCAGAGTTAGATTTCTTTGCTTGAGTATGGAAGATGCTGCTCCCTGACATGTACCTAGAGTAAACATCAATAATCAAATAAATCTCACAAAGGCTTAGATACAAAGTTAGTCAGGAATAGTATTTTTTTTCTATGAAACCATTTAATCAAAACAAGTCTAGAATATTTTATTTGTAATTTTGGTTTAAAAACTGCAGTCCTAAATTGCTAAATCATTGCTCCACATTCACATTTCCACATATTGCTTAGGTTCCCTTCCCGGATGGCATATATTGTTGTATTCAATAGGACTGCTCATGTGATTATGAGGTTTTGTGGCATGTGAAAGCTTGCAAAAACAAACAAAAAAAAAAAGAGCACTGTAATGCCTCAGTATTGAAAATATTGAAAATGCTTCAACAGTTGCTATTATTAGGAAAAGAGCTGTTTTTCAAAAAGAATGGCTACAGGAGAATTAAATTTTTCATACAAAAACATTTGAAAGAAAACTTGTGAGCTGTCCATTACATTTTCCAATTTACAATCTACTTGTCTGGTAGATTCTTGTTCTGCCATGAAGAATCATAGAATCATTAAGGCTGGAAAAGACTTCCAAGACCATCAGGTCCAACCATCCCCCTACCACCAATGTCATCCACTAAACCATGTCCCTGAGCACCATGTTCCACCCTTTCCTAAAACACCTGACTCCAACACCTCCCTGGGAAACACGTTCCAGTGCCTGACTACTCTTTCTGAGAACAAATGTCTCCTAATTTCCGACCTAAACCTCCCCTGGCACAACTTGAGGCTATTCCCTTTAGTTCTATTGCTAGTTATCTGGGAGAAGAGGCCAACCTCCACCTCCTCACAATTTCCTTTCAGGTAGTTGTAGAGAGCAATAAAGTCTCCACTGAGCCTCCTCTTCTTCAGGCTAAGCAACTCCAGTTCCCTTATCTGCGCCTCATAAGACTTGTGTTCCAGGCCCTTCACCAGCTTTGTAGCCCTTCTCTGGACACACTTCAGTAACTCAAATATCTTTCATAAAATGAGGGGCCCAAAACAGAATACAGTACTTGAGTTGCAGCCTCAGCAGAGCTGAGAACAGGGGGACTATCACCTCCCTGGTTCTTCTGGCTACACTACTCTTGATGCTGGGTGCCTTCTTGGCAAGACTTCTTACAAGCCAGGATGCTGTTGGCCTTCTTGGCCACCTGGGCACACTGACAGCTCATGTTTGGGCAAGCATCGATAAACACCCCCAGATTCTTTTTATCTGCACAGCCTTCAAGACACTCTGCCCCAGGCCTGCACCGTTGCATGGGGCTGTTGTGGCCAAAATGCAGGAACCAGCACTTAGCCATGTTGAACCTCATCCCACTGGCCTCTGCCCATTGCCCTATCCTGCCCAGGTCTCTCTGCAGGGCCTTCCTACCCTCCAGAAGACTGACACTTCCACCCAACTTGGTGTCATCTGCAAACTTACTGAGGGTGCACTCAATTCCCTCAGGTGGATCCCATCTGGTCCCATGGACTTGTGACAGTCCAGGCAAAGCAGCAGGTCTCTAACTGTTTCCACCTGAACTGTGGGTGGTTTCTTCTGCTCCCTGTTCCAGAATTTATTACTGAAAATTTTATATTGTTTCTTCCATAGTAAGATGTCACTTCAGAAGATAGTATTTTGTCTAAAAAAAGTGCAGGAAACACCAATGCCAATACTGTTTCAAAGTTATTTCTGTAAGGAATTTCAATTTTCAACTAAAAGAAATAGAACCATGAACCAAACTTCAAGGATTTATATTTATAGGGATCTCTACTGACTTTAAGAAGAATATATGTTCCAGAAGAGATGATTCCTGCCCCAAAGATATAGAACCATATAAAAAAAAATTATAGGTTGGAACAAGAAAGCATTGGCATGATCTTTCCGCAATACTTATTTCCGTTGCCTATGAGGATGGAGAAATTTGTATCAGTCAGGAACTGCATATAACTTTTTACTTCATCCTACTGCTTTATCTCATAAAGACCAACCAGTAGTACCAATGAACTCACTTTTGCAAAAATAGTATCAGTATCATTAACAGTTTACTACTGAAGTCAAACTTAGGGTTACAGTAAGTATTAAAACTTTTACAGGATCATGAAGGAATCCCGATGAACCAAGAACACAATTTGAAATTTCTTATTCCCATTGAGATTTTCTTTATAACTTCTCAGATTTTTTTGCCACCCCTGTATTAACATTACTGAGTCATGAACTCTTTAAAAAACAGGACGTAAAACTAGGGAATTCACACATGTCATACCTGAGGTTATATCTTTGATTTTTGGCACTGCCACAAATAATGCAAGACTTTCAGGCATGCTAATGTAGTATTTGCATATGAGCCAAAAGACTTTTTTATTCTCTGGCCTGTCTTTATTTACCTTATAGCTTAGGCATTCTTTAAATGCATTTGTGTCCACGAACTAGCGCAAAAGAGATTATTAGTGCTTTCTGAGCAATGAAAACAAGCAAGCTAAGCGAAAACACTTTTGAATTTTTCTAGCTTTACGTTGTAGGTTCATGGCTCCTTCAACATTGTGCTGTCAGCGTATTTTACTAGCCTATATCATTTTTATAGATCATGAACAGTAGATGCCTAAATGTTGACCCCTGTCAGGCCCCAGTAAATCTAGTTTTCCACAATCTAACATAACTTCTCTGTTTTCTGTTTTTCTATCAGTGCTTTATCCACTCCCATGTACTTCTCTAGATCCTGGCAACTTTTAGCTTAAACAGAGACCAGTAGTATGGAACTTTGTCAAAATGTTCTGAAGATCCAAATAAATTATACTGTGTTTTATCAGCTTTGTCTGCAGCCTCCTGAAACATCAAGTTAGCCAAGACCTTTTCTTTCTAAATCATTCTGGTTATCTCTGTTAGTTTAGCACCATGTATTTACTTTTATAACATGTCCTTTGCTGTATTCTGTATTAAATACCATAGTGATGGAATTGCAGTTCCTTGGGAATGCCCTTTTCAACTTTGTGTAGAGCTGTACTGTATTATCCATTCATTTCACTCATGGTGTGTTAACTGAATAGAACAAGCTTTCCCGTACTCCACTGAAAACCAACCCCAAGTACTATATGAAAAGTACTATATGAATCCTAGAGGTGTTTTTCTTTGTTTGTTTGTTTGTTTTTTAATTATTATTTGTTTGTTTGTTTGTTTTTGTTTTGTTTTGTTTTGTTTTTCCTCCAGATTTCTGTTTAGGGGTCACTAATTGTTCAAAGATTTCCACTACTGTTTCATAAGTTTTGAACAGATTAATGTTTACAGGTTTATACTGAGGACTGTGATGTCAACAAAGTTACATCATCTTTACAGCAAAAGTTTTCAAAATGTCTTCAGCAAAGTATAGAATATTTGAAAGATACTTGAGATATTGTTAGATATTGTAGGCCATTGTTTTGTTGGTGGTGGTGGTGGTGGGGATTTTTTTCTAGAGGATATCTGTGCTATCAATTAAATCATGCAGATATCAATATGTATACCTAAGTTTCCATTTCAAATTGGATTTTAAAATTTTGTAATCGGTTTTAATTGGCCATCTTTTGCAAAATCAGTTTTGATTGGCCATCTTTTTTTCTGGGATAAAAATCCTTTTTTTCCATGCTTAAAACTGGTTATTTTTTTCCTGAATATTAAAGACTTAACAAGAAGACATGTTAAGATGAATATTTGATTTGTTCATTTTTCCAAGAAAATTCCTGTTTTTATAAAATCTTCACAGAATTTATTTTTAAATGACTTGCAGATTTTTTATGTTTTGTTCTTGAAATTGTCAGTTTCTTTAAGATTTGATTTTTATGTAAAAGTCAGTCAACTGCTAAGGTAAAATATGTTTATCTGTTCAGTTATCACTTTTTTTTTTTTTTTGGAACTGTTGACACTACTGTCAGCTTCAGTACATTTCTTTTTCTTTAAACTATCTATAGACCTGATGGACTGAATAAACATTTGGTTTGTTAAATCAGTGTTATCAGTAACACCTGTTATCAGTAACAGCTAAGCATCTTGTAGCTCCACTTCTGCTATTTGAGGATTGTTCATGAAAAGACATTGGCTTTGCTTTGAAGTCTCAATATGCTAAACATAGGGTTCCAGTGCTATCCCCCAAACATTTTCAGGGACACCCTAACTGACTTCCAGATAGATTTCCCAGCCGATGGATATTGGTCCCTTGAAGATTTTGTGTCACATCTAATTACTTTGCAAGAGTCTTAGGCAACCTACTGTGTCTCAAATGGCATAAAATAATTAAACTCACAGTGGAGTTTGTGTCCCCTATTTTAGATATGTGCACTGAAGATATTTTTGACTGGGCAGGTCACATTAAACCACTTTTACAGTCAACTGAATAAAATAGTCTCTTCTAGTGTGCAGCTCATCTTAATGTATTTTAGGAATCATTGAGAAGAAATGAGTCTTATCTACAAGTGCTTATTTCTCTCTATTAGTTTTCTCTTGAGAACCCCATGGATCCTAGAGTACAGGTTTCTCTGGTCCGGGTGCATTGGATGCCCCAGTAAGGAAAAAGAATTAAATCCATCATCAATGCATTTAATGCAGTCTGTAAGTCCAAGTGTAGCTCTTTAGTATCATCATGACAGGACTCTAGATTCCTTTTCATTTATTTATTGCAACTTGTTTTCTCAAATAGTTTGTTTTAAATATGTAACCGTCTTGCCTGAGTGTAACTGAAATGCCTACATGGGCCTGGTAGATGTGACAGAGAACCTTTGGAAGAGCTGTGTTTCCTGGAATTATAGTTGCAGGCCAAGAAAAACACACTTCAAATGCCACTGAGTGTTTACATTTCAGAATCTGACTGTGTCTGGATCTCCAATGACTTAAAGTGGAGGTCATGTGGGCAACTACACTGCAGCTCTTCAAAAGTTCTGATGTCTGAAGGAAGTGAAATTGCACTTTTTCTATTAATATGCTCACAGAATGATTCAGTTGATTAATATTAGGTATGCAGATCCATTGAGATACCCATATGAGAAATGCAGCCTAACCTGTTAATGTAACCTGTAGGAGTATAACTGTCACTCTAGAGGTGCATGAATTGTTTAAATCCCAGATTGTAACTGTCTGCTAGGCACTAAAAGCCTATGTTTCAGCAGGTAAATTGCATCCTTAAGTTTAGGCTGACTAGCTCTAGAAGAACTTAATGCTTGGAGGTAGGAGCATGACGTTTCTCTGAGAAATCCTGAGTATAATGATATTGCTAAATAAAATAAGTACAATCAGAAAGAGTTAAAGTACCAAACGCTTGTTCATTCACAGTTCTTAGGGCACTCTCTGGCTGTGTTTTAGATTAGCCCATCCCGTTCTTTCCAAGAAACTTTTGTTATAAGTAGAGATAGTTCTACACTGGATGAATATGAGCCATTTTATATTACCTGGTCTCTAGATAGGTACCTGGTTTCACTTGCTTTTGAAAACTCTCCCTCAAAAGCCTCAATTAAGGCTTTTCCTCTTTAGCTGGATGTAAGAAGATTTGCTGTACAAGAGATTAAAAAATGTAAGAGGGCTCCTGGTCTAGTTGATAGGGGACTCGCAGCAAACTGGTGAATCTCAAGAACTGGTGGCTGCCTGTATATTTAGCTTGAGAAGACTTGGATAATGTACAAAAACAGGCCCTTTATCCTTTTTCAGTAACAGAAATACAGTTAGAATTCAGAGTAATTCAATGTCAAGTACAGAGTATATTCTTGAACAGAGGTTACACGTGTGTCAGCAGAATCTATTTTTGCTCATGTACTTCTGCATACAAGCTACAAAAATCCACTGAGAAGGTCCATTTTGATCTATACAGATAGGAGTGCATGAATAATCCAGGGGGGAGTACCTCTGTACTAAACTCTTTGTGTTTTAAAAATGATTCATTTAAAAAATCCATACTGAAGATATTTGGAAGATAAGCCTTTCAGTGATAACTTTCATTTCTAAACAGAGAAGGGATTTGAACTCAGGATTAGACTATTGCAATTGTTGAGTTATTTTTCTTCCTGGAACCAGTACTGCAATATTACAGTCTACAAAGCAAATCCTATAGAACTCTATAAACAAAACAGCATCTGGATGAGCTACTTACTTAAACTGAAGTAAATATATTAAAAGAAGCAGCAGCTGCCACAGTTAAAATATGAATTGATTTAAATCCATGATCAATTCACCCTGATCTTTAACATAGTAATCTGACGTCATGGCATTGGTCAGCACAATTCAATCTTTTCAATCTTTTAGGAAATAAAAACAATAAATAAATAAATAAAAGAAAAAAAAGCTTACTGGCTGAATTTCTGTCCTGTTGCTATCTTACCTTGAGGTCTTTATTGATATTTAAATGTTACAATAAGAGCCATCACAGAGGGAAAAAAAAAAAAAAAAAAAGTGGAGGGAGGGGAGAAGGAGGGATAAAGGTGTTTAAGAAAAGAATGAGAGAAAGAGAAGAGAAAACTGACTTATTTCAATAATCTCATATAGCCAATTGCTGCAACATTTTCTTCTGCCTTTTTTTTTTTTTTTTTCTGTGGGAAAGTGTAATAAGCTTGCATTGATCTATGGACCTTATTCCTTGGGGAAATATGAGTCACAGATGCATACTTTGGAGACACTCTTAAAAAATATTATCTCTCAAGTGTTGTGTGAAGCTTTACAGCCTTCTTCCTGCAAATCTTCCATGTCACTGTTAGAACCAAGTCCAGAATATTTACATCTAAACAACTTATGGCATCTGTCAATAAAAATTCACTCTGCTCCTAAACATTTCTAAGTGCAGCATTTAAAACTGCATAAACAGGAGTGAACTAGTAGCAGTCTAAAGTTGTCATCATTGACAGTTATGATTTATCTTAACTCTCCCTAGCCATTTGGCTAAAGTTTTAAGTAAACACTTTCAGTCTTCCTCATGTTCTCTTTACTGCCACCTCCCACTAATAAGAGATGTTGCCAAGAAAAGCAGCCAGACAGTTCATTTACCTCCCAAACTTGCCTGAAAGTAGTTTGCCTGGTTTAGACAAGGGTTGAAACTACTACTGCACATTTTCAACAGATGGAACAATGCTTCACAAATTATTTACATTAAAGTTATTTGCTTTCAGGATGTGTGTTTAACGAATGGTTACTTGAATGAAATATTGCAGCTCAGACAGAGAATGCAAGCAATTCAAGCAAGCCATTTATGGTGATAGATGTAGCTGTGATCCTTAATTTTCTACAAAGCAATGTAGCATTTTGTCCTCATTCTTCACTAGCTCCTTGAATCTGACAAAAGTATGGTTTCTATTTTCACTCTCTTCCTCCTCTGCTCTCCTTCTCCCCTGCAGGCATAGTTCCATTAATCAGCTATGTAGCAATAATACCTTGCACTGATAAGACCTTCTATCATTAGCAAATCTTCAGAGATCCTTGTAAATATTAAATTCATAGGATCACATGAAGAACTCATAGTTATCCCCATTTTAAAAATGAAGGTATAAAGGTTTTACAAAGCCTTTATGTGTTAATTGAAGCCAGCCAAATACAGAAATAAACTCTGAAAATCCAGCTCATTTGCCTATGTTCAGTTTCACATACTGTTGTTTTTCTTTAAAAGAATATAAATAAATAAATAAATAAATACAAGGTCACTGCAGCTAGCTAGCATCACTACTGTTCTGAAATTTTAAATGGGAGAGTGAATTGAACAGAAACTTCTAGTAGTTTTTAAAGAAGAAAATCTGTATGGAGTTTTTCCTTTTATGATCAGCTTGAGTTGGACAGCATAACATTGCTACATGGCATTACACTATGAAACTTACGAAAATAACAGAATCCAGCCATCAATTATTATTAAATAATAGTTAGGTAGACTGGACAGTTGCAAAAAAACAAAGAGTAGCTTCAAAAAGGGGGACCACTCCACCTTGAAATTCTTTCTGTAGGCTAGTAAATAATTTCTTTAAAACACCAGACCAACAGTATGATTGGAAAAGTTTTATCAATCTATACAAAATAATAGGAATGTTCCTGACAGTTTGCTGTTTGATTCTGCAGAGAAGATCATATTAGCAAAGATCCCAAATGAATGTTTAGCATCCACCAAAATGAACAAGTAAAAAATAAATGAAATAAAATAAAATAAAAAAAAAATAATAATAAAATAAAATAATTAAAATAATAAAATAAAATAAAATAAAATAAAATAAAATAAAATAAAATAAAATAAAATAAAATAAAATAAAATAAAATAAAATAAAATAAAATAAAATAAAATAAAATAATAAAATAAAAAGGCTTTCCTCAGATTGTGGAATGCCTCAATACTTTTTGCTCTTCCAAGAGGAACACAAGATAGCATTTCCCAGGAAGATCTCTTCCTTTTTAATTGGAACTTCATGGGTTTGGCAGGTTGGCTGGGTTTACAAGCTGAAAGGTGATATTCTCCATCCTTTTCTTGGGTTGCAGATATCAACCTGGATCTGCTTATATATTTTTTTCTGAACTAGTGAATTTCTTGAAAATTTTACAATTCATGCTTTCTAAATTTATCCATAATTTTTCACCCTAGACAAGTTTGCAATAGAAACAAAGTGTTTTTTTTTTTGTTTGTTTGTTTCAAAGAAAATGGTTAAGTTCTTCATTACAGACTTTGAAACATCTGAAACTTTGAAACATCTACAAAAGCATAGAAATACAAAATACTCATCCTTGAGTAAATTAAAAAGCTAACCTTAGCTACTCCAATGCCCTACATTATTTCACATCTACCTTTCCTTTGATAAGGATAAAATATTCTCTTCCTTCTTCCATTTGTCTTTCATCAAAACTGTACTATCTTTTTATTTGGTAGGAAGTAAGTTTTAACTATAAAGAATTCTTTACCAGATATATTCTTTTTCTATTGTTTCAATTTGCGCTGGGGCTTTCTGCTTCCTAGGAAGTTTGCTTTGAAATCATATTTACTCAAATGCATATCCTTTTGTTTTGTGACATTTTTGGAATATATAGATTTTCAAGATGGTTGTTATTTTTTAAAAAAATCATATCTCAGAAGATTTCACAGTATACACGTTTTATCACTACCCCTCATCCCCCAGTACTCATTTATATAAACTAGCTTTAGGCATACAATGCTAATCCCTCTAGGCTTCCAATGGGGAGAGCTATGTCCCACCATAGAGCAATTTAATGTAAGAAACTTAGTGGGATATAAATCCATAATGCTTCTTACTGAAACTAGCAAGTTTCATTAACAAGTTCTCTTCAAAAGCATCCTAAGAGTGCTTAATGCACCATGGCAGTGATGAAGACTAGCAGCATAGTGGGCTGTATCAACAAGAGTAAAGCCAACAGACTAAAGGAAGTAATTATTCTCTTTTATTCATTAGACTACATCTGGAGTACTGCATTCAGTTTTGTTCCTCCTCCCTCCTCTATCAGCTTAAATGACATTCATAAACTTGAGACACCCCAGTGGTGAGCTGCCAAGATGGTCAGTGCTGGACAACTCACTCTGCATGAAGAAGTTGAGGGACCTGGGCCTGTTCCTCTTAGAGAAGAGATGGCTTCTGGGGGAAAGACTGCCGGCTACTGACAGGAAGACCAGGTGACTCACTAAAGTGTGTGCTGGGAGAAAGAAAGATAATGGTCATAAACTGAAATATGGGAAGATTTTACTGTTCATAAAGAAAAACATTTTCACTGTGAGGATAGCCCAGCATTGGAGCAGGCTGGCCATGGAGGTTGTACAGGCTCTGTTCCTGCAGGTTTTCTAGATCCAAATGAAAAAGTCCTGAGGAACCTGACCTGACCTGATTGCTAACCCTACTCTAGACAGGAAGTAGAACTAGAAACCTCAGTAAGTCTTTTCTGGTCTGAATGATTTTATTATTTTTTGAAATTAAAAATAATAAATAAATAAAGGAAAAAAATCTCTGGTGTCAATTCAAAAAAGTGAGAACAAGCATTTTTAAACCCAAATATATTTTGTCTTCTGTTAGTGTAAGTGGAGACATAACTGAAGTTAATGGCTATACTATGTAACAAAACTACTATAAGTGGAATAGGAATAGTCCAATGTGTTTTATACATGTAAATAATATTTTAGGTTGATGTTGCTAACACTAGAGGAAACATTTTCCTTTTTGTACTGCTGTTTTCCTTCCTGACATACCAGGGAACGTTGTACTTCCTTCTTAGGGTATGTTCTGTGGCACTGTCCTCTGTGTAACACCAGGCTCAGAAAAGTGTAGTATAAAACCATTCATCCATATATATACATGGTATGGAGTATGAAACATTGTAAGACACTAAAATCATGGAAAAATGAAGTACAGAGGTAGTACAGGGAAAAAAAAAAAAAAAAAAAAAAACTCATTTAAACTCATTTACAGAATCACAGAATCACAGAATCACAGAATCACAGAATTTTCTAGGTTGGAAGAGACCTCCAAGATCATCGAGTCCAACCTCTGACCTAAAACTAACAGTCCCCACTAAACCATATCCCTAAGCTCTACATCTAAACGTCTTTTGAAGACTTCCAGGGATGGTGACTCCACCACCTCCCTGGGCAGCCCGTTCCAATGCCTCACAACCCTTTCAGTAAAGAAATTCTTCCTAACATCTAACCTAAAACTCCCCTGGCGTAACTTTAGCCCATTCCCCCTCGTCCTGTCACCAGGCACATGGGAGAACAGGCCAACCCCCACCTCGCTACAGCCTCCTTTAATGTACTTATACAGAGCAATAAGGTCACCCCTGAGCCTCCTCTTCTCTAGGCTGAACAAGCCCAGCTCCTTCAGCCGCTCCTCGTAGGACTTGCTCTCCAGGCCCCTCACCAGCTTCGTCGCCCTTCTTTGGACCCGCTCAAGCACCTCGATTTAAACTCATTTAAACTCATTTAAGGACATCAGGATCTGTGCCCAAGTATGGTCTGAGTGTTAAGTTGTGAATGTGAAGGATGGAAATGAAAATATAATGAAAAATTTCATTTACACTTATCTGACCTGACCTGATCTCTGGATAAGAGGTTTGTGTAATCTTGAGAGCTATACTAGACACCCTAATGAAGGCAACATAGTTTGAGGGCCTCCTGCGAGAAAAAGACTACTCATAAAATATACAAGTACAAGACCAGATGTCCTAGGAATGGAAGATAGAGGACAGTGTATTTTGTATGGGTGCTCATCTGAAGGATAACATTATCACAACCAGTTAGCATTGCTAGTTAGAAAGAGATATTTAGGTTCAACAACATCAACTAGTAGCACCCATGGGTTAGAAGAATTCATCTAACCTAATGTTTGGAAGAATCACAAACTCACAGAATGGCAAAGGTTGGAAGGGACCTCTGAAGATCATCTAGTCCAGTCCCCCTGATGGGCAGGATCACCTAGAGCACATTGCGTAAGATGGCATTCAGGTGAGTTTTGAATATCTCCAGAAAAGGAGACTCCACAGCCTCTCTGGGCAACTTATTCCAGTGCTCTGTCACCTGCACAGTAAAGAAATGCCCTCTCATATTCAGTGTCTCAATAAGCCCAAGAAAAAAGGATTCAAGGCACACAAGAATGATAATGGAAGAATCTGACTCACATCTGAAAAAAAAAACACAAATGCCATAAGGTGCCAAAATGTTCAACTGAAGCATTTTGTAGGTTGTAGAATACAATAGTAACATCCTCCAGCCATTTCAGGGGACATTTCTTGGAAGGAAACTAAATGGAAAATAAATAATGAAAAGTGTTTGGCCCAGAGTGGTGTGAGATTGTAGTTAGCAATGCTGTCTCCAGCAATGAAAACATGAACACCAGTGGGCATTAATGTCTGAATTATGGTTTCTTTCTGTATAGCTCAGTTTTCAATCCTGGCAGTGCTATGCATATTAGATTATATATACAAATTCTTAATATAGCATAGTGCGTAATATGCGACTTAATAACATACAAAATGTGCTGAATAGAATGCAATGGAAAGTAATAATTTCATATTGTTTAGTGTTTAATATATTGCAAGTATTTTAAGTCTATAGAAACTCATCTATCAAGAATTCCTGTGCAGCTTTTCAGAGAATTCAGTAGCTTTATTCCTCGTTTAATACCATGGCAAGCAAACAGACAAATAATAATAATAATAATAATAATAATAATAATAATAATAATAATAATAATAATAATAATAATAATAATAAGTGGGTGGTGATTTTGAGTGACCCCTTTTATCAAAAAGTAAATATCTATCTTTTGAAAGCATCTACTTTCTTTTTAAAAAAAAAAATAATAATAAAATAAAATAAAATATTTATTTTTATAGCTCAAAACAGAAAACACAAGTTTTTTTCTCCCTCTTTTTTAATGGTTTCATTATTGCATGTTTCATAGGAAATAGGAAGTCTTACTAGGAGTGGCTGAGAGAGCTGGGGTTGTTTAGCCTGGAGAAGAGGAGGCTCAGGGGCAACCTTATCACTCTCTATGGGTACCTTAAGGGAGGCTGTAGTGAGATGGGGACTGGTCTGTTCTCCCACGGGCCCAGAGATCGGACAAGGGGAAATGAGCTAACATTGCACCAGGGTAGGTTTATGTTGGATATTCGGAAAACTCCTTTACTGAAAGGGTTGTAAGGCATTGGAATGGGCTGCCCAGGGTTGAGTCACCATCTCTGGAGGTCTTTAAAAGATGTTTTTAAAAGATGTTTAGATGTAGAGCTTAGCGATATGGTTTAGTGTTAAGCCAGAGGTTGGACTTGGTGATCTTGGATCTCTCCTCCAACCTAAATGATTCTGTGATTCTGTCTGAAATGATAAAAAAACCTGCCTTACTAGATACCTCTGTTTGCAGGTATTTTGGATCCATTGGGATGATGGAAAGCAATATCATGGATGTTGACTTCCTTTAGAATATAATGGAATGGAACGGAATGGAATGGAATAGAAAAGTAGAACAGAACAGAACAGAACAGAACAGAACAGAACAGAACAGAATAGAATAGAATAGAATAGAATAGAATAGAATAGAATAGAATAGAATAGAATAGAGAGGCATTATCCAAATGCCTCTTGAACACTGACAGCCTTGGGGCATCAACAACCTCACTAGGAAACCTGCTCCAGTATTTGACCACCTCATGGTAAAGACATTTTTCCCAATGGAAAAAACGGGTCTGAACCTCCCAAAGTGTAGCTTTTTGCCATTCCCATGTGTCCTTGTCATTGTTTACTAGGTAGCAGATACAGGCACATCCCTCCCCATTTCACAGAATCACCCAGTGGTTCACGTTGGAAGGAACCTCTAGAGATCATCTGGTCCAACACCTTTGCCAAGCAGGGTCACCTGGTGCACATTGCACAGGATCACATCCAGGTGGGTTTTGAATATCTCCAAATAAGGAGACTCCACAAACTCTCTGGACAACCTTTTCAAGTGCTCTGTCACTCTTACAGTAAATAAATGTTTCCTCATATCCAGCCAGAACTTCCTGTGTTTCAGTTTGTGCCTCTTACCTTGTCCTCTTTCTTCTCCTCAGGAAGCTACAGAGAGAACTGACGTCACCTCTCAGCCTCCTTTTCTCTGGACTGGACAACCCAAGTTGTGAGGACAGCCTCTCCTCACAAGACATGCCTTTCTTTTATCAGCTTGTTACCTCCTCTGGACACTTTTAAGTTCCTTAATATCCTCTTTATATTGGGAAGTCCAGAACTGTACACAGTATTCAAGGTGAGGCTGTACTAATGCTAAATATAGTGGTAGAATCACTTCTTTTGACTGGCTGGCTATGCTATCCTTAATGCACCCCAAAATGAAATTTATATATTGCTTGGCTCCACCCAGAATCATACTCTTCAAAATGTTTTTTAGAGTACTATCCCCACACCAGTACATATTTGTATTTTTGTAGAATGAGCAATGCAGGGAATTCATGAGCTCAGAAAATCTTCAGAGTTCCTTTTGCTCAAACCCACATTCTGGTTGTTAGGAAATGGAGAAAATACTTTGTCCACTGCAAAGACCATAAACATTGACATAAGTCCAGCTGTGGGCCCCTCCACATGACACTGTACAAATTCTTTTGACACAAGCTGGCACAGACTTTTCAAAGGCATCCATCCACCTTTTCTAGAACTTTAAGTGAGACTTCATTTTATCACAAAGGCACCATGTTCAAGAGTAGGAATACAGATCAGTCTGTTGTGGATCTCATTTCAGAGACCAATGCAGTTATATTACTTGGGGTCAGGTTCTCAACTAAGTTATGCCAGTGAACAGTAACTAAACAAAAGCACGCAAACAGCATGCAACTTCAGCAACATTACAATAAATTTGGGAAGGAATGGAAGCCAATATTGTGGTGGGTATCTGCATCAAAACCTGACTGAACAGAAGAAAAACTCTTGGGTAAAATTATGTAAAAGAAAGTGGAAGAGAAATTTAATATGATTCAAGTTGCAATGTGAAAATAAAATAGTTATCAGCAACTTACTGATAACAAATTAAACAATTTACCACTATTAAATAATTAATCATTTTACTGATAATTCATTAAACAAAAATGTATTTACAATGACTCATATCTGTACACTGATCTCTTTCTTCTAAATAACTGCTATATAATCTTAAACGAAAATTACAAACTTCTGACACTTTTTGGTGGAGAAAACATCTATATCTAATAAACTGTGATCATTGCTGTTGAAATATTTGTACACATATCACAAATTTCAAGTAACACAAGATGACTTGCAAATGTTATACCTTGAAGACAATTTTCCCCTCTTTTTTGTGTTGCATTTTGGCAGATGTCACATGCTTGTATAAAACAGTAAGCCAATAATTTATACATTTGTACTGTGCTTGTGGACAATGAAAACCACCAAAAGAGTGAAGAATCTCAATTTGGATTTGAATACTATAGTTTAGGCCCAGATTTTATACTTTATCATTGAGTCACAATAACATTATAAATGACATGTTTTGCAGTGTATTGTGTAACTATTATTTATGTAGTATCATAAATATACATCATTATAATGCAATGATCCATAAACTGTAACTGGATCAAAATAGGACATAAGTAAATCCATGTATCTAATGTGCTCTGAGCTTTGGAAAAATGCTATTAGAAATGTGATGTTAATGGGGAACCTGTGTTCTGGACAAACTAAATTAAACTAGCATACCTGAACTTTGTGAAAATCTGGATCCAGACCTCAGCTTTTGAGCTCTAGTCTGTCCTGCAATCAATTATGCAATACTTGGTTACCAGAGATGGTTTCAGGAAACCTCCTCTATTTTTCAGCTGTTTGCGTTCTGCACAGATGAAGCATTAATCTTCTGGTAAGTTCCATTATTACAGTCTTTTCAGGAACGAGTGCTGAAATCACTGGCTGATGACACAAAGTGTTGAAATAAACAAGTATTAAATCATTAATAACTAAGCATAACAGTATCATCTTGGCTGCCTCTGGAGAGTTTGGAGTGGTATGGGATACAAGTGATGTCCTTTGGTATTTGCCTGTGTTGACTCTAAATCTGGCCACGCTGAGGCAAGCTTGGCAGCTGCAACACCCACATGCCAGTTCTGGAATTAAATTTTCCACCAGTTGGAAAGGGAGCTGGCACATTTGCTTGGCTGGTTCTAATAAAGTCATTTCTGGGCTAGGTCTATAACAACCTGTGGGACTGTTTAATGGCCAAGCTGCTGGTGGGCTATTTGTTTTAACACGTCCATTATCTTATGAAAGAATTTTCCTGTCTGTAATACATCAGAGGATGAAGGCTGGTAAAAAGGCAAAATATATTGAATCTTCAAAATTCTTTATGGCTTTGAGGGAAAATAGGCACAGACAGTTTTAATCTATTTTTCTACAATACATTTTAAGTGAAGACATTTTATACTCTATAAGATTAATAGATCTCTAATGGAATGATCCTGTAGCATTTGAAAGAACTGGAATAATGTTTTCTACATAAATATATTGTTTCTGTAGGATTTGCTAGAAATATAAATTTATGTATAATTAGATGTTTAAAAATATTTTATCTAGTTATATAGTGGATAAGTTCTATATAATGACTTTTTTTTTAAAAAAAAAAGAAAAAAAAGAAAAAAAACACTATTTGAGAGGATACTGCCTGATATTATGTTTTCTATTGAAGTTTATCTATGTTTCCATAAATCTCTAACAGGAAGGGCACTTGCATTTCTCCCCATTTGGAATACCACCAAAGCTTTCATCTGGTTAGAGGGAAGGGGATCCCTGTCTCAAAAACAAATCATTTTGGGGGGGTTGGAAAGTCAGTGGGAGAGATGTTAAACCAGAGTAAATCAAAATCATTTACTTTTACTAACTGGTAAAATCCTGGCTTAAATTTAGATAATTACAAAAGTAGTGAAAACAGCATTCTCTCCATTGTATTATGATCGGGATGCTTGTGCCATAGACTGTCTCAATCTATGATGTTTAAAAGTCTTCCTACAGACCAGATACAAGCATTTTGTATAAATATTTTAAAATATTTACTACAGAACAAAACCATATTGAAGTCATATTTTAAAATGTACTTTAAACTGACTTCAGACTTTGCATAGCCACTGATGTTTATTCTTTGATCTTACACAGAAAAACTAAATCTTAAGCATTTTCCATCACTAGAGGTCAATTGAGCCATCCGTACAGTAAACGTCAGCTTTTGCCAAATCTCCAATTGCTTAATGGTGATAAAAGCAACAGAGAGGGTAGAGAAGGCCCATGAAACCCTGCGATTTCCCTGGAGGTCTTTCTTCTTAATGTTTATTTTTTCAGAGCTGCTGAGGAGCAAAGGACACAGCCTGACTCTGGGGATGCATGAGGAAGAAAATCCTGCCCTGCAGAAGGGCAGCCACATGATGATAGTGTTAGGCTGCCTTCTTGCTTGTCTGAGGGGTGACTGTATTGTTCCCATAAGATTGCCTGTGTCTAGGCTACTTGTTGGTGTTGGTTTTCCTCCTTAAAGTCCAGCTTCTAGAGTTGTAAAAAGGTGTTTTTATTTAAACAGAAAGAAGAATATTTCAAGTTCTAAAGAAGAAATGTTGAAAAGAAAAATTACACCAATCTGGATAAGAAAAGTTTTTTTTTTTCTTCTTTTAGGAATAAAAAAATATGATTGTGTTTGTGGTGTGACTCAGTTTCTGAACCATTGAGGCCACAGGTACTGTATTACCCCTCTACATTTCATTTATTCACATGTATTGTAATTCTCAGTGTAGGTTTAGAGAAACAAACAAACAAACAAAAAGCACTTTGATTCTGCAAGAACCTTCATATTGGTATTATTGGATTTGTCTGCTGTGGAACAGGATCTCAAGGCCTTTATGAACAGCTTTCAGTATCTTCTTCCCAGTTCAAATCAACCCCTATAAAATACATATAGCAGATATTTCTAACTTAAAAAAAAAAAAAAAAAAAAAAAAGTCAACTCTGTAAGGAATCCCTTTGTTTGTTTGTTTGTTTTTCCCTACACAAATTAGGTCAATATTTTGAATATATATATATATATTAATATATATAAACTTACATAGATGTATCAAGGTGGTGGAATTCAGGTTGAATTTAAACAATATCCAAATGAGCTACCTGAGTGCCTCAGAAGAGCCATAATTTTGGCAATCTGTGGTCATGTTCCTATATGCATTTCAGCCTAACTGTCTAAATTGTATTTCTGATAGTGCACATCCTTTGGTATTTTTGTGCCACTTTCAGAAATTATTCTTCTATGGACCAAAAAGTTCTGGAGAACTGAAGTTTCTCTTAAGTAGTTTTATAACTACACTGTGATATAAAATTCCAAGAGCAAGCAGGGATTCACCTTCCTGTAATAAAATTCTTACCCTTATCAGTCTTAACATAAAAAACTGTTACTGTTTATTAGTTCTATTGCAGTTTTGTGTAATGAATCCTAAACAGCATTAAAATCCTGATGTACAAAGAACATAGTCTTAATAATGTATAGTCTTAACAATGTATAGTCTTAATATATCCACAATGTTGGTATCTCACCAGAAGCTGGTTTTAAGAAGAATAAAAAATGTAAAAATAGGCTGACTGAAAATATGGATGAGAATCTCTTCTCAAGCATGAGGGGAAGTGGAAGAGGGTGCAGAGGCGTTTGTGAAATGATGATAAGGACTGGCACCATTAGTGAAGTGATGGTGGAAGTTGACTGAAAAATTCGACATTAGATTTGATAGGGGGTGTACCAAGGATAAACCCAAGGCCAAGTGTTTGTGAAGAGAGTGGGAAATGGTTCAGGCCAGAGCAATGCAGAATCTTCAGTTAGATTTGTTATAAATTTACTGAAAAAATGCATTTCCTATCATGTGTATGCAGTTAACATATATTGAATAGTAAAGGTATCAGAGGAAAATAAAGTGCAGTTTTTTTATCAAAAAGTTTACATACAAGCAATATTGGCGTGGTCACAAAATACCTCATTTCAGTTCTCTCCTGCATCTGGAGATCTTAATCATACTATCACACTATCTGAGACATTGACAATTTGACAACCAATTAGATAGCTTAAGCTATATTCCTTATGGTAATAACACAGTTCTAGCTGACAAGAATAATTAATATGTCCTGGAGTACAGATCAAAACTTCCTGGGTATGTGGCTAATCACTGGGTCAGTAAGTCATTTTCATACTCTTGTTCTCTGTCTTCATATATATTTTAATACACACAGAGATTTAGCTCCATCATGAGTGATTTCAGTCTCAGTGAAGTTTACTTATTAATTAAGATACCCAGCTGCTTTCTGTTGACTTCAGTTCAAATCCACCCACTTCTAGTTTCAAAATACTATGCCTTCCTCCCACCCCTGTAGGTTGTAGTTGTATAAGACAAAGTATATTTCTGGAAGTAGTAAGAGATAGCTTCTAAAGCCCTAAATTGAACTAGAGAATTGAGACAGTCTCAGATATCTTGTCTATATTCTCTACTACTCTGCTACTGGATAAGAGAAGATTAGTATCACATCCTCCTATGGAGTCGGGTGAATTCAGCCCTCCTAGAAATGTCAAAAGTGATTTCTTTCTGTCTGAAATAAGCCCACCACACTAAACAGAGATACTTTTTATTTTATTTTTTTTTATATTACTTAATTATTTTTTTTATTTTATTTTACTTAATTATTTTTGTTTTATTTTATTGTATATTTATTTATTTTTTTATGTGTTAAAATATGCAAAACCATTCAAATTGGCTTTGATCTCAGTTGGATGAGAAACAGGTTGCACAGAGAGGTCCTTGGAAATTTTCAAAACCTTATTGAATAAAGTTCTCAGCAGCCTGGTCTGACATAATTCCTGACTTTGCTGTGAGCAGAAAATTTTGCTGGATAACTCCTGTGGCCCTTTGCAGCCCGAATTATCCTAGGATTCTATGGTCTTATGTTCAGTCAAATTTAATGATTTTATCGAGTTAGTCAAAATAGAAAAGATCAATATTTTACAGAAGACTTTAATATCTTCTTATTACTGATGTGAATTCATCAAAGTTTACTCTCCTCTGAGGTAATTCAGAAGATACTCAGATGTTCACCGTTTTCATTTATTTACTTCCCTTGATACCAGATAGACCAGATGACTGAGAGAAAAGATCTATGAGCTCTAGCAATACTGATGGATATCTGAATGGTACAAATGAGATCACCAGCATCACAGAATATTAAGGAAGCTTTCTACCAAATTTTGATTCTTGAGGAAAAAAATAATATATATATATATATGTATGTAACATGAATCTCTATTTAGAGTCTTGTAAAATATAAAATTTCACACAGTACTCCTATAAACATAAAAACACAAAGCTAATGAAGTTTGTTTAATTTAAAAATTCATAAAATTAAATTAAGTCAATATTAAAAAAAAAAAAAAAGTCCTCAAAACATCCACCAATTTGTAACTTTAAAAAAAAAAAGCCTTAGAACATTTATCATAGAAAGCTGTAAGAAAATGGCTGAATGCCATTCCCAAGTGATATGAAGTCATGCAAGTTTATTGCCACTGACTTCAGCTACTATTATGTTACACTTTCAAAGTGTTTTGAGATGAATATGTCAAAAAAAAAAAAAAAAAAGTGTTTTCTTCCTTTTCCAGGATGCTATTTGTGGTCTGGATACTCCTCTGTGATAAATTCCTGTAAACTCAGAGAGTTTTAGGGCAGAAGAAACACTAACTCAACTAATCTAAACCTCATATGTAACTAAATTATAACATTAATCCATTTATACTTACATGAAATACAATTTTTATGTTTAACTGATGTTTTCTTTCCAGAAAGATGTGATCTGAAGGTGTTGGGAAATAAAACATCTTCTGTTTTTGTGGATCTATAAAAAAGTTGGTCAGGTGATTCTGTGCTTATTTAATCTAGGTTTCTTTCCCAGTTGCTTTCCACATATAGTACAAGTTTTTTGTTTGACATCTTTCTTCTATATAAATCTTACAAACTTGGGCTTCCTTGTTAATTTAAGATAATTTTCTTACTATTCTGTAAGTATCTCCAAAGCCCTAACTGTCTTCTTGAACTTTGTAATGAATAAGGCTCAAGAGCAGCTGTCTTTAAAAAAAGAATTACTATGTAAGTCAAAGATGAAATAATGCATCTATTAGAAAACTCACTACAAAGAGAAACAAAGAGAAATGAACTTAAACAGTACTTTGAGTAGCTTCTACATGAAATTAAGTGTAAAGATAATAATTATCTTTTGGTTTTGGTCTAATGCTGAGAACTAATTTGTCCAGCCATCTCTGACAAAGCACTATCCATATATTTTTGAACTTATGTATCCTCATTTTGTTGTTTTTGTTGTTATGCTTGGCTATGGCTACAACTGCACTTGACATTTTTATCAAGAACACAATGGACAGTTCTTTGGTCCTTGTATGCCTAAAATATTTTTTCCCAAATAAATAAATAAATAGTTTCTTCCCACTGTGCCATTTCACAAAGGCTATGTTCTTTTGTGACTCTTGGGACTCCCATTCTTTCTTAGTATCAGTGTGCCACAGTTTAGCTTCATGGTGACACAAAACAGGCTGTTCTGTTGGAAAAACATGTGCAACTAGCTGCCACATTTTCTTCTGATAGCCTGTGCTCAATATCTTGGTGAAAATGTTCTCATATCACAACTCCAAAGGAACTTTACAGACAGACCAAAATGCCCAGGACAGCAACATGAAAAATACATAAGGAAATGCCCCTGACGATATCATTCCTCTTCATCCAGTAGCTTCCTAGTTGTATCAGGACATTCACTTTGATTCCATCCATCTGTGGCATATGGTACTGTTATATGCTATATGGTACTGCCTATCTGCATTTAAATATTCAAGCTATTTCAGGACAGATTCAGTTGAATAACTTTGCAACAAGGATCATAAGATTATTAACAAGGATCATAGGAAGAATATCATTAAGTCAGACAAATAATTGCATTTTTCATTAACTGAAAAAAAATGCTGTGAAAAACAGTCTTAATCTGTATTAAGAAAAATATATATATATATGTTTTCATGCTAAAAAGACCAAAAAAAAAAGTGAAAGACAAACTTGATTTTAAGCAAATATATGATTTGATCTGAAGTCCAAAGGTTTTCATTGTCCAAGATCTGTATTGTAGCAAATAAACTATCCAAAAGAATAACAAATGCTTGTAGTTACTAAAGAGGTCTTTGTAAAAGACTTTTTTTTTTTCTTTCTCTAAAGTAAACAAATCAGTTTAGTGTGATAGCTTCTGATTATTTCTAAAAGAAGCAGAAATCTACGTTTTATGAACTTTCCTAGCTAACTGGGAGTCATTTCATATTATGGATAAGACAGAGCTGTCTAGAACTTCAGGAGATAAAATACTATTTAATTTCAGATAAGCTTCACTCTGCAGATCTCTGAAGAATTTGAATGTCATAGTGACACTTGCTAAAGAAACAACTAGGATAGATAAAAACCAATTACTCCTAGAAAATCATCCGTTTATTTAACATCAATAACAAAATGCAGATTCCCATCTCATAAAGTTTCTATCTGGAATATTGCTAAAAGGCATGAAACCCAACTACTTATTAAGAATGCAATGCAACCAAGATAGAAAACAATAGGTGGCAATATCTCCTAACAAGCCTAATGTGCAAAGTTCAATGCCATATGCAATCTCCTGCCATATCCACTATCAATACTTTCCCTCTGAGTCACATGTAAGTACTGAGAAAAGAGATTCAGCATGTCCACAGAACACAATGTGCATCCAAGAGAACGGCATGTTTCCAACCCTATGGAAGGATGTACGTCACCAAGCTCTGCTGAAAGCCATTGGTGTCTCATTTAAACAGGAGCAACCCTTGAGCATTTGAGATCTATGGCAGGCAGGAATTTGACTTTTGTTTGTTTTAAATAAGTGTTGTGCTGTTCTGCCACTCTGTTAAGCTGCAGAACCACAACATGGTCTCTAGTTTGCTCACTTAAATGAAATAGTAAATGAAATCATTTTATGTAAAGAGCTAATTTATCCCAGAACTGTTTCTAGGTTACTTTCTTTCTGGCCTTCATGTTTATTTCAGCTGACTGACTCATATGGCAATGGAGAGACCAGAGCGATTCACTCAGTGCTAGTAACAGCAGAGAGATCCTGTGTAAATTAGGAATTGTTACATGAAGCAACAGTACTGAAGCTGGGCATGCAGCTGGAGAAAATATTTCATCTGAGTCTGAAGAGCTAGGACAAGCTTTGCTGGATGTCAGATCTGAGAGCTGATGACTGTTCCAATGTGACTCAAAAGGTATAGATTGTATTGGCAAGGCAAGGCATTATGAAAGACACAGAGAGTTCAGATGTTATCAAAGCCAATTTTTGTTCATGGTCTGGTCACTGAGCCACTCTTTTTGAGACCTCCCATATATTTTTTTTTCTGTTATATTTTGATTGTGAGCCCTCTGGGGCTGGGTTTGGGGTTTGCTCTTCCTCACTACATGCCTGCATAGGGATTTCTGCAAAAGGCTCCTGATTTTGACAGAATATTAAACTCCTGGAAGGCAGCTCAGGAAACCTCATTTTCTTTGTATTGCTGGAATGCAGGATCTTTCCTGAAACATTAGTTAAATATGGAAGAACAAATACCATGTCTCATCTTCATTTCCTGGAAGCACTCTGCTATTCAATAGGTTCTTCACTTAAAAAAAGTGACTATGCAAAGAACACTGTAGACAGGAAATCAGATAGTCCCCTCTGGATTTTTCATGTTAATATAAACATGGAGTAAGGAATCATGGAGAGCAGTACTACCCCTTTTCAATTTAACTTTTCATCTGCCTGCAGTTTTTGGGGAAGGAAGGAATGTTTGCTAAGGAAAGGCAGGAATGTGATCGCATGGATTGCCTTCTAGGTTAAAAAGTATAGAAATATCCATGTACATACACACATATATGTATGAACTTGTGTCTGCACCATTGAATCAGGTACTTAATACACTTTCAGAAACAAGAGAGTCTTCAAGTATGATGAACCTCTTTGTGTATAACTGGCTGGTTTAGAAAAAAAAAATGTTTAAAATGCAGCTGTTTGCAAGCTATGCTTGCTGAGCTGACTAATTCTGCATGACACTTCAGGGAGTGTGATGAGAGTTAAACCCTGTATCTCAGTACCACTGTTATAGTTGTTTGCTCACTGACATGATCTCTACTATAGAAAAGTTATATCTGAATAAAGATATAAACCCAGGTTTTCAAAATTTATTGTAGCTAATGAACTTCCTTTTTGAGTCTGAGCTTTGCATTACCAATTATTATTTTTCCCTCTCTCTTTAAAATGTACTCCCGAGTGCAATATGAGATTGAAGGATAGGCTTTCCAGGAGCATTCATCAATAGTCTTGCACGTTAACTTCCAACCAATTAACTCAGACCAGCATTCAGTGCTTGTATAAATCCACTCATATGATTATTTTTTTTTACCTAAAATGAAATTATTCAGGTTGTAGTGTGGCTGTAGTAAAGAAAAGACCCTCTCAAGATAGACACTTTATTTTATCTAAATTATTGCATGGTGATTATACAGCCACAGCAGGTGTGTTACTTTCAGGTCTGAAAATCACAAACTGCTTTTCTCTTCTGCTCTGTTGATACTTACCTGATGCAACAACTTAAGTCCAGTTTTTCTTCTTCCTTTTTGTTCTGACAAAAGCTGGCACATCATTTCAAAATAACTAGTGGTGTACCGAGAGTAATTTTATGGAATTAGAAAAGGGGAAAATTAGTTTAAAATATGCATATATTTGTTACTTTAAATTTCTAAAATAAATGTTTTTCGTGTATATGTGAAAAAATACTCTTTTTCCATAGAGAAATGATCAACAGATTAAGAATACACTTTAAAAGAACAGATACAGAAAATAATGGAATGCTTAGATTCCTGTATTGTGGAGGCAACTGGAGTAGAAGAAGGTAGTAGCACCACAATGTTTTAAAATGACTGTAACTTTTGCCTACTTCATTGTCACTATGAACAATCTTGAGAAATAAAGCAGAAGACTCATTCTCAGTGTTCCTACTGTGTCTGCTGCTAATGTTATATAAAAGTGAGCTACATAGAAGTGAGTGAAGATGAGATTATTCTGTAGGTTGCCATACATCTGACAGCTTTAACCCAGCTAGTAAGAATTTGATGGAGATCCTGAGAAAGAAACATTGCTCCTAACCCTTGTACCAGACAAAATTTTCTTTGCAAGTGCTACCCTTGTTAGCAATATTAAAGTTAGCATCTCAGTGTCTAGCCTATAATTATAAACAGACCTCCATCTGATTACCCAGGAGTATCTCAAGAGTGGCTTCATTAATGAAAACAGGCTGTTCTGTGTCCTTGGGACAAGTGCAGGAGAAATACTGCCTTTGGTCTCCATTTAGAGGCCTGACAGAGCTTGGACAAAAACTGCAATTAATTCTTGTATTTTGTGGTATGAGAAGGGAAGAAAGATCCGCTGAATAAACTAGAATGTTGATATTATTATTTTTTTAATATATATATATATATATATATCATATGTATTTTTTCATATCATTATCTACTTCATATCTTTAGGCAATGCCTAATAAAGGTATGTAGAAATGTGTTGAATGAGGTGTTCACTTCTCATTTGGATCAAACCTAGATTGGGTGACCAACTCTCTTAAGCTCCTTTAAAAAAACAGCCTTTGAGTTTGTTGGGAAAGTTGCTGTTCAGTTCAAACAAGAAAAGGAAATGGGCCTGCAGGGGTTTCATGGGGTGGGGACATAATGAAGGAAATTGAAAACCAAATGCTTTTCTTTTTGTAACTTCACAAACATTTGTTAGATATTAAATTAACATCATATTTGGTTTTGCAGGCTGGATCCCACATTAGTAGCTTCAGTTGCTAAATATGTAAAATCTGAACAGTTACTACTTTTTTAATCAGCGAAATTGCTAACTGTGTTCTGTTGGTGTTGGTTTATGGAGGCCCCAAATATCCAATGTCCTGCCAATTTTGTTTTCTATTTTGGCTGATTAACTTAGATACAGAAAGAGGATTAGCTTCCCTGTTCATCATGAATTGTTGGTATAATATTGAGTATTGATGCTATCCTCAATCATGTGCAGACTGCAGGCACTCACAGAAACCCTATTAGTACTTGTTACCCTTCATCATAAAACTTTTTTTCTTTTTACACAGTTACTCCTTTCACCTAGGACAATGAAGCAGATCCACAATTGACAGTGCATGCCAGTCCCCACCCAGCTGGTCCACAGTGAAAAGGGGTTACTGGGTTCTACTTATGAATCTCTAAGAAATACATTGTGGGTTTTGTTGCCTTTTTTAGCTCTATCTCTGTGATTTATGAAATAATTATGTCAGCTTTCTACAATATAGAAATTCATTACAGATTAACACTCAACTATCGGATCCAAATGGGGGAAAGGCAAACAATAAATGCTGCCTAACTTGGAGAAATATCTAAAGAACTGTGCCTTTAGAGAGAGTTAGAAACCTGTAACTCTTGCCAGCAAAGAGCCTGTTTTAATTTGTTAAAAAGAGGGGGTTGCTTTTATTTATTGCAAACTAGAGCTTACTCTTTGTTAGCTCTCCTTTTCTTTGAGGTCTGTTTCTGAAGCCAAAGGAACAGGGTTCTTTTCTTTCCTTCAATGTACGTATAATTGTATACCAAAATATCTTTCTCCCTCACCACCCATTGATTTGTGCACTTGAGCTTCAAATAACAAGGCTCCTTATAAATACAAGCTCTGAAGAAAATGAAAAACATACTTTAGTCAAGGTTGATCCCATTCTCTTTGCAAATGAAACATAAATATTGCATTTTCTCCAAACCTAAGTGTTCATTTTACCTCTTGATTTCAGTAGTTCTCTGTACATAGACTATCAACAAAGAAGTCAGTAGCAACTTTGATAACTTTAGCCATTATTGAGAATTTCACTTTAATAAATTATTTCTTTCCCAAAATTTCATAAAAGTTTAAGTATTTTAAGTATTCCAGTCAAAACAATAAGCAGATATGGGGCTAAAATGTATGAGTTTGTATAAAATGAGATTAATTTCTGACTTTCTAGACTCTTGCTGCAGAAGTTGTTTGTCTGATAGGACTTGGGTGAAGCTTAAGACCATGTCATGAAAGATTGGGGGAAATATAGGTGGAGGCTGTTAAGTTGTCATTTTAATACTCAAATTCATTAAGTAGCTAAATTATACAGTGATTTCCATATTTTTAATACAGTTTTATATTATCATTTAGAAATGTAAATCTAAAACTTTAGAGCATTTTTATGTAAATATAAATAGGTCTATAACACTTAGTTTATGTATTTTTTACAGGTTTATTTGTTTGTTCTATTTCTCTCAGCTTGTACCCCCTCCCTAAAGTAAGTTAATATATTTAGGCGTCTACACTGTAAAGAAATATTTAGTTTTTTGAAACACTGTAGAAAATTTTGAACATTTATTTACCAGTTCCTCAATCTATACTGTATGTTTGCTCATACAGTGTAACTGCATTACCTGGGCGATTTGTCAGGGTTCTTTTAAGAACAAGGCCATATCTAGTGTTCCTTGTCTACCTAAAACTCTTTTGTCAGTAGAATGACTGGGAATATAAAAATGGATCCCTGGAGGGGTGTATAGTAACTATGAATAGTATCTTAGTTGACCACAAAGCAGAGCTGTTACTGGCACAAAACAGAGACAGCTCATTAGAGAAAATAATATTGTACTAGTGGAAGAAATTTTGCTTCAAATTGCTTTCCAAATGTGGCATTCAGAAATGAGATGGACCCCAACACCCAAAAAGGATAGTTGATCTTGAGATTAAGTTATGGGATTTTGATTCCAGGAGATATCTTCTTTGCCAATGAGTTTTGTGCTAATGGACAAACTGCAGGCTCTGTCTGTGCCTTTGTTCTTTTCTTTTTTTTTTTTTTTTTTGTTTTTTTTTTTTTGTTTTGCATATTGGTAAATGGGAGTTGTTCCACATGACACTACAGGCTTAATTAATTACTTTTCCATCGCTCTAAAGCTCTAAATAGATTGTGAGATATAGCTTCATATTGTCTTATGTCTTCAAGAGAAAATGTAAAACTAGACAAAGGCTGATAATTCTTTACCTGGCATGAAGGTTACTTGTGAAAACATTTATGTGGTAATGTTTTACAGAGAGCTTTAAAAATTTGTTTATTCTGTTGAACAGAGTAAAATAAATAAATAAATAAATACAGTGTTTTTCTGTTTTAAGAAACAATAGTCCTTTCATTTTTCCCAGACCTCAGTACAGAATATGTGATTTATCCAGTCACACAAAATTTCACAGCATAGATATAGGAGCCCAAGAGATGTCAATATTTCAATAAAAAGATTGGACAGTTTCTGAATGAAACCTGAGCTTTCCCATTGCTCTTGCCTCCTAAAACAAAAGAAGAATTACGCTTTCTTATGATAATGTGAGTCATCTGTGACATTTACATGATCACTTAATGCACTATAAACTACTTAGTATAAAATATGAAATGCTTATACTTCTCATTGTTTCCTTTTTTTTTTTTTTTTAACTATTATTGTAACTTATTGTAGTATAAAAATTCAGCCACCTAAATGTTGGGTTTAATCCAAATTCAAATTAAATTTCTTAAACAGTAGATATGCCCCCTAATTAAGGATAGCTATATAGCTATAATCCCTTCTGCTAGAGAAGGCAGTTGTAGATAATAAGTAGAAATGCTGTATTTGTAAACCCCACTTTTTTATGGTTCTAGTGTGTTTTGCAAAACTTTGGTAGGGTCAATCTCATTTACGAGCTCCTTTAACAACATTTTCCTCATACATTTTAAACTTCATGTTTTATGCCATACACAGTAGGTCAGCTTCATGTAACCCACCAGAAATACTTGAACTGGGTCATAAGAGGTTCAGTCTAAATTGTTTAGTTTTTCCTTATCTTATAAGCCTGTCTTTTCTCCAGTTCTAAGTCTAGGATGCTAGGGTCCTGATGGTCACTTTATTACATTTCAAAGCTCAAGTCATTTTTTCCTGTTCTTTACATTTTATAACATTAGCATTGTTCAGATTAAAAACACAGGAACATAATATCAGCCCTGCTGGTTAAGACCTTTGGTCCACCTCTTCAAGCATTTGTCAACAGGTCCCCTTAAGCAGATAGATCAAAAAAAAAATAATAATAATTATATCCATTCTCACTGAAACCATGGCATGTGGGTCAAATATATTTTGTGCTTTCTTAACTGTAGTAGATCAAACAACTACAAATGTCTATAATCTAGACATGCACATCTGAGCTTATCACTGTAGGCTTCTTATAGTCAGTGGAGAGAAATACACCCTTCTAAAGTGCAACTCAGTTTATCCTGAGTCAGTAAATAAAATTCCTAAGATGAATTACATTAAAGCATCTATTTCTCTCCAGTGATTCTAGAGGAAGCCTGGTTCTGCTAGCTAAGATATAAAAAGTATTTACATTTGATCAGTGTACTGGGTCTGGCTGGAATGTTAACTTTCCCGGCAGCAGCCCATACAGTGCCGTACTCTGTACTTGTAGCTGGAACAGCAGTGGTATCACACCAGTGTTGTGTCTGCTGCTGAGCAGCAGTGGCACAGTATTGGGCCTTTCTCTAACCCTCCTAGGGGGTGGGCAAAAAGTGAGGAGAGAAACATCACTAGGGCAGCTGACCTAAACCAATGAAAGGGATATTCCATACCATGTGATGTCACACTCAGCAATAAAAGGTGGAAACAGGAAGAAGAGGGGAGGGGTGGGCTCTCGTTGAGAAAACATCGGTCCTCCTCTCGAATACGGGCTGCGTGCGTTGAGGCCTTGCTTCAAGGATGTGGTCAATCATCACTCATTTGTGGGAAGTAGAGAGTAATTTCTTTCCTCTGCACTTCCATATAGCTTTCATTTATTTTGTTTGTTTGTTTTCCTCCCTTCTTTTTATTTTTCCTTTTCCCCTCCCTTTTCCCCTTTCCCTTTTTATTTCCCCTTAGTTAAATTGTTTAGTTCATGGTAGTCTTTATTTAATTATTATAATTATTTCCCTTTAATTAAATTATCCTTATCTCAACCCGTGAGTAGTTCTTTGCTTTACTTCTCCCCCTCCTCATCTAAACAAGGGGGAGTGAGAGAGCAGTTGTGGGGTTTAGCTGCCCAGCACGGTAAAACCACCACAATCAGGTATCTTATACCCCGGGTTTCAAAATTTGTTTTGTAATAGATCATTTGAATTATGCTGTTACTTACCTTGCGTTTGTATTTTGCTGTTGTTGCTGTTTGACTCTTTGTTTTCAGACCTCAGTGTAAGTCATTCTGCAGTGGAAGAAGCAAGGCTTTGAATTTCCAGAGATAAACCCAAAAAGTTCTAGGTCTGCATCTTATTTTATAGAAACATCCTCAAATATGAGTGCTAGAGTGAACTGACTTCCATTTTCTTATAGATTTATTCTACCTTGACAAGAGTTTACATTGTCCAGGAGTACCCTGAATCAACAAATTTCCTCAATCCCACATGTTGTTTTCATAGTTTTACTGCAAGTAACCTGAACTCCTGAGGTCAGACTGCTTCAAGTTCTACTTCTTTGCCTGAGTTGGTCCCAGATATGGCGGTTAAAATATTAGCATGAATCTACATATCAGTCTTTCCTCTACTCTTCTCAAGCCAACACCTTAAAGACAAGCTGTAGACTGTCTCTCATAAGTGCAACATTGACTGAAAATTTCATTACAAGTAATATAACTCTTCCAAATACTTTGCCTTCCATAAAACAGAATAGATTGGTGAAATTTCTGGTTGTCAAAGATCCCAGATGACATGTCTGCTTGACAAGCAGGTCATACAGGTGAAATGGCATACTGACGTGTGCCATGCTGTAACATGCAACAAGAGTTGGGTGCTCAAAATTTTTATGAAAATCTCTCCCCAGCTCATTTGATAAAGGATAAGTTTCTAGCTGATGCTGATTTTGTGCCACCACATTCTAAAGACCCAAGTTTCTGGGGGGCTTAGGCATCTGCTATCCATCAAAACATTACAGAGAGCTTGTATTACATAGAGTTTGATGTTCAACATCAAACATCACAGAGCTTTAGCCCAGGTATGTCACGCAAAACTCTCATGTCAACTGAATTCTCTCCAGGTGTGAGTGACGGTGAGTACCTAAGTTCTGCTCTATCTCCAATGATGCCAAGGTTTAACTGGTTGAATCTGTACTTCATCAGGATACAAGACGATCCCTATATTTAGGAAGTCCTGTGATGCTGCAGTTAGTCAGCGTTGCCCAACAGCCAGCTAAAAACAAACTGTTCAGTTAATCTTTCCAATGGAATAGGAAGGATCAAAATAAGTTTATTGGTTTTGTTAATCCATTTAAGAGAGAAAAGGGAACCTATCTCTCTTCCGTCTGGATTTGCAAGCAATGTGTAGCTGTTTAACATCTTTTACCTTGGTAGATCACATACATATATTCAGTGGAATAAGTGGCAAACACAACAAGGACTTCTGAAATATGAGATATGTTCAGGCTGCTGGTAACTGCAATGAGTAGTGGAAAATATATGCAAACTCTTTCCAGCATAATGTTCCTAATGGACAAACCTGTAGAAGTACTTAAATGTGAGTGCAGAAAATTACATCTACACACATCATTTTAAATGTTTTATTATTAGTACATCAATATTTCATAATCTGGGTCACTAAATGGCCTTAGTAGAGAAAAGTTCTAGTTCAGTACTACTATAGTGTGAGTAACTGAAAATAGTTTGTTGTTGTTTTAGAAACAGAAGCTAGCAATTTCTATCACAAATATATACTTCTATAGGTAGTAATGTAGAGCACAAAAAAATAGCATTTTTCATTAAATGTTTCTGGCAAAAAAAAATGTCAATTTTGTGAGAACTTTAACAGAACAAATACTTAATTTTTTCATGAAACTATCATGTATATAAATTGAAAACTTTTATCTAATGAGGTGTTGAGGTATAGCTTATGTTTTGGTTGAACTAAGTATGTGAGGCAGCAGATAAAAGGGGGAATTAAACAGGTGTGCATAAACAATCGTTTAAAAAGTGATTCATATAATAATAATAATAGATGTTTTGGGGACACTTTAAGTGGTGTCATAGCAAAATCATTCAAATATGTGTTTGAATATGTAAGGAAGCTTCCAAGGAAGCTGAGTTCTAGTAGTCCAGTGAAGTTCTCATCTAGTTATGCTGGTAGGAATTCCCACACCTAAATTTGCGTGTTACTTGTCTTAAGGACCCAAATCAGTATTTATACTTTCTAATTGCTTCTATCTCATATACTCTGCTGTACAGCTATCAATGAGGGTTTTATCCTAATTTTACAGTCTCTACCAAGTTAAGGGCAAGACTCCTTTCTTATTGCAGGACTCACTGGCATCCCTAAGGAAAATAATATGGATTGCCTGTGAGGTTAATAGCATAATAATAAGAAACATGGCAGATTTCAGAATTTTTTGAAACAGCTAAAAATAGTGT
Organism: Anas acuta; assembly: GCF_963932015.1. Lineage (NCBI taxonomy): Eukaryota > Metazoa > Chordata > Aves > Anseriformes > Anatidae > Anas > Anas acuta. Next base: position 107,510,021 of record NC_088981.1, read on the forward strand.
TCTACACTTTGGGAAAATTAGTCAATGAGTGATAGTACTGATGAGGTGATGTAATTCAGCTTTCTGCCTCATCATTGTCATGCTAATATTCTTCTGGAATCAGGCAGAGCTGGATTGCTCTTACCTCAAGTTGCTTGTGCAGTATCAGTTTCAGTTCATTCAGCAGAAATAGCTTCATCCCTTGAGAAGATCCGTTACTGTACTTTTTTAGCCCAGACTCAGAACTGCTAGGAGGGATTGTTTGGAGTCTTAACAGTTAGAGTCCACATGTGAGGAAAAAACAGTTCCCTACAAACAAACTCATAGTTCCCTGGAGATTATTCTCTGGATCCAGATTACTAACAGTGGGAGTAAAGCCAACACAAAGGCATAAAATATTATGGAATGACTGAAACAATGTGGCATGGTTCTTAGGATGAATTTCCATAGCCCAGTTTTCATGGATGTTGATTGCTTGTTGCACAAGATGTGGTATAAGATGTTAATTATTTTATTTATAATTGTTGAAAATATTCATTTAAGCTTCAAAATAAATGCGTTTATGCCTTCATGGTTTGTTTCTGACTTCCAGTGTCAGAATTAATTTATTCATGTACATGTTCTCTCACATTTGTTCCAACTGCAGACTTTCAAATTACTGTACCATGAACAGGACATTCTATGACATATACCAGCATAGTACTGCAGCTGGTGGAATTATAGCTGAGTAGATTTGCTGTAAATAATAATAATAATGACAATAAAGTAAAACGAAATGCACATGCAAACAATGTATGTAGTGGAATATTTGACTTACAACTTTGAGCAAGTAGGAATATGTATAGATCAATTGTCTGTAGAAATCCAGTTTACATTTATTCTAGGTAATCTGAAATGTTTCTGTAGAACATTTTTATATCATCAGCTCCAAAGTGCCTATTCAAAATACTTCTTTATACTTTGAGCTATTATTTGTGCACATAGAGTAAAGGAATAAAGCCTTTATAGTAGTTACTATATAGTAGTAATAGTTATGGTGTCACAGAGGATTGTTCATTTGTAATTTTTGGAATTTACAGATGTCAGAAAAGTGGTTTTACAATTCAATATGTAGAGGAATCAGGGAGTTATATGTATTTTTCAAATGAAAATAAAACTAATTGTCATTAAATACAAATCCATCTGTACTAATACCTATTATCAAGGCTTTTACTGCAGTCCAGTTAAGATAGATATGATTGATACTATATGATTGATACTATATGATTGATACTATATGATTGGTACTGACTGGAAAAACAAGTCTGAATTTTATTTATTTTTTTTTCCTTAAAAGATTCTTTTAAAATACTATATTTCTTATTTTGCTATAATGGATCCTCCATTTATGAAGTAAAAGAACAAGAGCAGGAACAAGCAAGGTGGATTTAGTTGGAAATGGAATCTTCCATCCTAAACATACTCATGGACCTGATAGAAAGATCACCAAGAACAAAGGCAAATATGGAAAAACGATCTCTACTGCCTCTTTCTAGGAGACAGTGTTCAGATTAACTGAAATACCGTGAAAAAAAAAAAAAAAAATCACTGCCTAAGCCAGCAGTCTGCCCCTTGGCTTCACAACCCTGCCAGCCCTTTTGTGAGGGCACAAGTGTTTTTGTGGTGTGTCAGATCGGAACAGACAAACCAAGATGATTTGTTTGCTTGTTTGTAGGGATGCTGTTTAGCAAGATTGGCAACTTGGAGACAAGGAGGGCTCCACACTGACTCACCCGCCTCACTTCCGTGTCAAATGTGTAAAAATAAATAAATAAATAAATAAATAAGGATGAAAAGGTTTGGAACATCCTCAACAAGCAGAGTAAGGAAGTCACTGTGCATATGTGCATATGCAACTCCATCTAAGATTTTAATTCAAAATGCAATGAGCTTTGATGTAGCTTTAGCTGAACTTTTGGAGTCTAAGTACTGGCTCCAGCACCTAAACTCTGAACAAAATCTCATGAGTGCTAACGAACCTAACTTGAGTTTTACTGCTGAGGGCTGATCCCAAGTGAGTGAAATTCACTAGGGATCCATGTAGACACCTGGAAACATCTTGATGATGCCACAAAGTAGATATAGATTGCTTCAACAAAACGACTGAGTCACATGTCCATAAGATTTTATATGTACCTTCACTGGCACTCAAACAAGACAGGAATTTAAGCATCAGCAGAAATTTAGGAAAATGCATGCCCTTTGAGACCCCACTATGTGGTAACTCATCACTTCTAGCACTCAAATCAGGGCTGACTCATTCAATAGCAGTATGAAGATGAGCATCTCAGATAGCCTGAACTTTCTTTCCAAATCCAAAAAGGCCAAGATCAAAAGTGGGCCTAAGACTTTGTTGCTTGGTCTCGTCTCCAGTAAGAACTTTCAGTGGCTGTGACCAAAGCTGGACAGGAATCAGAACAAAGCATATTGGTAAAACCTAAGGATTTCATTACCAGTTCCCTGAACAAGCCAACCCTTTTTCAGCCAGGCTTTCTGCCAGTTTTCTCCCAGATGATATTGCTTTGCCACAATGTACAAGTTATTTAAGGAGTACTTCTTTAAATACCAACCTTTTAAGGTAAAGTTCACATTTACTCTTACTTTTTAAAAAGATATAAGGGAAAATAAAATCTTAGAAAGACTCTTTCTATGCCAATAGAAAGACAAGAATTTTCCACCTTGCTGCTTAATTGGCAATATAATAGTTTAAAATGTACTTTTAAGAGGTTTGGACACACTAACTAGTATTATCCTGTCCAAATGGCATTAGTGCTTTATTAACACTCACTTATACGGCACTCAGTGTGCAAGAAGCATTCTTGCTGTTATATTATAAGACTAATTTTTAAAATGTCTCTATCGGTCAAACTGACACTTAGATGAAGACATATATGAAGTATTTAAAATACTTTAAGTATTAAAAAAATATATATTTAAAATTTTAATTTAAAAATATTTTTAAATTATTTAAAATAACTTAAAAATCTGAAATAAATCATCCTATAAAATATGGCACCATATTTTTTTCTAGTAGAGATGGGATTTTTTCTCTTTATCTGGCTCCACCAAATTGTAGTTGTGTGCATTCTAGATGAAAATGATGTTCCCAAATTCTGCACATGATGAATTTGCAAGCTATAAGTATGCAGGCGTGAAGTCTGGCACCTTCCAAGCTGCACATTTGTACTCACAAATTCACTCAAGATTTATAGCCATTACTAGCAGATGATGTCATCAGCCATTGCACATAATCCCTACCTCATTTTCCCAAGGTAGGATTTAAATTTTTTTGAGGAATGTTGAACTGGCAATAAGCACTGATAATGAGCAACAAACAGCAGGGACAATGTCAAATTATTTTTAATACCACATCACTATTCCTTTGTGGTTAATACTCTGCAAAATGTTAATGTATCAGCAACTTTGTTACCACATATATGCATTTCCCACAATCTTAGAAGCTTTTTCTCTTTCCTATTATTTCAAAATTGCTAATGCAGCAAGAAGGTGACCAGCTCAGAGAAGCAACCCTCCAGGGAATGGACATAAAATCAGATCCTGCCTTAATCAGACAAAATTCCTTCTAAGATTACCAGAAACTGTTATATGAGTTAGACAAGTAGGTCTTGGCTCATTTTCACTCTAAATAAGTACAATTTATCCATTGATTTATAGCAATGGGCTAAATTCTGCTCAGTAGGATTTGGGTAAATCTGAAGTAACTATATGGATATCAGTGGGCTTATTCTGTTTAGTCACCAATGCAAATAAGAGTATAAGAATCTGGCTCTTTGCATAAGGTTGCTATTTATTCAAAATATGCTTCTACAGGCTGTTCACATTCTTTCTGCAAATATTTTACTTGTGACTCAGGGCTATGGATTCAATGTGAAATGAATCACAAAAATATCAGAAAATTGGACTTCTAATGAACTATATTTAAAGAAAAGGAAAGGTCTGTATTGAACAGTGATTTGAAAAGCAGCAGATATTTTTGCTGCCCATAAGGGGCAGTCATGAATCATGCAGTAGAATATATACTCTACCTTAGTTATGAGTTATGGGAATTTTATTTCTTACTGGGAACTAGAGAAACATCTAATGGGAGTATTACTGACATGTGCAAACATCTTTTACAGTTGCTCGGTAGTAGATGAACACAGGATACACCAAGTACCATATACAGCATGTCTATTGTGAAACACTGCTTCTTCCAGCTGATAATACCATACTATGGCTAGTAGTAAAGAAGATGTGCCATTCCAGGCTATTGAAGTTAACTGTATTCTGGTTGTGATTTTTTGCTTCTTCTCTTCCTGGAAATCATGAAGTCATCACAATTTTTATTTGCTCTTCCAAGTTTGGTTATAAAACTTAATGTAGGCAAGGAAAGTGTGAGTTGGCCATAATAAAGCCCCAGTATATTTTATCATAGGGGTCTGTTCTGTTCTTCCTAAAGCCTCCATTTTGAATGTACAATATTTATCTATAATTCTTCCTACACAGACCTCAGACTGGGTTAGACCCTCTTTCTCATCTAGCAGCAATGTTGAAATGGTGCTTAAAATTTAAATATTAAGTTAATGAGGGAAAGTTTCTATGAGCTGTTTTGGTTTTGCAACCACTGATAGATTGTGAATTACTAGCTTCCCTCATCTAATATTATGCCTCAGTGACAACAGAAAAGCACTTTCAATGTCACTATATTGCTGTGACTGACCTCTGGTGATGTTTATTCTGTTCATTGACTAGTGAAGGGAGTTAGAATAATTCAATTTTTACCATATAAAGTATTTAAACTGGCAGAAATGAGCTGAGACCAAAGTGCCTGAAATAAAATTTTATTTATACTAGGAAGGCCTGTCTTAACAGATGTAGATATTTGCAGAGATACAAAACTACCACTTCAGACAAGTGTCATCATGTTTTTAAATGACACCTACAAATTTCAAAATTTACTGTGTCTTCTAATCAAAATATAGCATTGTGGTACTCACATGAGATATTGTCCGGTTAGGAAACTCAGGGTTCATGCAAAGATGTACAGTTTATGTTTGCAAAGCATTCAGGAGCTTCTGGACTTATAGAATCACAGAAAGGCTTGGGTTGGAAGAGAGCTTAAAGATCATCTAGTTCCAACCCCACCATGGGCAGGGACACCTTGCAGAAGATCAGGTTGCCCAAAGCCCAATACAGCCTGACCTGGAACACTTCCATGGATGGGACATCCACAACTTCTCTGGGCAACCTGTTCTGGTGCCTCACCACCCTCTGAGTGAAGTATGTAATGTCTGATCTAAATCTCCCCTCTTTTAGTTTAAAATCATTACTCTTTTCCTAACACTATCTGCCCAAGTAAAAAGTTGCTCTCCATCTGTTTTATTAAGCCCTTTTAAGTATTGAAGGGCTGAAACGAGATCTTCCTAGAGATCACTCTTCTTCAGGCTAAACATCCCCAGCTCTCTCAGCCTTTCTTCATTGGAAAGATACTCCAGCCCTAAGATCATCTTTGTGGCCCTCCTCTAGACCTGTTCAAACAGACCCATGTCTTTAGTGCAGTGGGGACCCTAGACCTGGATGCAGTACTCCAAATGGGGCCTTGTTAGGGCAGAGTAGAGGGGGATGATCACTTCAATCAACTTGCTGGCCAGTTCCCTCAGGACCCTGAGGTGCATGTCATCAGGCCCTTTAGACTTGTTCTTGTTTAGTTTCATCATTTGGTCTTGAACCTTCACTTTGCTTACAATGGGAGGATCTCTGCTCCCTCAGCACCTGCCAAGAGGTTCAGGGCCTTGAGAGGCACTGAAGATCTGACTGCCAGTGAAGAATAAGGCAAAGAACTTGTTGAATGCCTCATACTTCTCTGTATCTGTTGTTAGCAGTTCTCCCTTCTCCTTCATCAGAGGGGGTGCGCCCTTCTTGACCATTCTTTTATGGCCAATGTACCTATAGAACCTCTTCTTGTTATTCTTCGCATCTCCTATGCCTTGGTTTTCTTGATCACATCCCTACACATCTGGACAGCATCCATGTACTGTTCCCAGGCCATGTTTCCCTAATTCCAGTGCCTGTGCATTTCCTTCTTACACCTCAGTCTGACCATCAGGTCCTTGACCAGCCCTGCCAGTTTCCCGCCTTCTCTGCTTGTTTTCTTACATAAGGATGCAGAGTTCTTGTGCTCTAAGTGTCCTTAAAAAGCTGTCAGTTCTGATGAGTTCCTCTGTTCCTAATGACAGTGTCCCAGGAGTTCTCATCCAATAGTTTTTAAGCAGTTGGATGGTCGCTTTTCAGAAGTTCAGGGTCATTACTATGCTTTTTGCTAGCCCCATATTCTTTGAGATCACAAACTGAACCAGGGTGTGGTTGCAGCAGCCCAGACTGCCTCCAGTCTTTTTTGAGTTCAACCGTGTTGGTGAGCACCAGGTCTAGTAACACTTCTTGCTCTGGTTGCTTTGTCTAACACCTGAACCTGAAAGTTATCCCTGATGAGTCTCTTTATTGCTCACAGCCAGCTGTGTGGTTTTCCCAGCAGACATTCTGGTGGTTGAAGTCCCCCATCAGGATGAGAGCGTGCAAGTGTGATGCTTCTTGTAGCTGAAGCAGGAAGGCCTCATCAACAGGTTCCCCTTAGGACTGAAATGTATACAGTTCAGCTAAACATTGTTTGGTTTTGGAGTGGTTGCCTTTTTTTGCACCCTTTTTGCAGTAAAAATGCAAAAGACATTCATCAAAGCATTCTTCTGGATTTTTGTCCCCAACCAGATCTCTAAATAAATAAATAGGAAAATTGGCTTTTTCCCATATTACACATTACAACTTATCAAACATAATAAACATGACATACCAACACTAACTATGAACTGTAAGGTCTGTGAAGTATGAAGCTTCTTCTCATTGTGTCTTCTTACTGTTTTGTTGAGGCCAACTTAGTTGTAAGACAAAAAACTATTAATTAACGTATTAAGTCATGGTCCAGATAGTCAGCTACTGTAAGCCCCTTGAGGAACGGACATTTAAACAATCTCAGAAAAAAAAAAAAAAAATCATTTTATTATCTCTTTCAGTGTGATCTCTTATGACTCTGATTGTTAAAAATCTGAGAAAATAATTACTCAGAACTTCACAATGTTCGTGCTCCTCCTCTCCCCCCCCCCCCCCTTTTTTTTTTTTCCTTTTTTCTTGTTTTTCTTAAACTTTTGTTTTATTTCATGCTGGACACTTCACCATATTATGGATAATCCATTATATTCTAAGTGTGTTCGGTTTGGACACAGCTTTGGGCAGCTTCTATTTCAGTTCAGAAGAGCAGAAATGCACAGCAGTTAGCTCAGAGTCCAGGCTTTCTATCTGGTCCTCATATTACATCCTTTCTGTCTGCGTACATCTGGTAAGGTAGTTTTCTAAATTTGTCACTATTAGAGCAATGCAAACTATTTATGAGAAAATCTCCAAACCACATGAAACGCACCTGCTTCCATGTTTCATTGTAGATATTAAATTTATCCCAGTGTCATCAAACATTTAACAAAGTTCACAACACCTAACTGAGATATAGTTCTGCATTCAAGATATCTGAAGCTCAGACTGCATGTGAAATCAAGGGAACATATTTAATTTTTAGTTTTTGCTTTTAAATTCGTTTTTTTTCTGTGCTGGCTCAGTTCATTCAGGTTCTAAGTTTGAAATAAAACTTTTCCTTCCCCCTGAACTTTCACCCAACTCTTCTGTCTGCCAGAAATGTGATCAAGAATAGCTCTGAAGACCTCACCTCAGGCAAAGCTTCCATCTCTGTTTCCCACATGGAAAGCTTGACCTGGCCAAGAGGGCAAGCTTAATGAGCAAGAAATAATAGAAGCAGCCTGAGGTAAATAGCAGAATGCTACTCCAAGGTAGCCAGCAGTAGGCTGTGAAAAACATCAGAAACTCTGAAACTGTGAAAAAGATGCTTCCCAACAGAAGACAGTATTTACCTGCTGTTCTTATTTATCACTTGTTCAGCTTGATGAGCTGAGCACAGTATAAGGGCCAAGTAAATATAGACTTTATCCAATAACACAGACCATGGATTAATATATCATTGTTTCTTTTTGAAATTTTAGCATGTCCAGGTGAGTCTGGCAGGAAAAAGAAGTTTATCGAACTCAATCTTTGTGTGTTCTGAAGTACCACACTGAAACACAGATGCTTTATGTTGCATCCTGTTCTAGGGAGAATCTCAATGCCTTTCTGTAGATCATGAAGTCATGTAACTAATATCTGTCAGAGTTTATCTCTCTGCTGTGTGAGAAGATAGATTATGCATATCATTGCATTTGGGTAACAGTTTTGGGGAGGGAGAATGGGAGAGTTGAGTGATAAATGTGATAAATGTGCTGCATGTATTGAGCAGAAAAGTGGGTTGGACTAACGGCATGTGATAGACAGGACAACATGGGTTGTTGTTTCTCTTTTTTTAACATTTCTTTTCCTGTGAGAATTAATTCCAGAAACTTGGATCAACCCATTGAAAGGAATGTTTTTGCCTCTGCACAGACAAGTGATACCTTCTGGGTAGAATGCTTTTGCTGTGCCTGAGGAGGAGATTTTGCAGGTTCCCACCCTGGTGCCAAAGAGATTCTTTGAAAGCCTGTCCACGCTGCCAGCTGCAGACAGACTCACTCCTCCTGCGTTAACCCCAGAACCAGAAGGGCGGTTCTGGATAAACTGCCAAATCAGGGCTGGAAGCAGAATAGTCACGTTCACACACAAAGGGCAGGGTATATTAGCTTGGGCACAACGCCAAGTACATGCAGCTATACTGCTTCCAGATGCAAACTGGTGAGTCCACACAGTCTTACTCTGCACTTGCATGGACGTACTAATTTAGATCTCTGGACCATAATCTATTTTGCCCTTAGCTATCCTGAGTCTAGGCCATCAATCATATCATAGACAAGGGGAAAGTCTTTCAACTCACTTCTGTTTTTTCTTTCTGTAGGAAGCCAATGGAGAGAGGACTTTCTGGGTAGTTATATTGCTCATGTTGTTGTGTTACACTGCTGCATATAGTTGCAGATTCCTAGGACAGATGGCTTAGCGCCCAGCAATATCGCATTACTGAATGCCAGATGGGAGGTGAGAAAAGCTTGTATAAACTCAGACTAAGGTCATCATCTACTAGGAGAGGTGGGATCTCCTTGTCAGAAACCAGGAGCAGAGGAAAAGGGAAGCCAGTCGCACTCTTTCATCCTTGCTGCATTAAACATTGGAAGTTTAGAAGATACGGTCTTAAATTATCATGTTTAAGATTAGTGCTTAACCTACTTTAAATTCAGTGATTACTGACACACTTGTTATCAAATGTCCCTGTTGATTCTGATGCTGCTCAGGCCAGAGCAGTTTAGGTGCACACTGCTGAGAGTGCTCCTACGTGGCAATGCAGCTTGTGAAGCAAGCAAAGGCAGTACAACACAGGCAAATATTAGGTAGACTATTTGGAAGAATTAATTGTGCAAGCCTAACACATTTTTACGTAAAATGAGTACCCAAACAGAGAAATGTTCCCCAGACATGAAAGAGTGAAAAACTGTTACCCAAAATCAAGGAGGGTACAAGCAGTAATGGATTAGATATCGGGGAAGTTGTAGAGTCTTCAGAACAAGACACTGCAGCAGAGTGTCTTGAACAAAGTAGTTTCTTCACTCTGTCCCTTCACCTTAATGTTAGGAATTCAAGTTAATGAAAGCCAGTGTCATGTAATTTAAAGTTATGGCTATGTTCCTAATACCCAGGAAGAATCCTAGATGTCAAGGAGTAACTAGGAGTAACTATTTTTTTATTTTTTTTTTTAACAATTAGCTTTTTGTCCAAGAATTGAGATAAGAAACCAATGAAAGATAAAATAACAGTCAAGAACAGTTTTGTACTAGACATCATCCAAGCTAAACAATAAAAATGAAATCTAAATCTTAAAATCTAAGCACCTTTTAGAAACTAGTCTGAAAGGGACATAACTAATCAGGAAACCACATCCCTGTCCTTCAGGCAAAATGAGATATTGAAAAGCTTTCCTTTGGAGAATTACATTCAAAAAAACACAACTGAAAACAATATTCATAATGTACCACCCCATCTGTAGAAAGATTTTATTGTTTCAATGATCTCTAGACAGTTCATTTTAATTGTGTCCTAATAGTAGCTGAAATTATGAAACAAGAATTATGTGAAACTAAGAAACTTGATACTTTCAATTTTGACAATATTTCAATACAATAGGTTTTGAAAGACCAGTTTTTCTCCAGCTCTTAAGAAGTTTACAGCAAGTGGCTTTTCTTCACAGAAAGTTTCAAATTGAAAATGATAACCACACCTGGTTAAAAACTGTGAAATTCCAACTCAGCTGCAGAAGGTAGTGGGAGCTAGAGATGCATGGATGAAGGTTGGGATCATTAGTTTTCATCTGCAATAAGCTTTGTTTTAACTACTTCATACTAAGCTGGTCTTGTCATTACCTTCCCATCCATTTTCTTTTAAGGTCAATAAAATAACAGCCATAAGCTTTAGTCCCCAAAGACTGGCAACTCAGAAGCTGGAGCTAAGATTTCATGACACAAATATTTGGGGCCTTGTGTTGCAAATCCTCAGCTACCCTTAAAGTAAATTAAAGATTAGAGGAAGGGGAAGCAGATGTGTAACTAAAGACTCGCTCAGGAGGGAAAGGGGAATTCTACCCTGCCCACAACATCCACCTGCTTATTATCCACTAAAGTAAAAACTCCCCCTGTTGTAATCTGCCATAGCTATTACAGTAAACAGAAGTTGAGGACATTTAGCACCCCAGAGGGCTGACGTTAAAAATTAGTATTTTTCTTCATGCATTTTTTCAACACTAAAAATAAAAACAATTCTCTGCTACAATTCTTTTATTATTTACGTTTTTAAAGTTTACTTCAGCTTGTTAAAAATATATCTGATTTTAAATTACTGGGATTAGGAGGAAGAAGATGGAAATGAATCATTCCAGCTTGAGGTGAATTTTTTCCCCAATTTAATTAAATTAGCCTTATATCAACTCATAACATTTTTTGTCTTTACATCACACATTCTTCTCCGCCTCTTTTTTGAGGAGAGTGAATAAGATATAGTTGTGATAGAATTTTCTGCCCAGCAGGGTAAAGCCACCACAGTCCCCTAGTACAAGAGAGACATGGACCAACTGGAAAGAGTCTAACAATGGGACATGAAGGTAATTAAGAGACTGGAGCATCCCTCTTACGAGGAAAAGCTGGGAGAACTGATAGTCTTCAGCCTACAGAACAGAAGGGTTAAGGGGAATTTATCAATAACTATAAATACCTGAAGAGAAGGTGCAAAAGAAATGGAGGCAGGTTCTTGTCAGTGGCGCCCAGTGGAAAAGAAGCAACGGGCACAAACTGGAACACAGGAGGTTCTGTTTGTACATCATGAACCACTTCTTTACTGTGCAGGTAATGGAGCACTGGGACAGGTTGCCCAGAGAGTTTGTAGAATCTCCTTCCTTGGAGAGCTTCAAATAGCAACCTGCTCTAACTGTCCCCACTTGAGCAGGGGGGGCATGGATGAGATGACCTCCAGAGGTCCCCTCTAATCCCAGCTATTCTGTGATTTTGTGAAAGTTATTGAAGTTAAGAGCTTAGTATGGTTCAGAAAATAAATACTTAATTTATATAGAATTTAATTATTAATATTGTCAAAACCATTTTATTGTGTCTAGGAAAAAGCAAGTATATTTTCCTTGATCTTTATGGATTTTGTGGAATCAGAATTTGGAGTAATCCTTTGGAAAAATATAGTCCCTCTATGTAGTTTTGTCATAGTATTTAAGTAAAATCACCACAACACTAGAAATGCTCTGTGCCTCAGGTAACTAGAATGAAGTAGAAGACGAAGTGGACAAATCATGATTATTTCATAAAATAATCTTACTTGAGGACTTTCAGCAGGGAGAGTATTTGTAGTGGTAGGCAGTGCTAAGCATTGTATTCAGTCAGCCTTTTACTGACTGTGTTCAGTGAAGAATGTGTTTCTTCACCGAACAACCAAAGGATATTATTGGGAGCCCTGAATTTGCCACTGCAGAAGGTTATTGGCAGAATTGTCAGCTAAAGATTGCTGTATAGATTGTTTGCTCAGCCAATAGAGAGAGCTACTTTCTAGGGAGCCCCATCCTGAGAGACGTGCTTAAGGTAGATTTTCTGAATCACCTTGGGGAGGTTGTCCCTCTCCATCCCCTGAAGAGAGGTCTGGGTGTCAAACATAAAAATGTCAAGCTTTTGATGATTAATGTTATAAGAGGACATACCTCCGTTCATAATAATTGTTTTCAAAATTGTTTTAAATTACAGAAATAAGAAAGCTTGTAAAGACCAGAGCTGCTTCTCAAGAAAACCAAACCAAAAACCTTAATATAGTTCAGAAGTATTCACATTTTAATTATTACTGTAAAACATTTATTTTCCATTATTCTAATACACACTGTATAAGCACTTCACTTTTTTTTTTTCTTTTTTTTTTTTTCCTGTTAAGAACTCACTTTGTAAGGAAACTATGCAAATATAGTTTGATATGTACAACTTTTCATGTTTTCAGGTGACACATAGATTGCCTGAGTTAAAATTGAGAGTGCACATGTATCCAGAATCTGAGATTGTTTTGAAGAGGGCAAAATGGCATGGTTTTCCAAGTTTTGAAATGTAAATTGATTTTTTCTACACACACATTGCCAACTAAATCACTATGGCAAAGTCCATTGGCTGGGCCACTCTGGTAACTTGTAGACCTGGGAAAAGAAATCATCCACTGCATGTATTTTCCTGATTCATCCTTAACTGCCACATTTCCCTACAGAGTGCTCTTGGGTGCTGCAAGGGACAGAGAGAAGTTCATCTACATGACTTTTGCCATTTCCTGTGGAAGAAGAACCATGCCAACAGCTCTGATGTTTCTTATTTGGCATGAACTTGGTGTGGCTATGGCCTTGCCAAGAAAATGTTCATGGATGAACGCTTTCTGAAGTGCCATTCTGGATCCAGGAGCAGGAGTGTGTGCTGCAGCCATACCTCCTGATACACTAGCACAGTCAAAGAGCTGTGCTCTTCCTTCTCCCATGTGTATGGTCCCAGGGCTGCTTTAAAGATCTCTGCCCTCAATAGTTAGCAGTGTTTCCAGGAGTTATACCTGTTATCTTGTACATTCATTATGGCAGAGCAATAACCTCTTCTGACCCTGACTTCTATTTCTATTCCAACTCTCAGACCATAGTAGTTATTATTCATAAAGGGAACATAATTATTTTGATTTACAACTTTGTAATATGAGCAAAGATGTATGTAAAAGGAAGGCAAGGAAGAAGGTTGATCATTGTCTGCAAAGAAACAAGAAAAGGCAGAAAGGGATGATCTGAACCTAGGTCACTTTTAAAGCCTAAACAAAGAGGAGAAACAATGCAAGAGAAAATTATGAGGAGTCTTCTTTCAGGGGAAATGAGGAGTCTTCTTTCAGGGGAAATCTATTCAATTTCTATCTTACTTGCTCCATTTCACAGTATTACTGAGGAAAGTTATTTTTTCTTATGTCAAGGCCTTACATAAAAAACAAAGACGTGAAAAGGAAAAAAATATAACTGGGAAAAAGAAAGAGAGAGAGAGAACATTCTAAGTATTAGAGCTGTTCTCAAGTTTCGAAAAGTTGTAGTTCTGAAGGTTGTTGGTTTTTTTTGCCACAATTTCAGAGGAACTTGGCATACTTTTATTATTATCATTTTTAGAATAAAAACCATTGTGAAACGTGAAATATATTGTCTAATAATTTGGATGTCAGACCATTGTTTTAAATAAAATTTTTCAATAATTATTCCATTGTAGCTTTTAACATAAAACAAAAGTTAATATTTAATGAAAATCACAGTCTTTAAAACTATTTTGTACCTAACACAGAGCACTGTAATGTTATTCTTTGCATATAATATCTGCTGCGCAGATTTACATCAGCTTTAATTAGTACTGAGTATTCTATAATATTGATAAAACTAACAACCTGAACATTTTAGCTCATAATATGGCAATTTGATCACCACATGCAGAGAAGCTAGAACTACTAAACTATTTCATATGGTACATTGAAGAGTCTTTTAAGTCCTGTACTTCACAACTATTCTTTTGAGTATTATGAAACACCAAGGCAAAGACAAAGAAGTAAAAAAAATATAGCTTGAATATATTGGCCATATAACTCATTAGGTATCAGCTCTGTCAAAATACCATTAATAGTGAAAATTACAGAGAGGTCAGATTTCCATTGCTGTGAAAGAAATACCAGGAACACCATGTGATATGAAGTAGCTAGTTATGAAGAATGGAGTTGGTGTGGAGTTCAAATGGAGGATCAAAACTGAAAAATAAGGAATCAGGGAGAAGTAAACACCAAGAGAGTAAAACAGGCATGGTATGTTCCAAAAACTAGCTAATGATGTCATTTTCTGTGTACCTTTTTTTTTTTTTTTTTTTTCCCGCAAGATGCTAGTTGCAAGAATACTTAATCACATAAACGTCTACTAAGGCATACTACAAAGAAGCTTATGTATCTTTTATAAAGAGCTCAAGATATAGACACCAACAGCAGTTTATGTCTTAAATATCTACCTTATGATAAACCTGGACTGTCTTCCAGTCCTTGAAGACTAAAGTGTCTTGAACAAGACAGTGTTTAGCAGCTCATAAAAGATGGAGAGAACCTTTCTTCCATTTAATTTTTCCTGTGGACACTTGGCAGCCAAGCCTTGCCATGCAGTGGGACAGTTCCTTTCCTGGAGCATAATATACCTGAACACAGCTATATGGTGGTGCAGAGTTTATATAAACCAGATGGCAACAAGTGGGGCAGCATAAAATGCATGTGAGAAGGGTTACAAAGGTTTTAGTAAAATTATTTGATGCAACCTTCCCTTCATTTTCAGACAAAATTTTTATGTAAGAACAGTAAGACACTTGATGAAAGGGCAGTAAATTCACAACATTTTTTTTTTTTTTCATGAAAAATGTAATAATTATAATTGACCATTTGAATTTACTGACAGGAGAAGCAAATTCAGTGTTATGTTTAGGCATATGAATTAGTCTAATTTGTTGACAGATAATATTTGTAGATGTGCAGCATGTACAATCTTACCTTGAAATTTGTGCTTTGTAATTTAACTGTATACAGATGTTTGGAAACACTTTTTTCAAGTAAAAGCATGTATGTAAGGGTCCTAAATGGGTGCAAATGTATATTATTCCAATAATTCAGAAGTGTCATGGCAGCTTACTATGTTTGTAGATCTGCTCAAAGAATGTTATATTTACTTTTTCCTTTAATACCTTTTCAAGAACAGGTTATGTAGTTACAGCAAACAAGAAATAAAGATTGGATCTAGTTTTCAGTTTATGTAAATTTTTATAGCGCCATGATTTCAGCATACCTTAGCCAACTTGGCCAGCAAAGGAGAGCTGCTAACAAGTGCTGAAACACCAAAAGTAAAAGAAATTTTTATTAGTACCTGAAGGATTCTTTTGATTGCTCTGGTCATTATTTCAGAGTGCCACTGCCTTGAAAAAATTACAGAGCCTAAGTAGAAGTATGACACAAGTCTGAATAAACAAACGTCATAGCAGAAGACAGGCAACTCAGCTCAGTTTCAGTCCTCTTGTATTATTCTGGTTATTCTAAAGGACACCTTAGGATATGCTTGGGGGGATCTTCAACTGGAATAAAGCCAGCAAAGATTACTAAACATCTATGGAATGGGTGTGGATGACTGCTACTGTATTTTCAACTGTCAGTATTGCCCTTGAAGTCTGATTACTACTGTTCATAATTTTTAGATGTTAGCGCCTTAGGATGTTCTAAATTGTGCCAACGGCTAGTTCTGGGAAGACAAAACTGTCTGGTATGAACCCATCCTTTTTTGCACTCCTCCTACTGTGCAGCTCAGCCAAACCTGAAATTTGAAAGCAGCAGTGAGTCCAAACCACAGCACATGGTGAGTTAGGATCTGGGGGGAGTTGGCCTGCTGTGCAGAATGGAGAGACCACCCACTCCAAGAGTGTGATTTATTCCCATAGAAGTCAGTGGGAAAGCTTCAGCTTCAGTGGAGTTGGATGAAGTCTTCATATCTGTTTCCAACTTAATTTTTTCCTAATATTTTGTGGCAATTGTCAGAAATTTTATTTGACTCTTCTAGAACAAAACAAAAATATTCTAGAGCTCTGTAAATCTCCAGCTATATACATACACGTATACATCAGTACTTTTATTTCTCTACCAACTTTATGAGAGCAGACCCCCTTTTAAACAGGGATACATGAATGGAGTATATTGCCAAGGGTTTTTCATTTATTCATGCCTTCAGCAAACAGAAGGTAAGCCCAGCTGTCCATTCCAACATTCACAGTATCATGGTTTGCAACTGAAGTGTCTTGGCAGTATAAAGTTATACGGAATTCAGGGATGTGTGTTAATCCACTGATCACTGACTGGAGTGGATTTGAAAGACCTTGCTGGGTAGGAGAATATTCTTTTGCCCTATAGAATTAGAAAACTATAAATCTTTCGAGATTGGATAAGGCTGAAGATTAGGGAACAAAAGGTGTACCATGGTGTAATATGAATACCGAGTCTTTCTCCTCCCTTAATAACCATATTGGAGAATTTATTACAATGTTTTATTCAAGATGCTGCCATCTAAGGTTGTGTCATCACTTCCATTAAATAAATAAATAAATAAATAAATAAATAAAAATCCAGAAATATAATGTGGTTTCAAGCTTGCCTCTGCAAAATCTTTGAAAATAGTTATTTTTTGATTTGTTTTGTTTTTCAGTTGGCACAGACACTTTTGCATTCTAAATTTAATTTACAATGAGCTACATCTCATGATAATGAGAAATCCCTAGAGAAATGTCTAAGTAGGAAGTTTGCAACTAGGCCATCTATCTCATCTGAAACATGAAAGAAGGTATAATCTTTAGAATGGGGTAAATCTAAACTTCAGACCCAAATCCTTCAGATTAAGTTAATTCAAACTAAAACAGTTTGAATGATTGATATGAGCTTGGGATGAAAAAATTACATCCAAAGTTTTGTCAATGTTTCTTTGTGCATGAGCTGGATCTCCTTGAATGTCACTGGAACATCATCTGTAGATGATGTTAGACATTAGACTAGTGGTCATGCAGCAAGCAGCTCAGATGGGATCACAGAATCACAGAAGCACAGAATCAGAGAATCACAGAATGGCTGACATTGGAAAAGACCTCTGATGATCATCCAGTCCAACCCCCTGTGGACAGGATCACTTAGAGCACATTGCAAAGGATGGCATCCAGGTAGGTTTTGAATATCTCCATAGAAAGAGACTCCACAACCTCTCTGGGCCACCTGTTCCAGTGTTCTGTCACCCTCACAGTAAAGTGCCCCTTCTTATTCAGCCAGAACCTCCTGTACTTCAGTTTGTGTCCTTTTCCTCTTGTCCTGTCACTGGGCACAACTGAAAAGAGATCAATTCCATCCTCTCAACATCCTCCCCTCAGATATTTGTACACATTGATGAGGTCTCCCTTCAGTGTTCTCTTTTCCAGGCTAAACAGGCCCATCTCTCTTAGCCTGTCCTGGTATGACAGGTTCTCCAGTCCTCTAATCATCTTAGGAGCCCTCCTCTGAACTCGCTCCAGTATCTCTATGTCCCTCTTGTACTGGGGAGCCCAGAACTGGACACAATACTCCAGGTGTGGCCTCGTCAAGGCTGAGTAAAGGGGGAGGATCACCTTCCTCGGCCTGCTGGCCACACTCTTCTGAATGCACCCCAGGATATCGTTGGCTTTCTTGGCCACAAGGGCACATTGCTGACTCATGGTCAACTTGCTGTCCACAAGGACTCCCAGGTCTTTCTCTGCAGAGCTGTTCTCCAGCATGTCAGCCCCCAGCCTGTACTGGTGCCTGGGGTTATTCCTCACCAGGTGCAGGACCTTGCACTTGCCCTTGTTGAACTTCATGATGTTCCTCTCAGCCCAACCCTTTAGCCTGTCAAGGTCCCTCTGAATGGCCGCATAGCCCTCTGGGGTATCAGGCACTCCTCTGAGCTTTATTGATGAGCGTTCACTCTGTTCCATCATCCAGGTCATTGATGAAGAAGTTGAACAACGCTGGACCTCTGGGGGACACCATTAGCTACAGGCCTCCAGTGTCAAAACCCTTGCTGAAGTCAAGGTTGACGAAGGTAGGGATGGCTCATGGTAGGAGCAAAAGTCAAGAACATTAAACTCTACTGAAAGTCCTTCTCTAGGCTGTGTTGGGAAAGGTACGATGGTTATTGCTATCCTCAAGTTGCTGAAGAAATATTTATCTTCCCTCTTGTAAGAACAAAATGATCTCAAAATAGTACTGTCTTATCATAAACAGCATGGCTTTCTGTTGACTTGGATTATTTCTCTTATCTTCAAAGCAGGTATGGAAAAAGGTGATAGGAAGACTTGAGCAAAGTCTCCTCAGTCCTTATCTTAAATAGTGTTGAACTTTTTGCCTTTTAGGCTCTGTCTCTCTACACCATTTGGAAGTAAAAAATGTGAGCTGCTCATCTGGCTTATTGATCTAGAGCAGGAGTCAAGAATGATTTTACATGTATAATACAATGTATTAATTTAATCCTGTATGTTCATGACATTTTTTTCAGTTCTGTCCCCATTCTCCATACATTGCTGCTTTTGAACTGTAAGATGTCAAGATTGCTGTTTTTATATTTTTTGATGTTTGACACAGCTCTTTACACCCTCCCTCATCTCCCAGGTTTTCTGGCTATACAAAATAAAATGTTGAAATGCTTAAGAAATTTTATGGAGCAATTCTGGGCATAAAACAGAGCTACAATGGTTCCTCACAAGACCGCACCATTAGCAGTATTGTATATGCTATCTTAGATATCTTCAAGTACAAAAGAAATTCAAGGTGTCTTTTATTGTCACAGGGCTTTCATTCCACTGTGTGAGTTTCACAATGCCTTATAAGACTTCTTAAGATAAGACTTATAAGACTTCTTAAGATAAGTCTTGCTGTTCCTCTGCCCATCTTACCCCAATTCCCAAAGTCTTACCTCAAAGAAGTAATGTTCTGCAGAGACTACGAGAAAGTCTGATGTTTCTTCCTCAGTAAATTTTTAGGTGCCTTATACCTTTCCATGATACTCCCACATCTCTGGAGTACCTAGTTTGTCCTGCAGTGTCACGATATTTACAGCTTTGATAGTTGAATGATCATGAAGCTGCAGGGTTGACCTCAGTCTGTGGATTTCATCTTCCTCACAGCCAACTTAATTTCATGTCAGCCCTTCTAGTGGCTGCACATTAACAGACAGCTAAATTCCACCAACTCCAATACTGCCCTGTAGCCTCTCTTTCTGTTCTCAACAGTACCAGCTCCATGGCTTTTCCTCGATTTTGGAAGGAAAGTATGGCTTCGTGATGAAAAAGTTGCAGCTGATAACAGAAATGATTATTAGCTGGACCACAGCCAAGGTTTGTGGGCAAGAAAAAAGGTTGCACACAAAGCTATTACACAGACCCTGGTGCCCTAATTCTACCTTTTGCTGCTACATCTTCTACAACTATCGGAATATTTCAGCAACTCTTCAGACTTCAGACTATTTTCAGCAACTCTACAGACTTCCATCATTAAGGTCATTATACATAGTAACTCTCTGGACAAACCATGACTGCTAAATCAAGACCATAGTCTTTGCAAATGAACTTCTTAGACTTATTACTGATAGTAAATACATGAGATTTGCAAATCTGCAGAAGAACAAGCACTATCCTATCAATTTTCTACCACATCTAACACTCTCTGACCTTACATCATTTTCTCTTTGTCCTTTTTCACTCTGTTCAGCCTTCCCCTTTTTAAGGATAGTATTATTATTGGATTAAAGATTTTTTTTTTTTTTGTCAACTTATGATTTTCAACTATTTTGTCATTTCAGTAGAGATATATTTCATTAGAGTTTGCCTTACTAATATGAATATCATCAGTTGTTGATTGCCCTTTCATTTCATCTCAGATCTTTTCATCTCATCTCATTTCAAACTCATTTTTCGCAGAACACATTTTATATAATATGGCCTTTGCAGTGAAACCTTACAATCACTTTGATAATATATTTTCCACTCCTAAATTCAAGACTGAAAATGCAGAGCAAATCAACACAATGATTCCTCTTTTTCTATGTGTATTGTGAACCAGCATGCACCATGAATGAAAGAAAGTAGTAAAAAATTGCAGCAACATGCTTCAGACTTCAGCCAGGCATGCTGCTACAACTAAGCATTGATATTTCAAAAGGTAAAAAAGCATGTCCTGATGTGCTAGCTCTTTCAAATGCTCAGTGGAAACCTTAATTAGTTTAGACTGTTACCATTTATTTGGCTAAAACACCATTCCATGTAAGCTGGATTAGGATGCTCTTGCCGAACCACTGTAATTACTCAGTTTGGAGTTGAGTAATGTTACATCGTACTCTTTTGGGATCATTAATTCCAAACAAAAAGGACTGAAAATACTTCCTATTTCCTGCTCTTCATTAAAATCATTGTCAGAGAATAACTGGTCTTGGCCAGTTGTATGAGGCCACTATTAGAACCTGGAGGAGGGAAGAAACATCAGTAAAAACTCTGCTTTTCCCATACAAAGCATACTACACCTGATGATGGGACAGAAAATGTATTGTAAGACATATTCTTTACTATGACTCTGTCAAGGCTACTTCTGTATTGATTTTTAATCTCTGTCAACCTTTGGAATATCAACAGGGTTGTGTCAACAGCAATCCTATGAAAAATGTACCTTCATGCTTAATTTTTACTAAGTGGGTATAATGGACTTTAATTACATCCGTTAGTTTCCATACAATGTCAAAAATAAAACAGTAAGTACATAAATACTTCTCTTCCTTCCTTCCTCCTTTCTTCTTTGTTTTGCATTTCTGAATGCATTACTTTTAAAGACTTACAGGTATACATCTGATTAAGACATAGGAAATGATTAAGGCATTAGATTTTTAGAGGTAGGAGAGAGAGAATTTGTCTCCTCTGACTTTCTACTTTAATATCTGCAACATAGATGCTTCCCTAAATTTGCTTTGAAATTGCTGAGGAGAAACAGGAGATATGAGAATGGGTATTCAGCTGGCTAGTTCTAAGTATCTAATTTAGACCAATAAACCAAAGCCTATAAGTGTTATTTACTTGCCACTGACCACAGGAGGAGCTTTTATGGACCAGTCTACATGTAAACATCCATATCTGGTCAGTTGGATCCCATCTAGTTCTCTTTATTTATGTGTATTAACCAAAAGGCACCTAATTTCAAATGTTAAACAATTAACAATAGTAACAAATTCTTTACACAAACTATATCTGCAACAGGCTTTTGCTTGGACACAGTGATGTGTGCTGTCACTGGTCACAATTCTCTGCAAGAAAAAACTTCAGAATGGTATGAGTTTGTAGAGAGTTAAACCAGGCTTTTCTCTGAATTTTCCCTGATCAATGATTTGAAAGAAAGCAAAAAGCTTTCATACTGTTTTAACCTTCAGACCAGAATTTCCCACATTATTAATTACTCAAAAAAAGTCACAACTTGTCTGGCAATGAAATCCAGGAGAAGAGATATGATGAACCCCCAGGTATACAACCTCCAGAAACAGTCTGTGCAGGCTGAGCAATCAGCTATCCCTACTTTTTAGGAATATATGATTTTCTTAGTATGGCCAAGGCTGTAATCACAGTCACAACTCTGTGCCTAAGCTGTGCAGCCAGCACTACACCTGTCATTCTCAAATAACATAACTGTCTCTATCTGCCATTACTTGCCTGCCTGATATGTGAATTCTTTCTAAATCTTTCTCAGACAAATTAAAT
The DNA here is from genome assembly GCF_963932015.1 of Anas acuta. Lineage (NCBI taxonomy): Eukaryota > Metazoa > Chordata > Aves > Anseriformes > Anatidae > Anas > Anas acuta. The sequence continues at coordinate 107,532,001 of NC_088981.1, forward strand.
CTTTCAGCATCAAGAGAGCAACTCTTCACTGTGTTGAACCACAATGAAACTTCTCTGGCAAAACTGCTCTTAACAACGAGGTTTTGTGCTGAGTGTCTTTGAAAGGTATTTATTACTCGAGGCCATACAATCTTTTACAGGCCAGCATACGCTCTCATTGTTTTATGTGGAAAAATATATATATACATATATTACGCAATGCTGGGTTAGTGTAAGCTTGCTGGAAGCAAATAGAGAACTATTGTGTAATAACAGATGTTATTGTATAGGATTTTCCAACATTCATTGTAAACCAGAAAACAAGGGCACTCTTTGAATTGACAACATTGCATTAACATGCCCACAAGTCGAGGCTGAGCTTTCTTCAATTGCTCCTTAATTAAAAGTTATATCGAATTTCCAACATGGACAGCTCTGATAAAACAACTAAGTGGTAAATCTAAAACAGTGGCAGGCACTGAGTGGCATAAATGGTAGTAATATATAGCTGAAAATACTTTCTGAAAGTTTTAGATGAAATGAAAATAGCTTACATTCCTTTGGCTGGTGGTAGTATTACCATGCAGTAGAGTTGCCTCAGGGACAGCTATGAGAGATAACATTCCCAGGACAGGGAGACAGTTTCATTGGTGAAGTCAAATGGTACATACTCCAACAGAAGATGCAGGAAGATATTTGAAAGGATTTATTTTTTTACTTTTATTTTTTTCTTAAATAAACACCTTCCTCGCATATACCCCCCCACACACACACGCACATACACACCCTCCCACCCTTATCAGTAATCCAAAAGTCCTTTGCCTGTCCTGTTTCCTTCTACATGAACTCAAATTTTAGGATATACTTAAAAGCACACAACAAGATCACAAATTTCATGTGTCTAATGAAGAAATCCCCACAGGTCATGCCTGCTTCTATCTTATTTTTAGTTTCTGCAGAAAACAGCCTGGTATTATTTATTTACTGTGAAACAGCAGTATCTGAGATGTAATTTCTTCTGGGCACAGCACTTGATGTGCTTTTTAAGCTTGTAACTTCTGGTAGCACACCAATAACTCTAAAAGCCCTAATTTACTCTGCTTCTCAGGTTACAATTAATCTGTTTCAGTCGTGATTTCATTCATTTATTTATTTATGTTTTTATTTATTAACAGATAATTATATCTTTATGCACCAACAAAATATCACCTGCCACCTCCACCCCTATGACGATCAGATGAAAAGAACAAAAGCCTTCTCTGATTGCCCACACAGAGTGGCCTGTGCTCCCATGTAAGGTGATGTAAAAACAAAGCTAACAATAGTTTTCTATCCCCCAAACAGTGCTCTCTGCCACAAATGATCATAGAATCATCGAATCATCATAGAATCATAGAATTATTAAATCATTAAATCATAGAGTCATAGAATCAGAGAATGGTGTGGGTAGAAAGATATCTTAAAGATCATATAGTTCCAACCCCTCTACCCTGATCAGGGATGCCACTCACTAGACCAGGTTGTCCAGGGCCTCATCCAACTTGGCCTGGAACACCTCCAGGGATGGGGCATCCACAACTTCTCTGGGCAACCTATTCCATTGCCTCACCACCCTCTGAGTGAAGAATTTCGTCCTAACATCTGATCGAAATCTCCCCTCTTTTAGTTTAAAACCACTCCCCTTGTCCTATCATTATCTGCCCAAGCAAAACATTGCTCTGCCTTTGTTTTCTAAGTACCCTTTAAGTATTGAAAAGCTGCAATGAGGTCTCCCAGAGACTTCTCTTCTTCAGGCTGAACAATCCATACTCTCTCAGCCTTTCTTCATAGGAGAGGTGCTCCAGACCTCTGATTGTTTTTGTGTTCCTCCTTTGGACTTGTTTGAACAGGCCCATATCTTTCCTGTGCTGGTGGCCCCAGACCCAGGTGCAGTGCTCTAAGTGGGGCCTCACAAGTGCAGAGTAAAGGGGGATATCTAGATTATCCTTTAGTCCAATTTTACCAAAACTAGCTTGATGTTTTTTTCTCTGTTAACCCCTGTGTGGAAAAAGCATCCACAAAATGATATCAAGATCCTCCTTATTTCCTCTCTTCCATAATGTCTTAAAACAATATGATAATACATGGCCTAATAGCCAGAATTATTATTTTCATTGCCAGTAATACTTTCACTTCTCTCCATAATTTATATATTCATTTACTACCTCATACTATATTTAATTGTCAAGCTTTTCAGGTATGGAACTATCCCTTACATAATACAACCAGGCCATGTTACTGACTGCCAGTTGTGGCAAACAGATCATACAAGAAAAAAAAAAATCATGTTGCTCCTATAGTTACATATGCTCTGCGGGACAGTTTCTCATTTCAGCCACAACAGTATAAATCTGGAATAATGCCACTGGAAAACTGTTTTGCACCAGAACATGGTGTATTGTATCTACTGTTTGCTGTTAAACAAGGGGGATGACTTTTCCATTTATACATCATTTCTTTCAGCTTTAGCTTTATTTCAGGCTTTGCATGCTAGGATAGCTATGATTCAAATGACACCAAAATAAATCTCTTCCTCTTGTCTCTCTTCCTTTTTTTTTTTTTTTTTTTTTTTTTTTCTGATTCAATAGAGGAGAAGATGTGTAAATTAAGTCCTTTCCTTATTAAAGACAGATGCATGTTTTCAGCAGTTTACTAGAAGTGTCATTTCTAAAAATATATGGGAAACTGAGAAAAAATATTCATCACTTCAAATATGTCTGCAGGAAGCAAGGATACTTCTTATTTGCTCTGCAGAAGTACTTAAGTAGCAGGCAATTGCTATTGGGTTTCACTTACCCAGACATATCCTGTCCTCACAGGGCCCCATCTAAGTCTTACCTTCATTACATTCATTCCGTGTTTAGGTGTTTCTTTCAAAACCACACTGGAAGCTGATGTTGACAGGGGTTGTGGCTACTGGGAATGGGTGCTGGTGGCCCATGGGAGTGTGAAGCACCCAGGAGGGCACAGTAAAAAGTAGGAGAGTGGATGTGGGTCACAATGATAAATCCCATCTGGAAGGGACCAGAAGGAAGTGAAGGAGCTGAGAATGGTGCAGAGACATCTGATAGCGAGCTGGGAGGATCTGGGGTAGATGTTCTCTGAAGAGAAAATGGTCGCTGGGAGATTGGGATGAGAAGGAGAAGATGGTGGGAACTCAGAAATAGTAAAAGGCTTTGATTGAGAGGCAGAGAGGGACAGAAACCTGCCTTCTTTCTCTCTCCTTTTTCTACACATCTTGTCTTTGTAGTAGGTTGCTCCTACTGCTATCTAACATTACAAGTCAAGTAGTGTCATCAAAAGGTGATAGTGCTCAGTTTGCAAAATACCAGAACCCAAACCCTGGCTGAAGACTGGACTGGCAGTTCTCAGAGTAGTATACTGTGTTACAGAAAAAAAAAAATATATATATATATATATAGGATGTGCTGGCTGTCTGCACATTGTTTTGAGACTCTCGAAAGGCAGGGACCAAAAGAGTGAACGTAGTTGAATGACAACCAAAAAGTTCCCTAAAGTGTCTTTTATCTATATTTATTAACTATCATTTGTCAACCTTGATGAAAGAACAAGCAATAATCAAGAATCTGGGATAATGTTATTGATTCTTTTAAATTAAATATTTTTTACACAAATTAATGTCTCTTAAAATGTCACTGATTTACTTAGGCAACATAATAGGTACCTTGTTTTCAGATTTCAAGGTACTCTGTCCAGTGGCCATGAGAGACAGAGAAAGGTGTTTTGGTGATTCTATTTATTTCTTTCTGGTAATATCCATTTGGCAAGTCAATAAACAACAAGAAAGAACACCACAGTTATTCTTCTCCAAATAGAAGAGTAACTAATGTTTCATAGAAAATAAATAAATTAATAAATAAATAATAAGTAGTGACAACATATTCAAAGTTTAATTAGAAATCGTAACAGTTTTGGTGATATTCTAACTGTGAGAGATTTTCAGAGGCAGAGAAAGCTCTGAGGCTGCCAACTAGACAACTAGAAAGTGAGCTCTGAAAACTTTTGGGATGCATTGGCATGTGAACACATTTGTGAATGTGTCTTGAATTTCCTGGTGCCAGTTATCTTCTCTGATCTGTGCAACTTTCAGCACACAAACCATAATATGCAAGCATTTTATATGTCCTATGAAAGCATAGAAGTTAAAATTTAAACTGTGTCCTCTCCAAAACCAATGTGGAAATCTAAAAATCAGACAGAGCTATAGATTTTGGCTATGGCCAAATGTTATGGAGAAACTCCTAAGATCTATAAATAAGCAAAAACTGACAGACTAGCCAAGAGGAGCAAATGCAAGTCTTTGCTGACTCAAATATTCACTCCTGTTACTAAATAGTGCTTTTATAAAGAAGCAATAAACTATATCCACCAACTGTCAATGTCTCTATTCTCAACTCTGTTAAGAAGATCACTATCTAGGAATAAACTTCCTTTGAGATAAAACAAGACTGTGAACTTTGGAGACAATAGCAAGATTGTCCCCCCAGCTGAAGACACTAATCCTTAAGCATTTTAAAGAATATAGTGTATTCTTCAGGTTGAACCTAGCACAATAACACTTTGTTAAAAATTGGCTGCTGATAATATGGGGGTTGGAGGAATAGGTATACTTCTAGCTTTTTATTATTATTATTATTTTCAGTAGAGTAAGTGGCCAAATTTTGCCCTCAGATTATATTTGATTATATTCCCCAGAGCTCTGTATATATACATTAAGGGATATTTTTCCACATGATTTTAGGAAGCTTGCTACATTTAAGTGTCTTTTCATTAAATTAGTGTCTCTGATGTCGATGTTTGACACTAGGTTATTGCAGTTTATGCACATGAATGAGGACAATATGCATCTAAGTTATATATCAAGAATATAAAATGAAAGAAAGAAAGAAAGAAAAAAAAAAAAAAAAGCTGCTTTTGCCAGTAATGCAGCTGGCAATACAGCTGTGACTTTGCAGAAAATAACTTTTATCTCCAGTCTTCCTATGTAGAGCAACAATTAAGTAAAATAGAACCATATGGTATTACTGATGGGAAGAGGTCCTTTGAAATATTTTTAGTTTGAGAGAGAGAGAAAAAGAATATTAAAGTGTGTCTCTAAATGCACTGGTTCCACTAGATCAATGTTGAAAAGTGAAGAGGACAATATAGCAGTATGAAATTGATAAAACAAAATTGGCCCTGCTTTGTCTGTGGCACGTGCAGAACTTATGCTATTGCGTAGTTTGAGCTACTTATATAATGTGACATGCTTAACTGCTTCCAGCTCCAGTTCTTGTCACACCCACTGGTGCTTCCTGCTTGTGAGCTCCCCTCCATACAACACACTGGGCATGTCTATCTACGCTACAGCTACTATTTTAGGCTGGGCTGCAGCATGCTGCTGCTAAACTGCTTACAGAAAACAAGCACGGATGCTCTGGACTGAGTGCCCTTCCAACCTTTGGGTGGCAGGGTGCATTCATCCTATCTGAGCCTCTTTATGAAACATGGAAGAGGCAGGTTCTCTAGGTCAGGTGCTGGTGATCAATGTCAGGAAAAACCTTCTCAGTTTTTCAGGTATCTAAACACCATGAGAGCTCCTGTACCCCCTAAACGTAGCTCTTAAATGGCTTGGGCTCCACCTCGCTGCATAACACTCAAAGACTGACTGTAAGTCATCTATAGCATGCCCGGTACAGAACAGCAGGTAATAGCTCACATCTGTGTCCAGCATGGACACCCAACACCTTAGAAAGATGTCATGGTGGAGACTAATTCGCATAAGGCACACTGAACCTTGAAACTCCGGTGAATGTTATGGGTAGGGGGTAATACATGCATGATGAAATAAACATCTTCAGCATTCCTAGTAGCCAAATTCAGTGGTGAATATGGAGGGTGATCCATACTGGTAAACTCTCACAAAAGGTATTTTGCTGTAAAGGTAGAAGGCAGCTGTGACTGTTAATGATGTCTGTCAGTATGAAGAAACTTATATTATTAATTCTTTCTAAGTTATAATTTTCATATTAAGAAAAAAATCAGAAATGGACTCATCTTTCCTCCATTCTTATTGAATCAATGGCAATTTACAATATAGTGTCAATCGATTCAGCATAAAGAACACTGACACTAGTAAGTTTGGAGGGCTTCTTCATATGTACAAGTTAGTTTGATGTAGGTCTTGTACAGATATTAGCTATACAGGAGCAAGAGTGGCTTGAATCATACTGAGAGTATTTTGGCACAAGATGCAATTCACCAATTTCTGCCCTCCAAAATGGTGTAACAGAAATCAGCATGAATACCAAGTAAGTGGAATAACTTTCCCTGCTGTGTTGTGAAGCTGATACAAAGCTGGCTGGCTGGCTACAAGTATTTGCTTGTGTCAGATTTGAGAATATCATGTGGGTCTGAGACAATCATTGAAGGGCTTTGGTTCTTGTCAACTTGTGACTTACACAACTCTGTTCCCATATGTTTTGCATTATTTGAAAGAAAGCTGGATCCATTTTACTTCAGATGAATACTAAAAAAGATAAACATGTATAAATCTGAAAAAGAAAAATAATTTGGTATTTTGTCTTGCAAGACTGGCCTCCTGGGATGGGGAGATAGTCATGTCCCCAAAGAGGAACGGTATGGTGCAGGTTAAAAATTCTCTAAATTCCACCATGGTAGGTAAAGGGGTGGTGATATAAATTTACCACCTCAGTCCAGTCAGAGAGATCGGATCAGTTTTTATTTTCTCTTGAATCAGTTTTTATTTTCTCTTTTCTCTGTGTCCCTGCCTCACTAAAACCCATACAAATATTCAGCATATGGAAATATTCCCTCTTTCACCCTGACCAAAACTTCATGACAAATCAAGAAACATGTAGGCCTCTTCAGAGCACAGAAAGCCAGCTTTCTGTAAAATATCCAGTCTGATTTTAAATTAATGTGAAAAAACATGTTTGCAGTGTTCTTTGAGGAAAAACTAACCTCCAAAGTGCGTCAGAATATAAAATTGCACTGGGATTTTTTTTTTTTTTTTTTTTTTTTTTTTTTTGTGGGGGAGGGGATTCTTTTCCAGAAGGGCTCTATAGCCAAGGAAACCAATAACATTTTGCTGGAATAAGCTTGTTTGTTTTGAACTGGGCTGACTTAAACAGTAAACTTCACAACTTTGTTTTTTCTTAATTGTGTCACAAATATTTTGCCAAATGTTCTTGCTGATAATCAAAGCAGTGGTCACTCCCCAGAGTATGCTGGGAGACAAGTTTCAGATGCAACTTTGTAACTGCTCAAACCAAGCAGATGCTTGAGCATAAGAGAATAAAGCTGAAGCTGAAATCTTTGTCAGAAGCTGGTGCTGCTTATTTTCAAACAGTCTGCATCTCCAGTTAGATGAAAATAAATGCAATTTTAAATGCATTTGAACATTTTATTTTTGCTTTAGAGGGGAGAGATTTTGCTAGTTTGATCTTAGTTTTATAAAGAAAATAGTCTTGTACTTTGCTCAAAATGTAAAGGTGGGATTACTAGCTGGGAACTTGTAGCTATATTAGGCCAAGAAGGAAAATTGCAACAGTAAAAGATGAGTCTGTTTCCAAGAAACATTCTGATATTTCACTGTTTGTTTCAGCCTGAGTTTAGGACAAAAAGTTAAAATACTGAAAGTGTTCTGCATGGGAAAAGCTCCAACTATTTCTGACTCACTAATTGATAAATATTGTTTCAATTTTCTTTCAATACACTGATATCCCTGAATCTCAATGCTTCTGTTTTGTTTACTGAACAAAGAGGTATGCTGGTATGCTTGATATCCAAGTCCATTCAACATTAACTGTATCACTCCAAGAACCTTATTCTCCTATGGAAACTTCCTTACTGAAAATAATAATAATAATAATAATAATAAAATAATAATAAATTAAAAAAAAAAGGCAGCATTACTGTTTTTCCACATGAATCAGTTTCTTGGCCACAGTAAGTGTCCTGCAATGTATTATCAGTTTTATCAAAAGGAGACCTTAAACCTTTCATTTAAAACCTGAATGTTTAGTATCAAGCCAACAAACTTATAATGCCAAAACCCAAGCAAGTCTGGGTTGGACTGACCTGAAGCAAAATTCTGAGCTTCACATTTCCCAGAGGGAATGTTTTGTGTTTATTATTATTTTTATTAACTTATTTTAGTAACATTGAAATTTATTTATGAAAAAATGAACAGTACACTGACAAAAATGGCTCATGTGGTCTCATGTACACCATGTGTGAAGTGCCCAGGCACTAGATTTAGACTACTAGATTGGTTATTTCCCTCTGGACATTACGTGTAAGTATATGTGCATATATTCTTATATAATGTGTATGTAGAAGTTCTTGTGACACTTTTTCTATTTATCTAAGGTTAAATAACATCAGAGAAAAAAGTCCATGTGTGTCCTTACAAGAATATGGGGGAATGAAACCAAGACTTTCTCATTATTCTGAAATAAGAAACTCTACCAAAATTCTATTGGATAATTTATCATACTGACAGTACCATTTCTGAAATGTTGTATTTTCATAAGAGATGTTTTAAACCAATTTTTATCTCTCTCTTGGTAGCAAAAGACACTCTGAAACTAGTGAATGTATGTTAGAAAATGTTTACTTGAACTTTCTAAAACAAACTCTTCATCTTGGGTGTAACAGAAATGCTCTCTTTTTATATTGCTGTTCCCATGTCACTCTCCAGCAATTGGCCAACCAAAACACCTACTTACAAAGATGAACGATACCATTGCAAGCTCCTTGGCTACTTTACCATTGTATTTCAGTCGATAAATTTGCATTTAGCGCTTAATTTGTTCAGTATGCCTTACTAATTTGGCAATATTTATTTTGGCACATAAAATACAAGGCAGCTGCTTTAAATGTCCTGCTAAGTTCTTTGTTATGTTTTAAGAGCTTTTTTTTTTTTCCTTTCTTTCCTTTCCTTTTTTTTTTTTTTTTTACCCTTTTCTTTTTCCTTCTTAAAAGGATCTAAGATATGAAAAAGCTCCAGTGTCGTGGACAGGGCTGAGTTTCCTGTTTATGAGTCACCATAAATATGAAAGGTGCTGGTTGACATTTCTCAGCTGAGGGATTCGACACAACTCTGTGTTGAGAGCAAATCCCCAAGCAGGGTGGTCTTGCGTTGACTTGTCGACCTTGTACATTGTTGAACAAAATCACTTTTAAAGAACAGTAGTTAAAGGAAAAGTCAGCTTCTCTAGCAGCAATTCTTACTGTTAATCTATTAAACAAAATGTGTTATTGTGTCTTTGCTATGTAGAAGCTATTGTTGAATCGTGATTTTTAAAGGGAGAGCAATTAGAAGCATGCACTTGGATTTATTTCCCATACACAGAGCCCTTAATTTCCCTCATTTCCTAGTGTTTTCACATTGCTTCTAAAAACACAAGTAGCCAAAGCATTGTTTAGCATTGTTTAATTGTTGCTAGTATGCAACCAAGGTAAACACAAGTGAGACTTTTTAGTGTCTTTTGTGTGCACATCTGTCTGGCATGTCTCTGACCCACACCAGTGCTTTCATTACATGGATTTCTTTAGACAAATAATTGCAGGTACAAAAAATAAAATAAAATAAAATAAAATAAAATAAAATAAAATAAAATAAAATAAAATAAAATAAAATAAAATAAAATAAAATAAAATAAAATAAAATAAAATAAAATAAAATAAAAAAGTAGATATGGTTAATGTCTGCTGAAAAGATGGAAGCTATATAGAGGAGGTGCATATAAAATGTAAGCTTTATATTTGTGGTGTTTTGTCTAAAGATAAGACTGAGTGATAAAAAAGCGTTAAGTGGATGAACATGTCACTGGTAAAAGTGTCATTCAACCTGTCCACTCTCCAGGCTGTGGAAGACACAAATTACTTGTGATTGTGTGGGATTTTTCTCTCTAAATTCTACCATTCTTGATTTTAGCTGCAAACAGCCCTGAGACAGTCCCCTTTGTGGCAGAATGATGCTGCAATATGTAAGTAATGAAAGCAGTCATTGTTAGGAAACCTGCAAGAATATATATGAGAAGACACAAGTTATGACCTATTTCCAGTAGGCTCTGAGCGATGTACTATTTCACGCCTGTCTTATTTAAAATGTTTCATGTCAGTGCTGGCGTCAATAAGAAAAAGATACTTACAGAACTTTAACATTTCTTCTTTCAATTCTTCATGATCAACAACAACAGGAACAAAATGTTCTTTTGGTCCTTAATATTTTGAGGGTGTGCAACTCTCAATAAGAAAATAGATTGGATAATAGAAAATTAAAAATGAAGAATAAGAGAGAGAAAGAGCTGGAAAGAGGTATTTATGTAAAAGAAGATGACAGAGAAGACATCAATAGACAGGAGTGTTGGGAAAGCCAGACTGGAGTAACAATTAGTGACAGTCATATTTGACTTGTTTTTGTTTGAAGTCTATCTTTATTACCTTCTTTAAAATTTGGGCATGGCAAAAATACACACAGATTAAAACAACAACAAAAAAGTGAAAAAAAAATGGCTACTGTCTGTCAGTAAAAGTAGAAATTTTCTGCTTTTGATTAATGGTAGCTTTGGAAGAGTTATGTTTTTATTTTCCTTTTCTTCTTTTTTAATGAGTTTATGTCAGCTTGTATATGCCAGCAGTATTTCAAAGAAACAAGGTTTTATTTCCCCTTAGCCAAAATATGACTAAATAGTTTATGAGCCAAAATATTATAAGCTTTCTCCTGATCTTATCTTTCCTACTTGCCCTCATACCTTAGATAATCAAAATATTTTTTTTTTTATTGTTAAGTAAGAACTAAATTATAAAAAAAAAAAAAAAAAGCAACAACAACTACTAACAGTTTTGGGTGATAATAAGTTACATATAGTTTTGTGTGCAAAGGTGTTAAGAATATTCCCATGTAATATTTTCCATGTAATCCTCACTGTTATCATAAATCCTCACTGTTATCATAAATCCACTTGGGTAAAGCATGGACCATCATCCAAAGAGATTATAACCTATAAGCCTTCACAAGACTTTTTTCTTGAAAGCAAAATTATCTTTCTGGATAAATGTTTATAGAATTGGGACACATAATTTTCCTGTTTTCTGGAGAGGGAGAAAGTTACTTCACTCCATTTTCTTGTTTTCTTGTATTCTGTAACAAAACAATTCTACTATTCGTTGTTGCATCTGTTTGCCCTACTGCCCTAATTTTAATGATATTAAAAATACTGCATGAAGTTTTCAGCAACATCATGTTCTCACTCTTTCTCACATGTGATTGCAGATATTCAGTGAAATAGTGCCAGGGTCAAACTGCTAGACTGCCAACATCTGCCCATATCAAGACAAAACATCCCAGTATACTTTCATATTTTGAAAGAGGTAATCTGTTTTTCCTTCCCAGCTTTGATCCAAATCTTTCTTTTATTTATAAAGCTTGAATAAATGGGTAATAGTTTTACATAAAACCCTGCAATTCACAGAAAAACCCTGCAATTCACAGAAAAAAAAAAAAAAAAAAGAGAGAGAAAAAGAAAACGTTATTCAAGCCATGAAAGACTTCTAAAAGGGCATAGTTGGCCCCACTGTACTTTGTGGATTTAAACTGCTGTTCATATGTAGGCATATTATGCTAAAAATATATGTATAATTTATATCTCATATTAGTTATTCTCTTTCACATATTTTGTGATTACGTGTCTCTAGCTAAAAATATAATAAGATATATTTTGAAGGGTAATCATAATTAAATACTTGTGGATTGTAATTTGAATCTATCATTCTTCAGTTTCAAATATCTGTTATCTAAAGATAATACTTGCTTTTTGTTTGTTTGTTTTTGTTTGTTTTTGTTTGTTTGTTTGTCTTTAACCAATTATTGTAATCCTTATAACCAAACATTAAGTTAAATAATTCTAGGTAGATGAAAAGCCAAGTTCTAGTCAACTGTGAAATACCTTGTCAATGAAAATGATTTCCATAAAATTTCTTTACATTTCTTTGCATTACGTGTTTTATTGACCTTATTGTGACTTATGAATTTAAATAAACGCTTCCCCTAACTGGCATATTTCTTGGTTTTAGGATATTTTTATTTTTTTCTTTTGTAATTGCTATCAGCTGTTGAATTGAGCAGAAATATAATAGGGATAGGATCCTGAATTTTTGCTATCTGACTACTTTCTGATAGCAAAATTCTAAAGAAGCAGAAAATAAATTTCTTTTGATGGTCTGACAATGATAACATGTAGGTTTGAATCCCTGCATGCTCTATTGATATGACCCATAAAAGATCCATGGTTCCATCTCTTGTTTTTATTCTTCATTTTATTATCATTCTCTTTCTAAGGTCAGCAGTACTGGTCTCACAGAGACCATTAGCATGCTTTTGCTTATTTAATTCACTAACTGCTGAAGTGCATGCTGCTTTTAGTGGCACTCATACAACTCCAAGCACTGAAAGGTTTGGTTTCATGTACTTGAACTCAAGTGACACAAATATTTCAGTGGTGAATCAATACTGGGAAAGGATGGTCAGTAAGGTAGGGAGTGTTTATAGAAGATGTTTCATCACTTCTAGTAAAACATGTCTTATTGTTAGTTCAGGAGGTGTTGGTATTTAGCTCTTTGAAGGAAGCTTCTGACAAGCCAACAACTTTAAGACTGTTAGTAAAATACAGTTTAAAAAATTGCACAAGGTTGGAAATGTAGCTTTTTGCAAAATGTCTGTAGATTAGCCATTTGGGAATTCTGATTTCTATAAAAAGAGATTTCTTCTGTTCACTCATCACAAGTGACATTGACTATATGGAAAAGTTGATCAAAAAGTAAATTTGAGTATTCATTTGACCTGATTTAAAATTAACATTTGATATTTCCCCACAAAAGACATGTTGTAACATTTTTAGGAGAACCTAGGAGCTGATGGTTGTCTCACAACACTCCTTACTGGAGCAAGAACAGCATCTAGTTCACCTGCTCTAGAAATACGGACTCACAACACTAAATATGAACTGACACAACAGTAGCTATTAAGGCAGTTCTCATTCAGAAATGGCATTTGAGGGAATTTATTCAGTTCTGCAGTAACCATTTCCTACCATATAAAAAATCCACACAAATAGAATCCTCATTGCCACTGAAGGCAATGACCAGCTTTTTGTAGAATTTCTTCAGTATGAGATTATTTCTTTCAAACGAACAGTTTTGTTTTTTTGTTTGTTTGTTTGTTTATTTACAGTAAATAAATGGAAGGGAGGAAAACAGTAGTATAAAATATTTTTGTACTTCAGTATTGTACCTGGGATGAATGAATTAGATTGAGAGGTAAATGAAAAGCTATTTTTGGTTTCCTGTTAACATCCCAAGTGCTTCTAAAGAACTGAAGCCCGTGAAGCACACTTGTAGCTAATCTTGGGTAATAGCGCTGGAAAAGGGACCAAAAGAAGATTACAGTTAGAAAAACAGAGGGAGGCCTTTGCCAAGAAATGCAAACAAAAAGGAAATATTTTAAGAAAATAAACAAAGCTACTGAGTAAAACATACAAAGAGAGGAAAGGGGAACAAAAGAACATTTGAGTCGTGATGTCTTAACATTTTGTGGCAACATATGCAATAGTCCAGCCAAAGTGTGTGAAAGAATGTTACAGCTGTGTAAGCTATGAGATATCCATAGATGCCTTAAGATCAGCGAGCCTTCAGGAAAGCCCACCTAGTTTGCCAGCTTTGCAGGTCTCCTCCAACTCTACTAAAAACAATAAGTTCCATCCAGTCCCTTCCATATGACTGCACAAGCTGCACAGACATTCAAGGGGTTGTTTGCAAAGGCTGCTATAAATAGAAACCACTATTCTTTTTTTTCAAGGTGCAATGGTTTATAGCAATTTCTTGAAGTTATGAACGATGTATCTTAAGAGAAGGCATTCTTATTCTGTTCTACCAAGTCTGTTCTTGTCTACCCTTATTGCGGTTATATGCCAAGGACCAACAAGTGACTGTTAGAAACATAAGGAAATATCACAAATATTTGGTCAATTGTATAGTAGACCATGGCAGGTGAATAGTATTGCATAGTACACTAAGGGAAGAATGAGGTCTGCAGATGTTGTTGCCAAAAAGGAATAAGTGAAAATACTCACATATCAAACTTTCCATTCATCTAAATGTAAATTTGGACTTGCAGGCCATGGCTGCACCATTGGATGAACTCTCTTGGGACACCAGTCTCAGATTGTAAATATTGCCTACAAACTGTTCTGTGTTTTGGCTCCAGTTTAGAGCAAGCCATTTGCTCCCCTCTCCCAAAGTCATTCTATCTCTGGCATTATGAACACAACTACCTCCAGCTCTTTTACTCAGCAACTGTTGGCACTGGCCTGATCTCAGCTATGTAAGGAACTATACAGCACCCAGACACTGTGGTAAATACTCAAAGTTTGCAGTTTTTCTATAGGAATTTATCAGGACACCTGCCTGTGAAGCTGAATTATGTTAACTGAAGATCCAAGATCAGTATCTTCACACTACATTTCTCCAGACTGTATGTTTAAGACATCAAGACAAGTGGAGAGCATGAATAAAAACAGACTGTGAAAGTAAAGACAAAACATTCATGCATCTGATGTTTAATAATATAAAAAATGTAAGAGAAATTTATTTTTAATGTCTTATAAGAACATTTACTTTTTTCAATGTATTTTGTCTTTTTTTTTTTTTCTGCAATTTATAAAGAGATTCCATTATATTCTTACACAGCTCCAGCTGACTTTTTTTTTTTTTTTTCAAAATAACTTAGTGAAGTCATGATTTCAGTCATGATTTAAGTTCTTGTTTTAGACTTCGGAGACTTGAAAAAAATATATATATCCACCATCATGATACAGTACAGAGTATCTTAGAGCTCTGATGTTAGAGAAATCATCCAGAATTACAAAAACAACTTTGCCAAATAAGTGTGTTATAAAACAACCTCTGTACTGGTAAATAAACTCAGATAAAGAGAAGAAATGAAACGTTCTGTACATTCATATTTTATCCTTTTTTCTCACACTCCTGCTAAACTACATTTGAAGTATAGTGACATAAAGGCAAAAGACAACTGATTTCTGGAGGGCTACTATTAATACAAGGCTTGATCAGTATATGTGTGCTTTAACTTTATATGAACATGCTCTTAACATTCTCTTTAAAAAAAAAATATATATATATATATTATACAGACTGTATATGAATTTTTTAAATACAAAATACTCAAAAGAAGCAAATAGATAGAAGAACTGAGAATATAGAAGTGTGTGAAAGATTTGGGATTCTGAAGAACTACTTCTCTGTCACACATTTCCCATGTAACAGTCGTGGATATGTTCTTTAACTATGTTAATATTTTTTGATTTATTTTTCACAAAACTATTCATTTTTTGAGTAACTTTATGATAAATTTACCATTATGCTACGTTATGGTTTGTGATAATTCTTCACTGACAGAAAGTAGAGTGTTAAGGTCAGATTTTCTGTTTTATTAGAAACCTTTCATTGAGGAATTATTTTGCTTATGGTGTTTTTGTTCCCACAGCAGTTAAGTGAGGGTAAAATCCTCCTCTCACAAGGAGGGTAAAAATATTGAAAGACTGTGAAACATTAATTTTAGACAGTAATGAAAATCCTTAAAAATCATATTTTAGTTTTGTTTATTCTTGTTTGTTATTATTTTGAATGTATGTGGGCATGAGTGGAATTCAGCTGCCTAAAAGTAATCAAATAGTAGCACTTAAGATGATCCAAGCTCTTTGTAGATGCCAAAGATAAGTGATATCAGCCAAAGCTGTCAGAGTAGACTTTTTAGACTATATACTTCTGGAGTGGCAGCCTTGCAGGTTATTGCAGGACATCTCAAGTAAGGTAAGATTAAATCCCACCCTCCATAGACAATAACAGCCCCTTGGGTACCTAGTTTATCTATAGAATCTTACATGTAGACATCTTAGCGTCATACTAAATGTTGCTCTGATTGCCTTTTTGAACCCTGTGAAACTACCCCCATTACTGATGCAAGCCACATGCTTAAGTATATGAAGGTCTAGACTTTTAAAATTTTAGCCTTTTAAATTTTTTGTGAAAAGAATAGTCATATCTACATATGCATGTACATAATTAACATAACTGGCCTTGCTCTGAAGTTGACATTGTAACAGAAAAGTCATCAGTATTCTGAAAAAGAGGTTGAAATGACTTCCTAAGTCCATACATTTTAAGACCAAAAGAAATATTTATAAACATTTACTGTAGTTATTTCAGATTAATTTTTTTGTTGATACATATGCACCTACAGCAACCCTCAGAAGGCCCCTCTGTCAGTACATACATTTGAAATTACACTGAAGGTTGAGGACAAATATTTTGGCCACGGCCCTACTACAGATTTGCAGATATCATTTAGCATTAAAGAAATTATAAGAAATTAAAGAATTTCTTATAACAAGGTTATCCATCACACCTTCCGGTAGGAAAGTAGGAGAAATTTCTTCTCAGAAAGAATAGTTAGGCATTGGAACGGCTTGTCGAGGAATCTGGTAATGTCAACATCCCTGGGAGTATTAGAGGAAAGGTGGAATGTGGTACTTGGTTTAGTGGATGTGGTTTAGTGGGTAATATTGGTGGCAGGGGAATGGTTAGACCAGATGATCTTGGGGGTCTTTTCCAACCTTAATTCTATGATTCTATGATCTTCATGCAAATTGTACTATTGTTTAGTGACTTCCACTGTTAAGAATGTGTATTGACTTTGTAGTGTGAACTTGTTAAGGTTAGCATTCAAAATGTTTAATAAGTTGCTCCTTATTAGAAATCAAAATAATTTAAACTTCACATTTTTAACCTTTGTTTTTATCTTCTTAATTGGTGTGGCTTTTATGTTTTCCAAAACTTGAATGCTTCTAACCTGGATTTTATGGACTCTCTCCAGTATACTGGCAAACATTTAAATTCTAGGCACTAAGAGCTCAATTCAGTTGCTTGTTTCTAGCACTCTGTAGAAGCTTCACCCATTGCAGCTGGCCTCCAGCTGCAATTCCAGAAGTAGTTTCCTTTAGGTTTGGGGATACATCTGCTTGTCCTGCATGGACACTCAGATGTACTAGGTATTAATAACTTAAAAGGCATTGGATGCTTCTTTACTGACAACTGAACTAAGCCCAAGAAATATTAGGAACTTTGCAAATATTATCTGCACAATTAGCATAAAGTACCAAATCTGTATTACTTAGGTCATATGTTTAAAATCAATGCTTGACTTCCAGCTATAGCTGAACACATACTTGACTGACTACTTGTAATGACCAAAAGGTTCTTCAGTGAAAATTTTATGAAATACTATCTTATATTTTACAGATAGGATACTAATTCTGTTGTTTTGATAGCTCAACTTACTGAAAAAAAGAAAAAAAAAAAAAAGACCTAAAGTAAAAATCTTATTTGACAGATAAATGATCCATTACTACTCTTGAATTATTTTTCCACTGTTTGTGACACCCAAAGTTTTTACTTCCTATAAATATAGCTTTTTTCTCACCCTCTTTTAAGCAGACAAGGATAAAGAATTATTCCCCCCTCCTTTTTAAAAAAAAAAAAATTGTACATATTTGAACACTGTTATCATGTCTCCCCTTCGTCTTCTCTTCTCTAGACTAAACAAACCATCTCCTCTCAGTCTTTCCTCAGAGGTCATATTTTCTAGACCTCTGATCTCTGCTCTGGACTCCCTCTTATGGCTAAAAGTTCTTCTAAGTACATGGGTTTCCCAAAACCCAGCAAACTTTTAGGAAAAGCTTAGCAGTGTTGAGTAAAGGGATTACAAGTCTTACACTGATCTTATCATACGTGTACTCTTTATATATGATTCTTGCTTTTTTTTTTTTTTCTTTTTTTTTTCAAAAGACTATGATATCATGTTCCCAGCATCTCCTATTGGAGATGGCCAAAAACAGGCTGTAAAAGTATTTTCAAATGGAGTAAAATGCCAGCTGAGAATTTTTATTAGCATTTGGCACTAATATATAGTTGAATCATGCACAAGACAATGAACATTTCTCTTACAGTTATATTTTCATTACATTCTGTTTTTTGTCAAAAGAAAATCACCTTTCTGAAAAGGTAAAAGGCTGAAGGAGTAACTGGGTGACATAAGACTTAAGAAGTATTTTATAACACAGATATAATTATTACAAGTGAAATGTCCAAAATATCAAATAAAATATGTTTTCTGAAAGTAATTTAGCAAAAAATATTTTTCATTCTAGAGATAATTATATTTAAATATCTCATACTGAATCTTAACAGGATTTTTGTTTTAATATAGCACTAAAACTTGGTATGTTGAAAAGGAAATATTTTATTGTTATATAATTTATTTCAAAACATACTTTGCTTCTGTTTGAACACATTTAGATGATTACAATAACTTTAATCTTGAATTAAATTAAGAAATAGATTTACCTTGTAATTCTCCATTTTATTAAAAAGGGAAATTTACATGTACAAAACAGGAAATTTCCTGCAGAATGAAAACTGGTTTATTCATATACTATATGTGTGTTCAGTAGCGATTTAGATCCTTGTTCAGAACTGAAACGTAGCAACACCCTTATATTTCCACAGCACTGGCATTTGTTTGTTGTAAACTATATCATTTTCTATTCTTATTTAACTGCAGATTACTTTATCCTTAATCTAACTGCACCAAATAAATACAACATAATTTGATTCAATACATCTTTCCACAACTGTTTTAATGTGAAATGGCAAGCTTAGCCCAGCACCCCTCATCCTTGTCCTTCAGACTCTGATACGTATGGCTAACTATGTCCAGATGAGTGGTCCCACTAACTTCAGACAGGGCTTTCAGACACTCTGAAGTCACTTAACTCAATCCTGCTCGTCAATGGGAGGCATTATGGATCTGACAGGGCTGAACCCACTCCACGCTGAACACTTCGTGGTCAATCAGAAGGTGGGGGGAGGTTGTGTTTCTTCATGTGCCAGCTGAGGCTCAAACTTTCAGTCAGGGGACACTGTTCTACCTGTATGAATTCCAGCACCCAGCAGTCTATATTATAGTACAAGAAATAATGTTTTTGTTTGTTTGTTTGTTTTTGGTTTTTTGTTTGTTTCTTTAGCTTTGTGATGTTTATCAAACTATGTCATTAATACACATTGATTTCTTGTTGTTTAAAATTATTGTATTTTAATATGTGTTCCTTCCTCTGAATTTTTCAAAATAAAATTACAGAAATGACGTTGCAACTTCTTTTAAGTGAACCTGAATTAATACATCTCAACACATTAAGGAGAAGATTATAATAGCAAATAAAATATAGTCTCTGGGGCACAAAAGAAATTGGACATTCTAGGTTCTATCCACTTACAAGTAATTATGAAGTAATTATACTTGCAAGTATGAATGGATTACAAACCACCATTCTTTTAAGTAAATTTAAACAGTACCCTTGATCTCTATCAGCAAGGCTTTTTTCTGTTAACTAATAACACATTGCAGCCAAACCTTTCACTGCCATCTGTCCAAATGGAAACATGTGGTATTAGAGTTCTAATACTGTGCCCTTGGTAAAGATATACCTTAGAGATTTCTTTCGGAAAACTTCATAGTTAGCAAACAATTTGTGGGCAGTTAATTTGCTCCCTTGCTGGGATTTGCATTCCCACGTGTGAAATGTGCTATTCTGATGGTAATATTAAATTAAATGAATGTACACAGGATCATATTTACATAATATGGATTGTATTTACTCTGTGGGAAACTTGACTGTCCTGCAAAAGACCGTTATTGAACAGAACTGAGAGTATTTGAATTTATTTTTGTTGTTCTTGAGCTCATTCTGTAGTATAAATTTGTAGAACGAAACGTACTCTTCTTGCATCAGCTCAAGACTTATTACATTGCAGAAATGAAAAACACCTTCAATACATGCTAACACATATGGAGCCACACACACTCATCTTGCAATACAAATTCTCCAAGGGCTATGCTGATTGAAAAAGCATAATATATTCACACTATAAACACATTTCCTTTTTTTTTTTTTTTTTTTCCCTAACAATCACAAAATAAGCTATTTTGAGAACATCTTCAAAAAGAAATGCCAGATTGTGAGACATTTATGTTGAACAGTGTCTTTCCTCATGCATTAAAATATACCTGTGGGTATGGTCATGACAAGTTCACTATCTTAGAAGTTGAATACAGGGAGTGATGCATATCTATTGTGACCAAAAGTTATTAGTTGTAAAACCTATTCATTTTGGACTATTACAACTTAGTGAAAGCATTTCACAAAAGAAAATTATGATCAAATGGTCATAAAAAAAGAAAGAACGATTTAAAAATAATAATAATAATTAAAAAAAAAGAACATTTAAAAGAAGCACATTAAAAAAAAAAATAAAAAGAACATTTTGCAAACACGGTTAAGTGCTTGTAAGGAAAAAGGTAGGAATATTCAAGACTTGAGACTTACAAATTAATCCCAAAGATCAACTGAGCATTATCATAATAGTAGTTAAAGAGAAATTATTAAAATGTAATTAAAAGCTTGTTTGTGTCAAAGCCTACAAGATAAGTACAAGAGGAGTTCTCGAGTTCTTGTCTGCCAGACCTATTTCATGTACATGAGGCTATGTAGCCCTTTCTTTAATGCTTAGCATTTCCACGAAGTCCTACACTTACCAAAATATGTGGACATTTGTGTTGGGCAATTCAGAGGAGACTTGAAGCAGCATCATTCTTCCAACCGCGGTATGAGGAGTATTGCTAGCAGAGGAAACTGAGGGAAGGAGTAAAGGATGACCAACCTGCAGCAATATTCTCTTGTTACATCTTAATTACTTTTCCAGCAATCAACAGTGTAGAAGCTTCCAGAGAGGAAGATCTGCACCCACATTTCTGCATCTAGTTCTTCCATGATTTTAGATAGTATTTAAACCCATAGAATACTCACACACATTTTGTTTTCAGAAGAATATTGACTCTTCCCTTTATAATACCGCAACTCTGTGGGATAGCAGGATTTCTACCTACATCGAAAATTATATGGGACTCACTTCTCTAACAAGTTATCACTCAACTTGCCACTCCTTTGCAGACTGGTTCTTGGCCCCTGCTATGTTCCCTCATGTAGTTGTGCTTCCTTGATGCTTGGCAGCCATGCAGTTGGCCATCTTCATAGAAACACTCTTTGTTTTATGCAAATTATAAAGTGGAGAAGAAGTATAGTGCCATTAGGGTGTAACTTTACATCTTAAATAAGGCACAACATTCAATGAAATGAAAATGTCACTGGGAACACAACTTGTTTAATTTAAGAGGTATGTTTTGGGCAGTTTACATGAGAAAGAACAGAGAATCCTTTTATGAACTCAAGTTTTCTTTATTGAAGTTAAATAAATAAAATGTAAATCTTATGAAGATTTTAACTGAAAATTGCTTTTGGCGAACACCATTTCTGCATCTTTTCTAAATAAGGCTTTTTTGTTCAATTTTTAAGTGATATCATTGACATTTGCAAACAGAATTTTCCAGCAAAAGTAACAGTTGAAAAAGCCACATATTTCTCAAAGCCAAGCTGACCTAACATAATGTTAGACTGAAGTTACATTTACATGACATGCTGTTTTGTTTGTTTTCAGTGAGACTACCATCTTATGACAACATTTGGAAATGATAAAAGGATAAAGTGAGGACCCCCTGTCTGTTTATATTAACACTGTATATCCATAAACAGGAACGAATCAGTGAGTACAAATCTCCTTAATTGTTTTACGGTTCTATTTATTTTTACTACATTTTATGTATCCCAATGAGAAGCACTGAGTTATTAATCATGTAGTAAGCCGTATTATGTATGAACAGAACTCTATGCAAAAAGAAATAATAACAACTCTTTTCACTTTGCTTGGCTGCCATACAAATTACACTAAATCATCCACAGAATAACTCCACCCATAGTATTTACTATAAATGGGCTAATATCACAAATGTATTAAATATTTATAGTATTTTCTAAGGTCATTTGTCATCATATGGAATATATAACAAATAATAAAGTTCAGAAATATTTTTTTTAAATCTCAGAACCCTGCAATTCTGGCATTATTCTTAAAGCAATTTCTTAGCTGAAAGCTTAAATCAACCTCTGGGACTTTTAAGAATTATATTGTAATATATATTTATATATATATTTTAGGAGACTGTGGGAAGGGGGTCATAACATATGTCAGAGACTCTGTGCTATCTCTGTAAGCAATATACAGTTAGGTGTAGAATCCATACAGGCTAAGAGTAAAATTAAGTCTGAGACAAAATACACTGATATCTGTGCATGAGATGTGGATAGATAGGTGACAGTTGTATGTGTAGTAGAAATGCAGTAGGTTTAGGTTAACCTAAAACATGAGAATAGCAGTTTCACATTCATTAAGAACAGTATCCTGACATTGATCATATTGAAATTTACACTGCTTTATGTGAAGCAACTAAATGAACTATTTCATATATGAATATCTCTTCTGCTTTTCAGATTGAACCCTTATCGATCTGTCAGGGTAGAACATTCATTCTTAGAAAGATGATTTGCTGTTAATCTATTGACCTGGAGCAATCATGACCTAGAACTTTGAGGCACACAGCCATGACTTTTTAATGTGAACAGGAAAACCGTGTAACAGCTTTGATATAAAATAGACAAGGATTAATACTAGAAACAGATGAAAACTCAAGGTAGCTTTTAGAAAATGTGAATCTAATCTCCCAGAATGCTAGAACTGTCAGAAACAGCAGAGGAAGGACCTTCTACTGCAACAGAAATGGTGTCCACCTACTGATCCTGCTGGTCTGAGGCTGAAAACCAGACGGAGGGGCCACAAACTCCCCAAGCAGATGTCTATACACAAACAGACCTCCCAAGGATAAAAAGAGCCGCTCAGATTCTTAGTTCCAGGCAACTCCAGTCTCTGAAAGTCCCCCAGGCCCTGAAGGCAGAGCTGGGTGTAATGGGTGCAAGTTTGCCCAGCTGAATTAACTTCTCAGAAAGGTGGCTCTGTTGCAAGAGGAGCTCATTGGACTACGTAGCATCCAGGAATCTGAGTGGGAGATTAACAAATGGTATTATGTTCTGACACACGCCAAGCAACAGCCCTGCCTTAAATCCTGGCAAGACTAAGGTAAACAGGCTTCCAGCCTTGAACAAACATATTTGAAAGTCTCACAGGACAAAGAAGAGTGGACCCTTGTCTTTGCCTGGAACTTGAAAACGAATCCTTGCCCCAAAAGTACCACTGAACAACAGATACGATGCAAGAGAGAGGAGACTCCGAGAGTAATAGTAAAGACCTCAGAAAGGCCAACCATACAAAGTTGGCTCAGTCTCCTACCTATATCAGAACCAATGCCACAAAAAAAAAAAAAAGGCATGAAGGATGTTAGTAATTGGAGACTCCTCTCTGAGAAGCACTGAGGCTCCCATTTTCCATCCGGATAATCTCTCCAGAGAGGTTTGCTGACTGCCTGGGGCCTGCATTCATAATACTACAAAGAGGCTACCAAGCCCAGTGGGTTCCAAAGATTACTACCCCTTCCTACTTTTTCATGTAGAACCAAACAAGGCTGCAAAAAGAAGACTCTGAAACATCAAAAGGGACTTTATTTCTCTTGGAAAGATGTTGAAGGCATCAGGATAGCGAGTACTGTTCTCCTCTGTTCTCCCAGTTGGTGACTGGTACCCAAGAGGAAGGAGATGAATGGACCAAGTGAATGACTGACTGTGAGGCTGGTGGCATGCTCTAGGTTTTAGGTTCTACAATCTTAGACGCACTTTTGAGAGACCATGTGTGCTGACACCAGAAGGGGTGCAGCTGACCACGTGGGACTAGAGTGTTCTGTGCAGGCAGCTGGCTGGGATTCTCACAAGGGATTTATACTAGTTGTGGTGGGGGAAGTGGATGTACCTCTGAGTGAAGGAAGCAAACCTGGGAACATTGTCACACAAAGAAACAATAGGGAAATGCTTGTGAAATGTCCCAAAGTAATCAGGAAAAGTTCTTCTGGAAAAGTGATGCAACCAATAGTCCAGCCAAAGTGCCTTCATACCAACACAAGCGGCATGGGAAACAAGCAGGAGGAGTTGGAAACCATGGTGTAATTAAAAAAATATGACCCTAATGCTGTCACAGAAACATCGTAGGACAGATCACACAACTGGAACACTGGAATAGAGGGCTACAAGTTCTTCAGAAGAGATAGACAGTGAAGAAGGGGAGAGGGTGTTTACATTAGGGAAGGGAATGACTGCAAAGTGTTGCCTCTGAGAGAGAGCCACCGACAGGTTGAGAGCTTGTGGGTGAGAGTTAAGGACCACACGCTGAGGTTGGAATCTACTACAGGACACCTAACCAAGGGGAGCCTGTGGATGAGGCATTCTTGCTTCAACTTGCTTCAACAAGCAGCATCACCATGCTCTCATCCTGATGAGGGACTTCAACCACAAGGTTGTCTACTGGGAAAGCCACACAGCAGGCTGTGAGCAATCCAGGAGATTCCTAGAGTGCATTGAGGATAACTTCCTGGTATTAGACAAACCAACTAGAGGAGAAGTGTTACTGGAGCTGGTGTTCACCAGTGTGGATAAACTCATTAAAGTTTATCCGCACAGCACAAGAAGGGGTCCAGAGGAGGGCCATGAAGTTGGTTAGAGGGCTGGAGCATGTCTCCTATGAAGAAAAGCAGAGAGAGGTGGGTCTGTTCAGCTTACAGAAGAGAAGGCGCTGGGGTGACCTTATTGCAGCTTTTCAGTACTGAAAGGCTGTCCTGGTTTCAGTTAGCACAGAATTAATTTTCTTCCTAGTAGCTGGTGGAATGCTGTGTTTTGGCTTAGGATGAGAAGAGTGCTGATAACACCCCGATGCTTTAATTGTTGCAGAGCAGTGCTTATACTAAGCCAAGGACATCTCAGCCTTTTGCTCTGTCCTGCCAACGGGCAGGCTGGGGGTGCAGTAAGAGCTGGGAGGGGACAGACCCAGGACAGGTGACCCAAACTAGCCAAAGGGGTATTCCATACCATCTGACGTCATGCTAAACAATATATAGGGGTGGCTAGCCGGGGGGAGGGGGCCGGACTGCTCGGGGTTAGGCTGGGCATCGGTCAGCGGGTGGTGAGCAATTGCATTGTGCATCACTTGTTTGTACATACTATTATTACTTTCCTATTATCACCATTGTATCATTATTGTTATTATTGTTATTATTATTTTGTTATTATTATTTTCCTGTCTTATTAAACTGTCTTTATCTCAACTCACGGGCTTCACTTTCCATTTCTCTCCCCCGTCCCAGAGAGGGAGGGGGGAGGGTGAGCGAACGGCTGCGTGGTGTTTAGCTGCCGGCCGGGTCAAACCACGACAAAGGCTTAGTAAAAAGGGCTTAGAAAAAAGATGGAAAGAAACTTTTTGCTCAGTCAGATAATGGCAAGAGAAGGGGGAATGGTTTTAAACTAAAAGAGGGGAGATTTTGATTAGAGGTTAGGAGGAAATTCTTCACTTGGAGGGTGATGAGGCTCTGGCACAGGTTACCCAGAGAAGCTGTGGATGCCCTGGAGGTGTTCAAGACCAGGTTTGACAAGGCCCTGGGCAACCTGGTCTGGTGAGTGGCATCCCTGCCCATGGCAGGTGGGCTGGAACTAGACAATGCCTGAGTTATATAAAGTGTTTTTATTTTAGCAGATTGAAGCCAGCATCACACAAATGCTAAATTCTTCTCAAGGAAAAGTTAATGTCATGTTTCTGATTTTATTTTCTTTTAGTTTCCTAATAGTTAAACTCCATTGGAGCTGCTTCTCATTTACAAGGGTACATAACAAAAGGAACCAGGCTATAGCTGTACTTTCCAATCTCTCTCACACATCTTTTTACCTTTCAAAAGTTCATATTTTTTAAAAAAACAAATTCCACGTGATGTTAGAGGGAATAAAAAGTTTCCAAAACACATTATTCCCCCAGACTTATTTTGTTTCTGGCACATGTAGAACAATGCTCAGAACTGAACTGCAATAGCAAGCGTTTCTTATTTGAAAAGAACGTTTATATTGTTATGTGCAGAATTCAGTCTGGATAATAGGAAATCATGAATTTTTCATCCCAGTTCAATAAAGCATTCCAGAATTTGCTTAAAATTAATGTTAATGATGTGCTTAAGCACTTTTCTGAATCCTAGCATAAATAAATATACCATTTGTGTAGGTGACCAAAAGGATCTAAGGCCAGATTTTTCAGTATGTCTAAGCTGGTCTATACCAGTGGAAGATTGTAGATGGCTGGCAAAAGCCAGCTTTTTAGTGATCCTTGATACTTACAATGATCCTACAAACTTATAAACTTTTATCTATTGTATTAATTTCATAATTTTTCCTATAATTAAATTCTTTTGTGAGCTTAAGACAGTCATTAAGGACCAACAGCTAAACACATCTAGTGGGATGTACATAAATTCTTCAGCAAGAAACATCCTTAAAGATGTTGAAAGTACTATTTATGCACTTTGAAAATTTAGCCCAACTTGTCAGACTTCATCATCTGGACTGAAAATGATTATGACACTCCTAAATATACCTAAATAATTGTCACTCATTAAGAATTTTGACTTAACATCATTAATGTCATTAAACTCTACAAAATTTTCATGAAGACGTCTACAGAAATATTAAGAAAAGTCAGAACTAGATGTGGCAAAACTTTTAAAAACAAATTGTCCTTCTATTACTACTGCTACAGGTACAGTCCAATATTTAGAATTACTGAACACTTCATTTTGGAGAGGATTTGAATATGTTAGTGACACCTCCAAGAAAAGCTAGCTTTGACATAAGACCAAGTTCTTCATTATCTTGTCGTGTTTATTACTGTCATTTTTTGTATTATCATTAGGCACTTTTCAAGTCATTTTGGGTACATTCTTGCTTCACTGTGGGCTATGTATAGCTATAGTAGATATCTATTCAAGTCTTGGTGTGACTGTATCATTGCTGCATGCATAAATTCATTGTTTTTTCTGTAAACAGGTCCTTGGATCCCCTGTTACTCTTCCATGTAATATTCCACAATGTCTAGCCATAGCACAAGAAAATGGTACCTCTCTTGTGCAGCATATAAACTTTAAATTGTATTCATATTGTTAACCTTGCTCTAATGCATTGCAAACTCATAATGCTACTCTCCATGTTTCTATTTCCCTTTTTCAAGATGAAACTCATTTTGTTATTTTTCCTGCCTTTCATTCTAATATCCCTGTTGATCTGCTACAAAGGTTTTTGAACTCAATGGGGATCTTGGATAAATATCTAGGTTCCTTTGTAGGATCTTTCTTTCATCGCTTCTTGCAACTCCACTCTCTTATTCATCGTAGTGGACATTCATTAATGGGTGGCTTACTTCTAGATTAGTGAAAATGTTAAATAAAGCCATACTCAATATAGATCCCTGAAATACTTCATTGGAAAAAGACCTTTTCACAAATCTATGTTTTAATGTTTTGTCTTCTGCTTTTGTTTACAGTCTTTCAGCCACTTTTCATTCCACAAGATAGTGTTCATACCCCAGGCAATTTAAATTAATTCAGCATTTTCTATCAAATAGTTTCCACATACTGGGCCAAACTCTTTCCTGGTTATTCAAGCACACACTTATTGATATCAGTGGGATTATATTGAAGCAATGCAGTTTTTTGTTATTTTGTTTGTTTTTTTCTTTTTCTTTCCTTCCTTGCATTTAAAGTTTTTATTCTTCTTTTAGTTTTGTTTTATGATGATAATCAGGAATTTAAAAATCAGCATATTTATTCTTTTTATGATCTGTCAACATATTTTAATCTGTTAGACAATAAAATAGAATAATGTGATTATGCAAATAAAAAATATTTTCTTCATCTCTAAAGAATGGGCTTAAGTGATGATAAAAAATGGATGAAAGCCTTACTCTTTTTTTATATGTATTCACTGTTAGGTATACATATTAAAATATGCATATATATATATATACATATTTACATATGTTCCAAAGTAACTTGCTCTCCTTCTACAATATGTTTAATTTTATAGCAGCAATCTTTCCTGAAGCTGATTTGATCTTTGGAGATAGTTATGCTTATATTCAATTTAATTGAAATCTGGAACTTTCTGAAGTACTGGAATCTGTTGTTTTTTTTTTCCCTCACTTCTTGCATTAGTTGGAACAATTTCATTGTCATTACAGGGATCTGACATATTGCAGAAGATTCATCTTGAAATACTTTAAATGACAATCTGAGGAATGAAATCTGAGTCAGAAATCATAAAAATTACTATTAGAACAGCCAACAAAATGCCTTTTCAATTAACATCCTATCTGGATACTCAAATGGTATCCCCAATTAGTATTAATAAAACCTGTTTAAAACCAGATCTAGCTGGAATAGCTGAGGGGCCTGTTGGTAAAATTCCTAGGTCACTGATTAAATCCAGTACAGATCAGTAACATCTGAAATTTATGTTTGGTAACAAACATGGAACATTTTGATTGGTTCAGCCCAGTATCTAGTACAAAGATGATGACATAATTAAAAAAGATAGACATATTTAGAACTGTTGTTACCCTTGGGAAGATCTCAACAGAACATAGTGGGGGGGGAGGGAGGGACTTTTTTTGTAATCACAACAAAGACATCTGAAGTAACAAAATGAAAAGTATTAGCATAGAATCTTGCCCTGCTTTAGTCTGCTCCTTCCATGTTATGTTCATCAGAGCATGCCAATCAAACTAGGTAAGTACAATCATGATCTATAGGACTTCAAAAGCACCTGTGTTTCCTCCTTAACTGTATGGAGAAATTAACCACTTATCTTATGCAGTCATATTCATCAGGAAACAATGAACCAAACCATGTGTGTAAATTGGAGGAACTGAGACCAACCCATAGAATGCATTTTATGTGCACATGCTTTCTGATCACCAACCATAATTTCCCTGACTGAATGCTTAGGTGCTGTACTGGAAGTTTTTGTCATGCGCTCTGGATGGGCGTAGCTCAGAGGAACAGATGTGTGTGCAACATGTAGGTTGCAGAGACCGACTGTCCAAGTCAGTCCCACAGAGGATTTGTCTGGCAGATAATATTTACCGTAACAATGACAACAGCTGATTATCACCAGAGGAGGATATAACCCTATCCAGAACAGGTGAAGCAAAGGGGAGGGAAGGATCTATGATCTGCATCCATGTTGGCCAAAAGTGGTGGGAGCCCACCAGTCCCACATTCTAGCAAAGCTCATTAACCAACACCTGTAAAGTGTTCAGAAGAAAAACCTGTCTCACCTCCTGGTCCACTTTGAACCCATGAATGAGATTCATTCATGGGGCCAGAAAAACATTTAGGTGGAGGAAAACGTCTGCTTAGATCTTTAGTCTTTCAGTGCTTTTCTCTGGCCCCTATATTCCCTGGAGCAACAAAATTAATCATGATTTGTTCAGAGTGACTAATCTGCTACTGTCACAGGCTATCAGAGGAAAAGTCTTTGGGAGAGATTTGTCATCTGAAATATGCACTTTGGAGGGGACTATATGTAGGACAGTACATGAGTATGTATCTGTTCTGCCTTTGATTTTCAAGTTAGGATTTCAGATGGCATATATAGAGCAAAAAATGGCAGAGGAAAAATATACATCAAAATTAGATTACATTTAACTCCTATGAAGCCACTGAATGCCCTACTATCTTTTGCTAAGCTAACTAATTAATTAAATCCTTGTATATAGTCATTAAAGTCAGCAATTCATAAGAAAAAAAGGTAAAAGCTGATGGATGGATATATCCCAGAAAGACAGCTGAGGCCAGCATATAATTACTATTCTAGATACCTCACCAGCATCATCCATGATTTCTTTGATTGCAACTAGTGGGGGTTGCCTGTGCATGTCTTCCATGTACCACTTACAGGAACAATCCCAATGTTAGACTTCTGGAAGAGCAACATCTGTCTGAAAGAGCTGGAGCATGTGAAGGGGCTCAGTGGACACCAGCTGCAAGAACAAATACATACAAGGTAATATATATAATTTTTTTTTCCTCGTGGTTTATTAGAAGTCATTTCATTCTTGGGTGTGAGCTAATACCATGAGCTATCTTGCCAGGATGTTGATTTAAGTCAATGAGGACAGACAGGCTCTTTTGGTAATTTCAGAGGTGAATTAAGCCCACAGAACTGAAATCCCTAAATTTAGAAATCAATTCCCTTGAGCATGACACATTAAAAAGTTGGGCAAAGGGAAGAAGAAATATAGATGAATAATTGGTGAATGTGTCACATAGAGTGAATGCCATTTTTTTATACTGGCTCTAATTTTTTTCTCCAAGACTCATCTTCACTAACTGATTAGCTTTATCTGTAAAAATATCATCCTGTAGCTGACTTTATTTATTTATTTATTTATCTCTCTATTTATTTATTTATTTATTGTGTGTGTGTGTGGTTGTCCCGGAGGCACTGTTTTATCTAGTCTTCTGCAAAGATGCCACTTTTTACTCTAATTCATCATCTGCTTTTTTAAAGAAAAGAAATAAGAAGTGTGTGTTTGGGGGAGGAGGGGAGAGAGAGAGAGAGAAACAGAAACAGCTCCTGAAGCAGGTATAAGATAAATATATGAAAACTATAGACAAGAAACAGACACTAATCAGGTACACAACAGGGTGCCTGTTTAATGTCCACTTTGTACCTATTGCTTGTACAAATAGAAAGCAATGGCTTCATACATAGCCTTCACTTTACCTGCTCTGATATTGAACAGACCTACTTTTCTACAAGAGACAAGAAGCAGTGGAAGTACAGGTGCTGAGTAATAATAGTCACAGGAAAAATCTGGACACACTGTCAAAGTCAAACTGGTGAAACTTGCCTCTGCTCATCTCATAGCTAGGAAAAAATAAACCTGATCATTTATGTTTTATGTCAGATGCAACAGTACACTTTACATACAGACACAAGAATATATATATATGCATATATGTACATGTATGCATGGAAAGAAAAGGAAAGAAAGTGAAGGAATGTGGGTTTCAGTTTGTGTCATTTTACTAGTCTTGCTGGATTTCAGTACCAGCTCCATTGTTTATTGCCTTTTACTTTTGCTGACATCTTCTTGATATCAATACTCAAATATGTTACCTTTATAACTGATGTCTTGAAATGAAGTTTCAAAAACTGACTATATTATATCAGCTAATTGTCCAGTGACTGTGGAGAAAAGAAACCAGAACTATTTATTTCAAGTAATGCCCAACACATGGCAAACATCAAGTGAGGAATGCAAGGCCTATGCTAGTGAAGAATGCAATAAATATAGGCCAGATCATAAACACTGCTATAATAAGACAATTGAGGAAGAAGATTTGAAAAGATAAAATTGATTTTTGTACCTTTCCTTGTGCAGCTTCTCCAGGAAATAATTGAACAAATAAACTCAAACCTATCACCTCCATATCTAGTTCAACCACAGGTTTTTCAATTCAGTACTCTTGACTTTGAAAAAAGAAAGAATGATTCAATACACAGCATGAATTAATCTGCAGAACACTCTGGCTTGTGTTACGCAGGAAATAAGAGTTAGATGACTACAGCACTACCTCTGGTTTTAAAATCTTTTAACTTTGAAATGAACAGTACTTCACATCAGTTAAACATAGTGGTTCACATCTTATTTTGCTCTAACCTACTCACTAAATTCAGTGTAGTGAGCTAAATGAGGATATCATTCTGCTCAAACACAGTCGCATATTTCTCTGTCCAAGACTAGTGATTCAACATTTATAGCCAAAGCAGTTGGTGCAGTAACTGAATAAGCAGTATGTGACTCAGCCCTTGGACTGTAGGATCTTCATGGTAAGGTCGTGTTTTCCTTTATTGCATTACATTAACAGCTTTTTTTGTATACTAGTATTAAAATGTGAATAAGACATATCTAAATTCCCTTTCACTGGATATAGGTAATGTCACGCCAACAACATTGTTTACTCTGTGTATTTTTGCTAATAGATGGAGGAATTTGAGGAGATCATGGAGTGGCATATAGATGGTTGAAAATGTACTCCATGACTGTGTATCAAATTGTAGTCTTACCCAGAAGAGCTTGAGTTTTCATTTTCTCTCTCTCTCTTTTTAATAAGATAACTAAGAGAAAGCTTCTAATTAAAAATGGAATTATATATCAGGCTGATAACAAGGGCTGTCTTGCTAGTCTGACAACACGAACAATTCAAAAGTTAATCTCCATGTTTCCATATATTTTGACAGAATCAGAAATATTACTGGTGATTTCTATTCACAGTCCCACAGAATAGTAGCTGCTGACAAACACCAACCTTTTCAGTGAAGGTCCTTACACCTGTAACCCTGTCCACAAGAATTGCTTGTATATTAGTTAGAGATTTCTAGTGACAACTTTAGGAGACTGGATGATTGGACTGTGCTTCTGCTTCCCACCTTGTAACTGATTTTCTCTATGTATCAATGAAAACATTGTAAACTGCAATAAAACTTACATTGCATATACATATAGAGTGAGGGCTAATTTAATCTTTCTAAAATGGTGAGATTCTCAGATGAAGAGCAGTCACAATTCCTGAAAAATACCAAATCTTTAAAACCATTAAAAATAAGCAAAGAAATAGACAAGTTATGTTGCACACAGAAAACACTTCCATATTCATTTCTCCTGTTATATTTGTAGCCATATTCATCCAAAGACAAAATGTGCAGTGTTAGTAATATTAGGGGTACAACACTGACCTGGTGAATTAGAGGTCAGATTTACAAAGCTTTCTGTTCATAGAATCATAGAATCAATAGAACATCCCAGATCGGAAGGGATGCAAGAAGCTCAACAGGTCCAACTTCTGGCTCCACACAGGACCACCTGAAAATTTAATGATATGTCTGAGAGCATTGTCCAAATGTTCCTTCAACTCCATCAGGCTTGGTGCCATGAGCACATCCCTGGGGAGCCTGTTCCAGTGCCCAACCACCCTGCTAGTGAAAAACCTTTTCTTAGTATCGAACCTGAACCTCCCCTTTTGCAGCTTCATGTCATTCTCTTGGGTCCTATTGCTGGTCAACAGAGAGAAAAGATCAGTGGAGACTGGCAATCACAAGATAAGAAAGCATACCTTTTTCTTAGTTTGGGGTGGGAATGCTTACCTCTTCCCTTTGAGAAGACTGAGAAATAAAACAGAGTAAGGGTAATATTCAGTGAGAGACTTAGACACTCTAATTGTCTACACATAGACAGTTATGTGGGCTAAATACCAAAGCTACTGCAGTGGTCAGTGAAGACAGTGAATAGTCTAAGAAGCACAGAGAGTAATATAGGCCAACGGCATCCTGGCTTGTATCAGGAACAGTGTAGCCAGCAGGACCAGGGAGGTGATTGTCCACCTGTATGCTGCTCTGGTGAGGCCACAGCTCAACTACTGTGTTCAGCTTTGGGCTCCTCACTACAAGAAGGACATCGAGGCCCTGAAGCATGCCCAGAGAAGGGCTACAAAGCTGGTGAAGGGCCTGGAACACAAGTCCTGTGAGGAGCAGCTGAAATAGCTACGTTTCTTTAGTCTGGAGAAGGGGAGACTCAGGGAAGACATTATTGCTCTTTACAAATACCAGAAAGGAAGTGATGGGGAGCTGGGGGGTCGGCCTCTTCTCACAAGTAACTAGTGACAGGACTAGAGGGAATGTACTCAAGTTGTGCCACGGGAGGTTTATGTTAGAAATTAGGAGACATTTCTTCTCAGAAAGAGTACTCAGGCATTGGAACAGGTTGCTCAGGGAGGTGGTGGCATCACTGTCCCTGGGGGTGTTTAAGGAAGGGTTGGATGTGGTGCTTCAGGACATGGTTTAGTGGGTGACATTGGTATTAAGAGGATGATTGGACTAGATGGTCTTGGAGATCTTTTCCAACCTTAATGATTCTATGATTCAGCAGTCAGCTAGAAGAAGAATCATTTGTTTAAATATAGCCTTCTGGTGCCTTGTGAAATGTTTTAGGGTACCTGACACAGCTTCAGTGTATGAACAGATATGGCATAGTAAACATGGGAACCTTGCACGTCTGGACTGGCAGCCAGGTGGCAGCAAGTAAGGTATTAATGAAAACATGCATGCTTTGGTATGTACATGGCTAAGTACATGGCTGATGCAGGTGAAATCAATCCCAACTTTTAATTCACAAAGTTGAGGCAAACTGTTTACAAGCTGCTGCTAGGCATTTTTAGTCATATAAAAAAAATATTTAAATAATACTCGGTGAATATTGTACCCATTCAAATCTTGTAACTGCTTTGCCTACTAGTACAGGCATTTTCAAGTTCTGCTATGCCCAATAAATCCAGCTTACCATGTTACTGAATATTTAAGGAGTGAGTTTCAACAGCAGAAGATTTATGTTACAATGACTAACTCAGCAAGAGGATGCTTGAGTTGGCTTTGCACAAAAAAAAAAAGAAAAAAAGCCATTCCAGTTGTCTTACAGATTTGACACACAGGTTATAGTAATATACTTCCTGTTCCAGTTATAAAAAACCATCACTTATACATAATCAATTCAGAGTTCGGCATAAAATATATAAATAAATAAATTAATTAAAAAAGGCAACTAACTGTACCATCCTACTCAGAAAATATAGTTACCTTTCTGAATGCAGCAACTATAGTATTTCTGATAATATATATGCAATATGAAATTAGAAATATTTTCCAGGTGCACATTCTACATTGAAAAGAAATCAAGCACATGATGTTTAGTTCCTCTGAAATTATTCTTCAAATCCTTTTCCATCATTCACTGACACATGTGGAACATGTGAGTTTATAGTCTCCCTATCAAAAAGTTGCCTATAGTCTACCCATAAGAATGTTTAAAGTTGGTTTTGAAACCTACTGAGATCCTGACCTCCATTATATTAACCGTTCCTCAGATTCTGAATACCTCTGGCATCAAAGTACAGAGTAAATATACTCTGACTCAAATGCATTAGTACACTGTCTGACAATTACGGAACCACATTGAAATCTGGGCAGAAAATAACAAATGGTAGAGCAAAGCCACTCAAAAGCTGCAATTACAGCAAGTGCAGAAGAACACATACATCAGCACCAATGTTTATTTTTAGAAAGATAGGGAAGCTTCATACTATGCTTTTCTCAGTCAGCAAGCTGTTTAGTAGGGGCCCTAAGTCCAGCTGATGCAGTTAAATTTTCTCAGTGCTATACGTTGTCCTTATTCTACAGATTTCTTGTGAATTCTAGCTACTCAGAAAACACAGCACCTCACTGAAGTCACAAGTTATGGATATTTTTAGAACTTTTGAATTTGCAATATTTGCTGGACAAATTTTAATGATAAGTGTGTTAAGTTTAACTTGACTGAAAGAGCTGAGAAATAAGTTCTTCTGAAACTCAATCAGATCTTATGTGTAAATAGGATGTCAGTAATTCTTCAGATTAAGCTTTGCCATGGGAGAAAACACCCAGTTGCATCAAATTCAACTCCCACAAGTTTCTCTGGGAAAAAGTTTCTTTTTCACTTGCTTCAGATCTGAAGACACTACTTTCAAACCAGGAGGTTTTAATGCAAGTTGTAACTATGGGAACATGTAAAGAGCACAAAAAATATGCTTAATCTCCAGATGAGGGAGTATGTCCTAATTAGTTATGTCTGCTCTGATGTCTGGCTACCAGCTGACAGACACCACAGCTGATCTCTCTGAACCAATCCAAATTGGAAAAAGATTTGGGTTAGGGTCACTTTTTGAGTGGGCAAAGGTTGGGGCTGGTTGTTATTTAAACTGAACTAGTTCATTCATCTCTAGTTACCCATATGTCAATACAATAGATTCCCTTAACATAATATGCCGTGGGCTAGAAACTTTCTGTTTTGTTTCTACCTGCACATTTTCAAGGGATGCTGCCAGAAAAGGAAGGCAATATGTCCTGGGACAAAGAGGAAGTTCTGGACATTTCTGGAAGAACTCCAGAGTACACTATGAGAACAGACACTTTGGACATAAAACCTTCAAGCTTTGTGCAGTTCAGGTCAGAGCTTAGAGCAGCCACAGACAGTCAATCAGAAGCTTATTTGTATGCCTGTGAACAACATAGTCTACATAAGGATTTGGGATTTTTTTACTTCAGATCCTTTGTCACTATTCTTGTGCTAATTTAGCTTTTAGGATGGACTGGAACTCACTTGCTCAGGGAGGTGGTGGCATCACCGTCCCTGGGGGTGTTTAAGGAAGGGTTGGATGTGGTGCTTCAGGACATGGTTTAGTGGGTGACATTGGTAGTAAGGGGATGATTAGACTAGATGGTCTTGGAGGTCTTTTTCAACCTTAATGGTTCTATAATTCTATATAGCCAGAGAGACATAGGAAGTGTCTTCAAGAGTTGTAACTGTTCAGCAGCACTATTTGAAATAAAAAACAGAAGAAATTATCATTTCAGGATTCATCACATGAAAAGAACAGAGCACTTTTCCAGCAAAACATTTTAATTTTTGCATTGTCTGACTAGAATCACACTCCTGAGCTCATAAAATACACACACACACACAAAATAATAAACAGTAAGTACAAAGCAGTATATCATATATGGCATATTTAAAAATCTAGAAAGAATCCTTCTTCATTTAAGACTTTTTTTCACAGAGAGATGACTGGGTGGTATTGTTCTGCTACCTTTACTTACTCCTTCATATCTGTCCTCTTCATGCTTTCCACCCTTCTCTCCCCTGAGCCATTCAGTCCTTTTTTATCCCCCAGAATATGTGTAGGATGTGCATAAAGGATGTGCTACCCATTATATTATCTTGTATACATATTTTAAAAGAAGTCTACCCTATTACGTTGCTGGCTACTTGCTTTCTAATACATAATCTGATTATCTTCCATCTTGTGTTGTTGGAGAAGGTAAAAGGGGTCAACAATCAAAATTCTGAACATTCTGGATTATCATCTGGCAAACATTACAAATTTTTCCCTTCAGTATTATTTTCTATCTGTTTCATGGACTTAGAGTACTGCATACTAGTTCCACTGATTAAAAATTACAGGATGGGGAGAGATCTGATGAAAATATTCACCATTAAGTTGCCCAGAATGTTATGTCTGTGAGAAAATACATATTTTTCATTGTTAACAGATGCAGCTCAGACCACATCCAAACAACTACACGTAACATACAGATACACACCTATGTTACACACAATGCATGTGCACATGAGCATGTATCCTGTATTATTTTAAATTCACCTTTCACTTTATCACCATAAAAATCAACCAATGAACACTCCAGAGGTTGCAACATTTTGGTGTGCAGATGTCTGGTATATCCATGTGGCAAAGAGTAATGCCATGACAGCAAAATAGGACACAATAATAAATGACATTTGAAGATTTCTTTTTATCTGTGCTAGAACTCCTACACTGGTACTAGAATACTAGTACCCCTTAAGACACACTTCAGCTGCTGATAATGCTACCGAAAAGAATATCAGCTTCTGTTTTTAACTTGAAACTAATATGCTAGTTCTATATTACAATGTCACTTCACAGTTAAATGCTTCAATTTCTACATATGAAAAATGAGGAATAATGATACTGACCTTTGTAAAGCACTTTGAAATCTAAGGAGAAAAAAAAAAAAAGAGCTACAAGAAAAGCTGGCATTGTTATTATTTTTCTCTTACCATCTGTGGAGAGAAAAAGAATGAAAGTTGATATAACTGAATCAAAGAAGTAGATGTGTTTTGACAACCTCTTATAAGATAGAATTGTCTGGATGGAGAGAGGTATTTGCATGGAATGCTTTGCTAATTTTCAAGAACAAAGACTACCAAATATGAAAAACAAGAGTTTATACTTCATATCGCTGACATGTTTAAGGTCTGAATTGAAAGAGGGGTTGTAGTTCTGTTAACATTCTATTTTTGTTTGGTAGTTTTATCCAACTGTAATAGACATGTAACTAGATTTTGGCTTCTGAAGTCCTCCTACATGCATGTCAAGATTTGAGACCTGATTTTCCTGTTTAAATTGGGCAGCCATCCTGGAAACCATAATAAGATGCAGCTCTGTTGACAGATTTTCTCATGGAAAGTAGAATAAAATATTATAGAAATATGTTATACGCTTGCTATATGCAGAGATGTGGTAGAAGGATTCAGTGCCTCTCAAAAGCCCATGAATGCTGCCACTCTCCTACTTTTAGATAATCTTTTTAGTCCTTTGTTATTATTTCATAAGCTTGGTTTCACTTTACTAACTGCTTCTATCAAAAAGTTGTCATTTTGTCCAAGTTAGTCATCCAGACTCATGAGCAAGTCTAAGCAAATATGGTAGACTACATGGACCAACCTGTCTTATATCTATCTCTCTGAATGGGTTAAAATGTCCTCTCAAAAGCATCTTTTCTTTTCATTGACTACTGAGGATGCCAAATTGCCAACCTCAGGCTAAATGCCTAGATGTTTGATGGCTAAAGTTAGGTGAGAAAAAATCCACTTCCAGTTGCACATAATAACATCAAGATCTTCACAGAAAACAGAGAAGAAAGGTCCTGGCCTCCAGTCTGGGAGCTCAAATCAAAGAGATGGACATACCAGAGTCTAGGACTACAAATCAAACAGATGGATGTAGAAGAGAAGTGAGGGTATACCAGGAAGGGCAATCGTTATAGAAATAACAGAACACAATTATTTTTTTTAGGCACCCATCTGGTTAGGTGTGTTGTTTCATTTAAATGATGTGTAAACTCACTCACTTAATGGCCCTCATTTATAAATTTATACATGTCATGTGAGCACTACAAAACACACGGTTTTAATTTTAAAACCTAAAGCACAAGTAGCAGACCTCACCTTTGCTGGATGCTGTCGGGTGTCAAAATCAAAAAGTTCAGCTTGTGCCCCTTCCAAGGAAATATAATACATACGCATCTGTGCACCCTGAGGTCTGTGCACAGCTGCACAATGTTTTATGAGATGTTGCAGTGGCTTCTGCTAGACTTCCTGACGTAAAACTACAAACAATCAAACCCTCCTTCCCCCACACCCCACTCTCTCAAGCAAATGCTTGAGAAAAGAGATTTTTTAAGCCAACTGTATCCTTTAAACACTTTTGCTCTCAAGAGCAGAAGTTATCTCAGTATTTACAGAAGGAGATCATGATCTTGGGTATTTCAGCTTTGAGTAGAAAGAAGCCACACTTCTTAGTCTTGGTTCTAAAACAAAAGTTTCTCTCAATAAATCTTAAATCAACCTTAGAAGGCAGAAATAAATATGCTCCATCAAGCATAAAAGTGAGAGCTAACATTTAAAATTTGCACACTTCCATCTCAGCCACCCAAGAGAGAAATGATTCTGAATTAACAGAAGAAAAATGCAACCCTGAAAATTTATATCTTTGCATTTACACCAGGACAACTGTGAAAAAGTACAAGGCCCTGGCACTCTGCTTTCTTATAGTCTAGCTTTTTCACTCATTTTGTATCCTTTTCTAACTAAAACTAACTAAATTTCTAACTAGAATAAAATAAAATAGAAGAATATAATCTTTTTTTTTCTAGTAAAATGTAAAAATGCAAATTTCATAAACCAATATATTTTTAAATTGGTGCTGATTCCTAAAAATGTTTTGTTTAACTCTAAAGACTCCATTTTGACATTTTCAGAACAAAAGGTTTTGATTTAAAAATGATGTTTTGTTGTTATAACTGGTTTCAACTTCACTAAAGAAAGAATAAAGACACAAGTAAGACATTACACAAAATTAAATATTTGTGAATTTGTAGTTTACCAAAAAAATTGAAATATCCCTAATCAAATCAAACTAAAGTGACTTCAAATTCTTTTTTTTTTCTTTTAATTGGGAAAAAAAATGATAAAAGATCAGACAATCTCTCAACTACTTCTAACCTGACCCCAGAAAAAAGCAGGATATACATTAAGAGCTAAAGCTCTTTCATTATTTATTTTTCTGTTTTCAGAAAATGATTGTGAAGATGTCAGTATAATATTTTCAACATCCTAGAGCAGTGTAAATATATTAGAGATGAAACTAGTTACCATCATGACCGCTATGAGTCCCCTTCATATCGACAAGTTCATATTTTTCAAAACTAATGCATTGCTTATTGTATTTATTATCATGTAAGAAATGAAGTATTTATATACAACAATAGGTAGACTGGGTGCATCAATAAGGAACTCCTTTTATCATAATCATAATTTCAGCCATTAGACATCAGATGCACCAAATGATCAGTCTTTTACCCATTTCACAGTGTAATGGCTTGTTTGTCTGGGATTTCAAAAAAGAAAAATATGCAAACTTGACTACAATTCAGTGAGAACTGAGTACCTAACTCCATCAGCCACTCCTGAAAATTCAAGCTATAGTGGTCTCATACAGTCATATGCATTTTCACTTGGCAATGTCTAGAGTAATAGACTTCTAGATGGAAATCCTTTGCTGGTGGCCCTTCTCTGAGCAGACAGCAGAAAACAAATAAAATAAAATAAAATAAAATAAAATAAAATAAAA
Organism: Anas acuta; assembly: GCF_963932015.1. Lineage (NCBI taxonomy): Eukaryota > Metazoa > Chordata > Aves > Anseriformes > Anatidae > Anas > Anas acuta. Next base: position 107,572,712 of record NC_088981.1, read on the forward strand.
TAAAATAAAATAAAATAAAATAAAATAAAATAAAATAAAATAAAAGACTACCATGAATGACATTCCTTCCAGTATAACCTCACCTAGCACAGTTACTGTGTAAAACTTGATGCATGCACAAAGTCATGGTGGCGTCTTGCTATACAACTGTTCAACAGCCTTGCTCTAAGGGATATATGATCACTCTTTTCAAATGTTACCCTGGAAACAATTTGTCTCTTGGCAGACATTGCATACTTATACAGGAAACTAAATTTAAATCCTTAGGCATAACATCTTGGTCATGCCTGCCCTTTTGTTTGAACTCCTTTAATAAAACTCTTGCCCTCACACTTGGCTGTACTAAATCCAAGTATGATCTTTGCTTCCTCCTCATTATTAGTTCAGAGGGAACACTCTAGTATTTGTATGCAGGGTTATCCATTACCTAAAAGGAAAACGTGCCAACTTGGAGCTCTGTTCATTGACTTACATGATGTTTACCCAAGGATTTTCATGCAACTGGCTTATAATGGCCATATAATTTGCCTCTTCTGAACAGTTTTACTGAACTGGTATTCATCATCTGACTTCTCAGCATACAACAGGTGAGTCAGTTCATAGGTGGCTTGGGAATAAACAACGGAACAAGGTGGAGCATTTAAAAAAAGAGAGAGAACTAGGCAAATAGGACTGGTGCAATCAATCAAAAATATGATTCTTAAATGAGTAGCTTGAGAGGGGGGTGACGACAAATGAATGGAAATGTTATGTACACAAGTTAGCCTCATACCTGGCTGAATATAGTGCAACTGGAAATTTTGGAAAGAAATATCTGCCCACCTGCCTGGTTTCCTGGCCAGCAAGAGAAGCACTTTCCAAACAGATGAGAGATGAAGGCAGTTTTCCATTTTTGCACACCAATGCAGGAATCCCCTGAAGAGAAAATAAGAGAGAAATCATCCTGTTATTACACAACACACATAAGCTTGAACTCACATTATGTTTTCCATCAGCTACCACTTCTCAAACACCTACAGAGTGGCAGAGGTTGTGCACATCTTAGGATCCCACATTATCCTTTAATGATGGCAAACCGCCAAAATTTGTCTCCAAATGAGCATGGTTAAGATCTCACAGGCCTTCTGGGAGAGCTGAGACCTCCCACATTAATAAAGAGTTTGGGGGATTATTTTTTCCCCTCTTGCCTTTTTTTTTTTTCTTTTTTTTTTTTTTTTTTTTTTTTAATTGATGTTGAAACAATTCAATTGGCCCTGGAAGCACATGCAAAGGGAGACAAAACTGGATACAGTACTCAGAAGGATGGCATAAGCATTTAACAATACATCTCAGACTTAACTCTACTTATGAGGTAGGTGCTGGCAGAGGACTGTGAGGAATTATGTAGTGTTCCCTCCCTCCTTTTTTTCTTCATAAAATAGCCTGTGAGGCAGAGAGTTCCTGAGACATGAGCAATGTTTATGTTGGGAATGGACAAGCTTTAGCAGTGGGGGGAAAAACAATTTTCAAAATTTACTTTTCACCACTGTATAACACCTTGAAAATATTTTGGCAAAAAAAGCCAGGTGTTGTGCAGTTCCAGGATTCTATTAGAGGTTCACCCTTTTTGGCTAGTGTCATAGAAAATGCTACCAGCATATTAGAAGAAATATGAATAGATCTAGTCAAACTGTTTAACACTGTAAGCAGGAAAAGACAGAGTGTATGTGAACTTTCTTTGTGTCTCGTTTAAAGCATTATTAAGCATGAATTAAGGAAATTGAACCTTATTTTACAAATTCATCACAAATTAGGTTTCTGTTGTGCTGATTGTTTTTCAAAGACATGCCAGGATGAATTTACTTTATCTCAATATTTACCACAAGTAAAAGAGACATAAAAAAGATGACATAAAAATATTCCACCACCAATCTACAGGTCACAATCAGGAAAATTATGCCATGCAGACGGTTTCACAAAAATGTGATAATGAGGAACTGCATGCGGAGATCTCAAATAACATTTTAATGCTACAAATACAAACATTTTCTTCTCAGAAGTATGCTCTATCTTCCTCATGCACATACTAGCTACTATTCCACAGACGTCAAAGGAATCATTTTTCCTGAATTATAAAAATAAAACTAAACGTCAGACCTGGTCAAAAGCATACTCATAGAACCAGATTCACTGATATGCTTCAGTGGCTTTATATTACCACAGTGAGACAAGACAGCCATAAAAATAGATTAACTAATGTAAGGCTGCTGTGTGTTACCAGATAAGTACATAACAGCTGGAACATTGCAGAGCTTTACTGTTTCTACCTTCTCACCTTTCTGACTTTCTCATCAAAGATTAGTATCAGTTCCAGATGCAATGAAAATACATGGAAAATAAATATTAGAAGAAAGAAAAACTAAGTATATTACAGCATTAACCAAACAGGTCATAACTTCTGTTTCTTAAGTTAGTATGTTGGAGATTCAGTGCAGGGTGCAAAGTCCACAAGGAAGGTCATTGAAGGCTTATGAATTTACCCATACTGTGGGTAAATTCCCCTGCTGTGATTTTTAAATTCACTACAACTAGATTTCTTTCTGTGAAAAGACAGCAATATTGAATTATTTCTTATTAGTAACATCATCCTATTCTCAACTCTGAAAGCAGGAGCTTCTGAGAACCAGTACGTGAAGTCTAGGCTAGGAACTTAATTGATCACAAATACTGAAAATATATCCATAGATTTTAGATCCACCATCCTTCATGTATGTCAGATGGAGGTGACTCCATTGTGCATGGTCATTGTTGTATGAAATACATACAGATCTATAAAACACTCAGAAAACTGTTTCTTACTTTATAAGATGGTATAAGTTTTTTATTTATGGTGTAAGTAATCTCACAGTGGAATGAGTAAAATTATTTTTAAAATGTAAAATTTCAAATATTACAAATAAAGTGGGAAAATATATACAACCTTTTCACAGATTCATTTCCCCTTCATCAGAGAAGTAGAAAATTTGTAATATGAACTTTTAAAATGAGGGGAAAAAATCTTAAAATTCTATGTATAAGTTTGCTTTCTCATACAAATTCATGTAATACTGAAGTAAGGTTTCAGACTGAATTCGGAAACAGTTGGAAAAGGGCAGAAAGAATTTCCTTAAAAAAACTTAAACAAGATAGAATTTCCTAGCAGTGAGAATGATTAAATATTGGAACAATTTACTTGTATTGGCCTATCTGTAAGAAAAGATGGGAGATGGCTTGCAGCCGGTGTGCAAAGAGAACAGAATATCTGACTGAACACTGTGCTATGAATCTTTCTGGTGTGGGAATTTGCGGATCTGAAGTCCTCTGTCCATCCCTTACCTTTTATGCTATGAATAGTCATAATGCTTGCTACTCCATAATAAGATAATAAGACAGAACACACCTTCAGTGAGTTGGAGGACTACAGTGAATTAGGAGAAGTCAATGACAAGCTGAATAACAAAGTTTCATTTTAGAGGGAACTTGATACACTTGAGGACCAGGCCAACAGAAATCTCATGAAATACAATAAAGAGAAGTGCAGTCTGCACCTGGGATGGAACAACTCCATGCTTTAGCACAAACTGGAAACTGGCTTGAATAGTAGCCCTGCTGAGAAGGTAGAAACCCTACCAAATCTGAGTCAATGGTGTACTCTCATCATGAACAATGCAAAATGTATACTTGGCTTCATTAGAAGGAATGTTGTTAGAGAATCTAAGCAAGACACTATATCCTTCCATTTGGCACTGGTGAGGGTCTACTTGGCACTCTATGTCCTTTTTTGAGCCCCCCAATACCTGTTTGAGGCAAGACCCTCCAGAGACAGAGTTGTGATTACATATTTCATGTAACAATTCTTAGGGGAATAGCTGCTTGGACTGGAGATACAGAGATCTAATGTCTTGGGATAAACAGCAGGTCCAGATGAAACAATTTTGTCTCTTCTGTCCTTAATTTCAATAAAATCTAAAATAACCAGCTCTATGAAGTCAGTTTGTTTCACTGATGGTTTTGGCAGAATTTCTCTCTCACCGTTTTGCCAGGAAACATGGCAGAGTAAAATGACTGTTGGACAGTCACAGCTTTAGGCCTTATGACTCTGAGGGATGAATGCCAAGGCAATCAGCATGCTGGGGAAGTTGCACACTTCACAAGCTCTGCAGCATTACGTGACCCTGCAAAAGGGAAAACTTGTGAAGTTAGAGGAGAAAAAAAAGACAGGGAAGGAAGGAGCTACAGAGCAGTCAGTCCTACCATCTCATCTGTACTGGACTCCTACTGCCTATATTACATTTGAGCATAAGTTATTTGAACAGATATTCTGAAGACAGCAATACATAAAGAAAAATTGAATGATGGTAACTCCCCACTTCCCTAGCAAGGATGTGACAGGGGATCCCGCAAAGCACCCAACCCCATCTAACTGTGCACCTTCTCTTGTCTTACCTTATCTTGCTCTGTTTTGTCTTATTTCATCTTGCTTTGTCTTTATGTTATCTTATCAAGACACTCCTGCCTGAGTTAACTAACAATAGTCCAATCCTAATTTTTCCACCAGATTTTCCAGTCTGTATTAAATTTACCACTCATGGATGAATAATCTGTTATCCTTCTGCAACAAATTAATTGCAGGCTGCTACAAAATGAGTGATGTGGGTACAAATTCTGTGAGACTCTGCTATATAAAATTCAATATAGCCTTTGCTGTTGGGATAATCCTGTGCCAATTAATTTGGCAAAAAAATACAAAACATATATACACAACATGGGAAACTTTCAGGTCAGTACTGACAGCTGCGTATTTATTTATTTTTCAAAAATCTTGAAAAGATATAGAAAGGATTATTCTGAAGTATTCCTGCTACCCTGTGTAATTTATAAACTGCCTTGGGTTCAACATATGTAGCATTTTTCAAGGATAAATGTAAATAACTGCTTCTGATTACTTTCAGAACTATACACAGCTCATCACTGTAATCCTAGAGCAAAATATCTGTCCATTATTAAAAAAATTAAACAAAAATCCACAGACTTATGCATGTCATGCTCTGTTAACCTGGCTTTGTGGTCTGCACATATGGTGGGTGAAGGAGCGGAACAGCTATGATATAATTAAGATTCAGTCCTGCAAATAACTGCATGAGATTAATGATTGCTATTTTCAGGGATGCATATATTGAGGTCTATACTATTGCTGCAGTTCATAAACATTCATTGAAGCTGAGTTATCTTCAAACTAACTCATTTTGTACTGCTAGGAGTGCAATTATCTTAGTACAGAACAAAGTACGGGTAAGTTCCATGTCTTTCAAAGACATTTACCCATGTTCTTTGTGAGTTTTGCACCCTGCACTGAATCTTCAGCTACCTTTCTAGCTAATTTTCTGGAAGTGTGCAAGCTAATTTATTTACAAATGGCTCACATCTCCATGGATAATTTACAGACACAGTACAGAATAATCCACAGGCAGTGAGAACTATTTAATGCAATTAAAATTTTGCAATAGTGTGCCCATAAAAATGTCTTTACACAGAGATATGGACCTCTTTTGTGGACAGATTCCAGCAACTAGTACAGCTGAGGTGTTGAAGAACATGACTTCTTGGACTGGAGGAAGATGTATTCTGAGATACTTCAGAAACTGTGGTTACTCTCCACTTAGCATAAAGCTGTGTGTTGTGAATTTGCAGCTTTGGTTGAAATCAGCAGGAGTTGCATGTGTGTAAGGGAAGAATTTGGCCCATTAGGACCTAATGTGGTGCATCAAAGGAAGATAGAGCTGGCATCTTTAGGAAAACCTTCTAATATTCACATGCAACTGTGCACTGTGGGTGGCATTGAGCTGGGTATGAATTGGTTGGAGCATAGACAGGAACCAGAGCAACTGCAGCTAAGAGGAGGTCTGCAGACCACCCCCAGGATGCCATAAGACCACCGGTTTCCTTCAGAAAGGGGAAGGAATCTAGAGTAAATGGGGACTACAGGCAGTACAGAGTCTTGCAACAGAAAACAATTTACTGTTACCAATGGGAACTGAAGCTGGATAGAGAGGCTGAGTGTCATTGTTTGTTCTTAATCAGCTCCTGCAACCTTGATGAGAAAATATTCAGTTGAACAAACTTGGTGAAATACTGAGAATGTACAGCTTGGGCAGGACAGGGTCTCAGATTCTAGCCTACTCAATTCATTAGAGTTTTTGTACAAGCATTTGAAGATACTATCTTGTTATTATGAAAAACACATAGTGCAGTCTGATGTTATAATTTATTCCTAGTTTATAATACACAGGTGTATGTACACATGCATACTGAGTTATCTGATGGTTTGTATTTGGTTTGAGACTGGTTGCTCTCCTCATGGTCACAGCTAACAGATTAAAGCTCCATATCTAAATCTAATAGGTTGTGTTTACAAATTGTTGATACACTGCTTTCTACACTCTGAGTTCTGGTTTCTCCTTTCTTACGTGTGTGGGCTATTCCACGTCCCTCATTACTCCTCATATTCATCGTGCCAGACCCCTCTCATGCTGGCAGCAACAGCATGTGTACTTCGGTGATTTATAATACTGGGCTCCTTGGGGAAGAGTATGTTTCACTGGTAGTAAAAGGGGTTGTTGTGCAGGTGGAAGCTTGTTTAAACAAATCTGAAGTTGGGATGTAATAGAGGTTGGTAGCTTAACATAAGCTCTGAATGTCCAGAAAACTTATGTTATTTCACACACCAGAAACCCACCTGAGCTCTTCATTTCAGAGATTTCCATCAGCTGAAAGGAAAAAATAAAATATTACTGGAGTAAATCTAAAATGAAAACAAAATGTTCTAGTATATCAGGCTGTGGGTGACATGCAAAATAATTGTCAGCAAGGTTAACAAATAAATTAATTGTGTTTTTACAGCTCAGTGAGGTCTTTGTTTTTACTTCCAGCTTCCTGAAAACAAATTTCAGATATAAAAAATATTCCCCCAGATCCTGTCATTCCATAAAATACTGAAGTTGTAAGAAGGAGAAAAAAGAGTTTACTGGTAGATAAGTCTCAAAAGTTGCCTACTAAGTATTTATCATTGAGCATTATATTCCCCAAATAGTGCTATTATGTATAAATATGATTTTCTATTCAGGCAGTTGAATTGAAGGGTTCAGAGTGCAAGCTTGGTTCAGAAAATCATCTAAAAATCTGAATGTTTATTGAAATTATCTGAAGCTATCAAATCTCCAGTTTGAACTGGCAGTCATCTGAAAACCAGCATTTTGTGTGAGATTTCTGGCACTCACCTTTCAGGTGCTCGCCAGAAACATCATTTTTGTGGTGTTACAGTTTCAGACCTTGATGGCAGTTACAATTGTCAAAATAAAAACCCTCTCTCTACTTGTTCCAGGACTTCGAAAATATTTGGTTGCAGTTTGGTTCTGAAAGTGTGAAAAGGTTGAGGACAAGGTTTTTAATTTCCTTTCTCTTTTCTTTCCCTCTCTCTCTCTCTCTCTTTTTTTTTTTTTCTTCTGATTCCTTTTGTCTCTTTTGAATCAGTTCTTCATTACCTCAGATAAAATGTTTCAGTAAGGATATGACCCTAAATTTGTTAGACCTTGTAGTTCTGACTCTTCAGAACATCAGACCTATAAAGCAGCTGTTACAGTAGTTTATTTCTTTGTCGTCAGCTTTGTCTGTTGAAAATTAAAGCATTTTCCTCATCTTGATGTGTGGCATATCTGACTGTGAAATGCCTCACCATCTGTTTTAGGGCCTGTAGAACTTAGCAGGGAATGTGAACACCATTGTAAGAAGCTTCCAGTATTTGTTTTATTTAATTTCAGATACAAACTAACTACATATATTTTTGATACAGAGCTTATTCTCACCCCCCCCCCCCCCCCCCCTTTTTTTTTTTTTTAATATACACCACTTTACATTGAAAAATAGATTTCATATCCTATCTTCTCAGGCTCCAGGAAAAATAAGATTTTTTTTTTTTTGATGGTACACAGAAACTAATCTTTGTTGTAAGACAAGGCTGAATTTTCTCTCATTTAGCTGCTTAAAACAGATATTTAGCTGAAGCTAGCCATGTCTGCTCCTTCTGCTGACTACAGACAGATCCCACCCAACCCTAAGCTTGTAGAAAGATGATGTTTGGCAGTTTGAACCTCAAAGTTTCATCCATTTAATTGGAAGGAAGGAATAGGTCTGTTGTACCTCCAGAAAGCTTCCTCTGATTTCAGGAGTAGGTTCCACAGCTTGGAGCTCAGGTCAGCAGTTGAGTCTGTGCAGTCAAAAAGAAAGGTTTTCGAATAAACTCAGTTAACTGACAAGTTAAGGCTCAGTTAATTAATGGGCTTACATCTGTTGGTACAGGGAGATGTTTATTACAGTAGACCTGTTTTTTCCCTCGAGGGAAAAAATAACTGCCAAAATCACTTTTGGGGTTATTATTACTTATCTGGGTATTAGTGGTGCTATCTGGAATAGGAGCACCTTCTGTGTCTTTCTAAATGGAAAAAGCCATGATTCTTTTAGAAAAAGCTGCTGCAACGTTATCAAATTAAAACCTCCAGAGTCTATAGATGCAGTACTTTCAAGCATGTCCAATGTCATGTAAAAACATGTGTTTCTTCAAGACTCCATTCTATCATGTATTTATTTTTTCTCAGTATATCACAGTTAGCATCTGTTCTTATTTCTAAACTTACTGGGAAAATGCCTGCACAAACAAACTCAGACAGGAAGAAATTTGTGTCTCAGTTTAGGTATCTCTCTTATACAGACTGTGGGTTTCTTCACAATTTAAACTGTGGCAGGTAAAATTTTGCATCCTGCTCAAAAGTTTTCACTAGCAGTCCCATGATTTTAATTTTTATTTATTTTATTATTTTTTAAGCAAGTTCTGGCATAGTGTTCTGTTAACTTTCACAACTTTGCCACAAACCTGGCTGCTGACTATTCTGGCTTATGAAACCAACTGTGAAACTTAAATCTTTAAACAATTACTGAAGTCTTGGGGTTATAGTGATTCCACATCAGTTAAACTAATTACTTATAAGACATATCACCAGACTTGGCTGCTAGTAAGAATTTCTCTAGTAATGTACAATTTTTCATATACAGAACTGAAGATAATTATTCATCCATTATCTCTGACTTCAAGTTTGTTTGCAACCTTTTGCAAAGCCTTTTTACCTTTAGTTTAACCACTGAGGGCTACTTGGCGCTCTCTAAAATCCCTAAGTCTCCTTTCTGCCTCTGGTGCACTATGGCCTTGAAGTTAAACTTTTCCCCTTAAAGCACAATTCAGATTTTAAAGCACTGACTCCCAAAAGAAAATGAATAAATATCTCAAAGATTAGGACTCATTTGTAAAATAAAGAGAATATAGCCAGTTCTTAAACAATATACATAAAATGGGTTTAAGTGTTGCTTTTAGGTTAACAGTTCCTCATCATCAAATAATAGTCCAAAAATTACATTTGAGGTGATGTTTTTTGAGAATATTAACAGCAACTGTCCTTTGCACAGTACAGTTTCTAGAGGTCTCATGACCCACTATTCAAAAACTTGGCAATCCAACAAGAAATTATCAGTCCTCAAAAGTTTTCTTGTTTTATGACACTGAGATACTTGAAGATTTACAAATATTATTTTGGAAAAAATGGCATTCTGGATACAAGCTTGTTGACATTTCATGCCTGTTAAACCTACAGCTTATGGAACTTACAGTGTAAGAAATTTTTTTTTTTAGCTAAGTGATATGAAGAAAAAAAATTTGCACATTCTCTATTAAGAAGGAAGGAAGGAAGGAAGGAAGGAAGGAAGGAAGGAAGGAAGGAAGGAAGGAAGGAAGGAAGGAAGGAAGGAAGGAAGGAAGGAAGGAAGGAAGGAAGGAAGGAAGGAAGGAAGGAAGGAAGGAAAGGGAGAGAGAGTGCTGTCAACATCTTATCACTATCATTATGTATTGTCTGGGGCCAAAAATTAAAAGTCCATTTGTCTTATTGTAGACATGAAAATGTCTCAGTAAGTTGAATGATAAAGTAGCTGGTCAATATTCTGTCAGTCCTTACTTAGAAGAACACCAGTATAAGTTTTCTAGAATGGATAGTGGTTATAAGCATAAGGACTTCAGCATTTGACAATCAAGAAAATATTTCCTAAGCAAAACCTTAGTATAGAATTCAGAATTTGTTTTAAGATTGTTTAACACTGAGGCATTGTTTTAATTTTCCACATATGCGGAATTTGGCAGAAAGTAGTGAATGTTTTTTGTTTGACATCTGCTGACCTCATTTAATAATTGTTATTAATTCTTCCATTGCAACTTCATTAGAATCATATCACTTTCACAGGGCCATATGAATGCCCTCTGGTGGCTGGATTGACATTTTAATATTTGCCAATAATATCTGGTCAGAAAAAATATAGATGTATTCCTTATTGCCCTATTCACATGAATAATTACTAATTTTACCTAAAGATTCCAATCAGAGATAATCAATTTTTGATACAAGGATAATAAATTCAACCTGAGGGTGAAATAGATGTGTTTGCTGTGAGCAAGTTATTATTATTCAGTTGCATAATCAAACTTTGTTCTATAAAATAAGCATCAAATTGAAACTCTTTCAAGATAATGCAAACTGAAAAAGTGGTAAAGTGGTTCCTCTTTTTTTTTTGATTGAGAATCTTGGGAACAACCTTGCCCCTTGATATTCTGATGCTTTTATTTAAAAGCCAAAATAAGGAATTAGAGGGGAGCAAAAGGGAAAGGGAAAGGGAAAGGGAAAAGGAAAGGGAAAGAGAAAGGGAAAAGGAAAGGGAAAGGGAAAGGGAAAGGGAAAGGGAAAGGGAAAGGGAAAGGGAAAGGGAAAGGGAAAGGGAAAGGGAAAGGGAAAGGGAAAGGGAAAGGGAAAGGGAAAGGGAAAGGGAAAGGGAAAGGGAAAGGGAAAGGGAAAGGGAAAGGGAAAGGGAAAGGGAAAGGGGAGCCGAGGCGAGGCGTGTCCCTTTTTAGTATCCCTTTTGCTGTCTCCATGTTCTGGTTTGTGTGAACTGTAGCAAAGTAGAACACATTTGTTCATACTACGTTTTGGAGCTGGGTAGTTTGCACTTCCTCAATTAGTTGTATTACTTTGAGTTATTGTTCATCTTCAGGTTTTAATACTTTTCTTCCTTTCTTCTGCATTCTCTTTCTTCATATGCTTCTCTTCACTGCCAGTTTCTTGAAAGGAAAAGAAAAATGTTTAAATGAAAGTTGTTTTTCCTGAGAAAGGAAGGAAAAGACAGATGGAAATATTTCATCAAAAGACAAAAACCATGTAAGGAATTTAGAAGTAAATACATTTTGTTTCTTGAAAATTTGTCCAATATTTTTAGCAAATCTACAGTCTATTTTCTTAGTTCATATATAAATATATATTTTAACTATAATTAAAAACCTCTCATATTATGATTGTTATGAAAAAAAAAAAAAAAAAGGAGTGTATTTTACATTTCTTTTCCTTAAAATGCTTGTTTTCTGGTACACTGAAAGAACCAAAAAGGTTTATCTGAGACTCATATGTTCTAACATAAAACTGTTTCTCCTGGATCTCTAAACAGATGAAATAATCTGGAATTATCTGTACACATATCTTCACAGTCATTTAAAGCGCGTTTAGAGATAACTGAAGACAAAATAAATAAATAAAAATAAAAATAAAAATAAATAAAAATAAAAATAAAAATAAAAATAAAAAATAAAAATAAAAATAAAAATAAAAATAAAAATAAAAATAAAAATAAAAATAAAAAAATAAAAATAAAAATAAAAATAAAAATAAAATCTTGCAACACTTTCAAGAGACATGATTCATAAAACAATTCCAGTATCAAAATGTATGCCTATAATTATTGACTTTTAACTCTTTTAGAGGTTCTGCTTATTAAGTACCACCAATGACTTGTTATAACATTTTCATTGAACTAATTGTAAATTTAGAAAATAGGTAGACCTACCTCTTTGGTTTTCCAGGTGAAGTAGCAAGTGAGCATATTTTTCTGCCCAAATTAGCATGTTTGAATTCCATGCAGGTATGCTAACCTGTAACTCTCCCACCAGCTACAGGTCTGGTTTGGACACTACATCTTTATGGCTCTTGATTCTTTAAACTCTGAATTAAAGAGGTATTTCTGACAAAAGCAATTGTCCAACATGGATCCTCAAAAAAATTACACTTTGAAAGAGCTTGCAGTGTATTTTGTAACAATACCATTTAAACAAATCACTTTTGTGTTTATAAGAACATGGAAATTGAGAACAAAAAGACCAAATTATCCATCTTGCTATCCTAGAAAAATGTCAGGTTTTGAGTCTCACACATCATCAAATCAATGACACTAACTGTCTCTTGAGTTCCAGGAGTTTTACAAGCCCAGAGATATGTTGTGAATTTCTGTGCAAAGAGATCAGAAAGTTAAACATGGGAAAATGTTTTAGAATAATCAGAGGATCAGTATCATCGATATTTTTAGTGTCATGGCTCCAGCGTCTGTAAAGCCTATTTTTATGGTTAAAATATGGTGAAAACCAAACAATATTTTATCTAATGTATTTAGATCAGAACTCCTTGCAACCTAGGAATACAGTGAAACATTTTAAAATACACATAAAATGGAGGAAAATTCCAATGCATCTTTCACAAGAAATATGTTAATATCTTAATTTCAGCCAAAGAAGCAGGCCATGGAGATGATAAATGACATTGTTTAAAAGAACCAAACAGAAGACTTAATTCCTATAATTCTTCCTAGACATAAAGAATTCTATCCAAATTAACAGAGGCTCTTCAAACAAGAGACATTTATATGAATCCATGTTTATCTAATATGCTGGTACCTCACGGTATTTCTGTTCAAGACTTGGTTCTAATGCAAAACTTAACACTTGACTATGAGATGGGCTGTTACATGCATACACTTACAACAAACTTCTGAGGTGAAGGACTCCTGTCACCGTTCACAGATGGAGAATAAAAAGTAAAGCGAAATTAAGACCACTTCTATAGCTCGAGATAAAGGTGTACTGTCTTAATGACAGTTTGACCCTGTAATTTACAGTGGAGGATTGTCCATTATCATCTTCAGGAAGAGGTGATGAAAAAATAAGCAAACTCCTTTTCTTTCAGTCTTCCAGAACATTGTGCTCTGAATTTGTACAGATGCTTTTGAAGAGATAGAGTTGCAGTCTTAATTGTCAAACCTTATTAACCCATGATGTTTGCCTGTTTTGTACTAGGATGTTACACATTCCCAGGGAACATTGCTGAGACCTGGAACTCAACTCTCAGTACTGTTTAAAATGCTACATTTGCTGCTGGTGACCTTTTCACCTAGACCAACCAACCTCAGCACAGTGCAGTAGTTAGTTTGGGACAAGGGTCGTGTTCAATAGATAGATTGGATGGATCTGAAATGTTTTGTAAAGTAAAGGAGTTTATGTTGTGCACATTGTTGGACCATGCCAGTTGTCTTTAAGCTGAAGAATAGGCTCTGAGACATCAAGTTGCAAGCAGAGGTGTGCTACTAATTGCAGTTCAGTAACACTGGTTTTACTGCCAGCCAGTAACACAGGCATCATGACTGTACACAGGAAACAGAACACGCGTGCATTCCGGTATTAGTGTGCTCTAGGAGAGGTTGTCCTGATTTTGGCTAGGATAGAGTTAATTTTCCTCCTAGTAGCTGGTATGGAGCTGTGTTTGGGATTTAGGATGAGAATAATGTTGCTATCACAGTGATGTTGTAATTGTTGCAGAGCAGTGCTTACACTAAGTCAAGGACTTTTCGGCTTCTCGCTCTGTCCTGCCAGTGGGCACGCTGTGGGTTCAGCAGGAGTTGGGAGGGGACGAAGCCAGGACAGCTGACCCAAACTGACCAAAGGGGTATTCCATACCATCTGACATCATTCTAAACAATATATAGGGGTGCCTAGCTGGGTTTGGGGGCCGGGGATAGGCTGGGCATTGGTCAGCGGGTGGTGAGCAATTGCATTGTGCATCACTTGTCTTGTACACATTATTAGTAGTAGTACTATTATCATTATTAATATTATTTTCCTTTATTTTATGTCCTAATAAACTTTCTTTATCTCAACCCATAGGCTTTCATTTTTTCTGATTCTGTCCCCCATCCCAGAGAGGGAGAGGGGAGCGTGAGCGAATGGCTGCGTGGTGCCTACCTGCTGGCCGGGTTAAACCACAACACTGGTTTTCCCAGCTAGCTCTGTATTTCTGCTCTGTGGCTCCCCTGTGTAAGTGTCCTCACTAGCAATAGCCCTCCCAGAGTTACCAGACATCCATTAAGTTTATTCTGTTTCAGAAGTACCTTTGGCCAGCAAGACCCCTGAAGACACCATTTGTTTCTCCCTTGAATAAGTTGTAAAAGAGAAAAGATTTTCATCCTCATGACCTCTTGAAATCAGTGAGTTGATAGCCCCTTCTTCACACTCCTACCATTCAGACAAGTTTTTCCAAACCAAATATGAAGTTCCAGTTTTTGACCACAAGCCCATAGCAGAATAATGTTTCCTAACATCTAGTTTAAACCCGAACTGGTGTAGCTTTGTGCTGTTCCCTCACATCCTGCCATTGGTTAGAAAGGAGAAGAGACAGATACCTCCCACCCCATTTTGCTTCCTCAGGAAGTTGTAAAGAGTAATGAGGTTACCTTTTAGCCCTCTTTTCTCCAGACTAGATAAACCAAGTGTCCTCATCCTCTCCTTATAGGACAAGCCTTCCAGCCTTCTTACTAATTTTGTTGCCCTCCTCTGGTGCAATCAAGTGTCGTAACATCTTTTTCATATTATGGAGCCCAGAACTGCACAGAATGCTCAAGGTGAGGCTGCACCAATACTAAACATATTAGGAGAGTCACCTGTTTTTTGACAGGCTGGCTATTCTGTGTTTAATGTACCCCAAAATGTGCTTTGCCTTCTTGGCTGACAGGCACACTGCTGACTCATGTTGATCATCCTGTCAAACAGAACCCCCAGATCCCTTTCTGCTGAGCTGCTCTCAAGCCACTCATCTCCCAGTCTGTACCTGTATTCAGCATTACTCTATCCCAGGTGTAGAACCTGGCATTTACCTTTCTTGAATTTCATGCCCTTGATGATTTCCCAGTGCTTCAATCCATCTAGATCACTCTCATCCCTCTGGAGAGTCAACCCAGTTTAGTATCAACAGCAAAACTTAGCAAAAACTTGCTAACGATTCTCCTGCAACCAGATCACTGCTAAAAATGTCGAACAGAACCAGACCTAGAACTCAGCCTTGGAGAACACCTTTAGTGACTTGCCCTCTGGAAGCAGACTTCTGTCTTACTTACAGAATATGGCCTTCTGAGTAATCCTATCATGAATTCATTCTGAGGGCGATTATTTCCTTTTATTTATATAAAAGCATCTTGCAAATACAAATCACAAATACGTTCTGACAGACAACAAATCTAACCTATAGAGGTTACTTCAAAGTTAGACACCTAACTAGTTGTTCAAAGAAGAATTATTACGAGAGGAACCTAAGCTATTGCTCATGGTTGTCAGAGTTGCCCAGGATAAACTTATGAATTACAATTAGAAGACAGTTTCTTTGTAATTATAAAGGAAAAATATGTTACTGAAAGAACATTCTCTTACTGAATTATATCTGATCTGCTAATATATTTACTAGGAATAGACAAACAATTAGATAATTTGAGCAAACATATTCAGGTGACCAAGAAGGCCAACAGCATCCTGGCTTGCATAAGAAGCAGTGTGACCAGCAGAGCTAGGGAAGTGATTGTCCCCCTGTACTCGGCTTTGGTGAGGCTGCACCTTGAGTACTGTGTTCAGTTTTGGGCCCCTCGCCACAAGAAGGACATCGAGGTGCTCAAGAGAGTACAGAGAAGGGCAATGAAGCTGGTGAGGGGTCTGGAGAACAAGTCTTATGAGGAGCGACTGCGGGAGCTGGGTTTCTTCAGCCTGGAGAAGAGGAGGCTACGAGGTGACCTTATCGCTCTCTACAGGTACCTCAAAGGAGGCTGTAGCGATGTGGGGGTTGGCCTGTTCTCCCATGTGCCTGGTGACAGGACAAGGGGGAACGGGCTAAAGTTGCACCAGAGGTGTTTTAGGTTGGATATTAGGAAGAACTTCTTTAGTGAGAGGGTTGTTAGGCATTGGAACGGGCTGCCCAGGGAGGTGGTTGAGTCACCATCCCTGGAGGTCTTTAAAAGAAGTTTAGATTTAGAGCTTAGTGATATGGTTTAGTGACCTAACACTAAGAAGTGTTAGGTCAGAGGTTGGACTCGATGATCTTGAGGTCTCTTCCAACCTAGAAATTCTGTGATTCTGTGATATATTCCTTTTATAATTGTTCTATATTTCAAAGATGTAGTGGTCAATGTCAAGAACAGACATTACTCTGAATCTGAGGGAACCATTGCTTCTACCAGACTCAATTCGGCGTGCTTTTACTTTGCTGCAAGACTTCCTGCATAAAGCAGAACAATGTATGTATACATTAAATCATTTGCTGCTTCGCTCAAACATGGATAAATCAAGGAAAGGACAAAGCAAATTTACTTCAATTTGAAAAAAGCACTACACAACTGGAATTAAAGAATGTGTAAGAAAATAATATTTTTTGAAATATTTCAAAGTTCAGTCACTTACAGACAATTCACATCCGGTAAAAAAATAAATAAATAAATCAGCAGCAAATGGAAAAAGGTTTTTCTCAAATATGTCATAGCCATCGTTCTTTTATACTAAAAAATAACAAAATATAAAATGTCTGTCATACCTCACATAACGGTTTTGGAAAGAAGTCAATATTTTTGAACTAAAATTTGCAAGAGATGTTTAGGCAAATAAAAGAGGATATTCACCCTCAGAATAAAATAATGACAGGATTATTCAGAAGGCCATTCTCCATAAGCCTTCCTCAGTAAGTCCAGGTAGTTACTTGGATGAATTTATACACCGACCTCAAATAGGTACTACTTCATATTAAGCTGTAGACACAGAAGAACCAGGGCTTGTTTTACTGTTATTTATTATGTATCTGGGATGAAGTGCACATACCATGTCTCTATTGGTAATGAGTTCATGCCAGCTACTGGTACCAGCCACAAGATATGCCTGTTTAGAGAGCTAACTGCTGAAGACAGCTACATTAGACAGCTACAGACAGCTACATTACAAGTCAATGCTCCCCATTGTGGATGCACAATGCTTTCCCTTGGGATGACTTCAAACTCAGCTACACCAGGAAGGAAACTATTTCAAGTGTTCCTGGTGTGCATTTAAGCGTGTATCAGCAGATAGTAATTGACAAGATAAATTTGTACCTAAGAACTCATCCAGTGTACTAAATCATTATTGAAAATCCACTCATTGTATTACTAGATTACCTTTTAGAGCAAGGTCATGTCTCAGTTTCCATCGCTAATAAAATCCTCGTATGTTTTCCTAGTAAGCAACTAGAATCATAGAATCACTTAGATTGGAAAACACCCTTGAGATCACCAAGTCCTAAAACTACCAAGCCACCATTAAACCACATCCCTAAGCACTACATCTACACATCTCTTAAATACCTCAAATGATGGTTATTCCATCACTTCCCTGAGGAGGCTGTTACTGTGCCCAACAGATTTTCTCTGCGAAGAAAATCTTGATATCTAATCTAATCCTCTCATGGTGCAACTTGAGGCTGTTTCCTCATGCCCTAGCACTTGTCACCTGAGAAAGAGACGTATGTCTACCTCATTACAACATCCTTTCACGTACTTAAGGAGAAAAATGAGGTCTCTCCTCAGCCTTCTTTACTCAGGGCTAAGAAAACCCTGTTCCCTCAGCCACTCTCCATATGTCTTGTTTTCTAGTCCTTTCACCAGCTTTGTTGCTCTTCTCTGAACATGTTCCAGCAACTCAATGTCTTTCTTGTAGTGAGGAGCCCAAAACTGACCACAGTGTTCAATGTGCAGTCTCACCAATGCTGAGCATGGAGGGGCAATCACTTCCCTAGTCCTGCTGGCTGTGCTATTTCTGATACAAGACAGCTCATGTTCAGCTGGCTGTCAACCAGCAACTAGAGGTCCTTTTCTGCTGGACAACTTTCCAGCCACTCTTCCTCAAGCCTGTACCACCACATGGGGTTGTTATAACCCAAGTGCTGAATCTGGCATTTAGTCTTGTTGAATGACACACAATTGCACTTGGCCCACTGATCTAGCCTATCCAGACCCCTCTACAGAGCCTTTCTACCCTCAAGTAGATCAATACTCCTGCCCATGCCAGCATCGTCTGCAAACTTACTAGCGGTACACTTGATCCCCTCATTAAGATCATTAATAAAAATGTCAAACTGGCTTCAATACTGAGCCTTGCAGAACACCGCTCGTGACTTGTCACCAACCAGATTTAACTCCATTCACAATGAGTGTATGGACCTCGCCATCCAGCCAGTTTTTCACCCAGCTAGCTGTACATCCATCCAAGACATAAGCAGTCAGTTTCTCCAAGATGAATATCGTGGGAGACAGTATCAAACACTGTGCTAACATATGAATAAGAAACATCCACAGCCTTTCCTTCATCTGCTAAAGGTATCATCTTATCATAGGAGATAAGGTTCGTCAAGTAGGACCTGCCTTTCATAAACTGATGCTGAGTGTGCCTGATTTATCTTGGATTTTTAATTATTTGTTTTCTAAAAAAAAAAAAAAAAAAAAAAGATGTTTAAAGATGTTTATAGATGTACTGTCCTAATTTATCACAAATTACCTTTACAGAAAGTGCCTTTTAAGGTTAAAAAACCATATGTTTCTTTTATTTATATTAAAATATGTCTTTTCTACAGTCATTAGGTGAATTATATTGCTTGAGGTAAAGCATATTCAAGGATCTAATCATAAATAAAACCAGGTACATTACAATTACTATTGTGATGTTTATCACTGATGGAGCTTATGATTGCAATACTATATAAAAATTTTCAGAGGTTACCTTAGCTTAACGGTGTTCTTCCCTTCTACTCACCATCTATTTCTTATTGCAAACATCTGCTTGGAAATAAAAAGGGTTTTATATTTCCCTGGGACATACTTGGCTCTACAAGAACATTGTTCATTTTATTTAAGAAATACTTAAGTTTAATCAAGTTTTTAATTCCAGAAATATTACAGCCACTCATCTTGAATGACTTACAACTCTAATCTATATATTTTAAAATGTCATTAATGGAAAAGAATAATGTAATACCTATTGTTGGATTACATAGCAGAAAATGAACTTCTTTCCTTTCTCTCTTGATTACTGCTCTGGCATTTATTCAGTGGCTTGTTCATTTTAACCTTGTTGCAATAATAATAACAAATGAACCCTATTACTCTTGCTGATTATTTACTTCTGTTCTGATGCTAAGGTATTCTCCAGTTCATCTTGTAAATTACAGTTAATATAAGGAAGAAATATCTCTGTGTATAAAAGAAAGCAAATTCCTTACAAACTATACAAGAATCTTTTAAAATAAATCTAAGAGTTTAGGGGAGAAGAAAATTATGTGTTTTGCACTCACTCTGATGAATGCAAAAAATATATACCGTATTTTACTTACTAATATGAACTAGTAAAATTCATGGCATGCTGTTTTACAGGCAGTAAAATACTTTTTCCAGATGTGGCTGCATAATTCTCCAAAGACTATCATAGTTATCATAAGATTTATGGAGGATAATTTATTAATCACATTTTTTTTAACTTTGAAAATCTGTTTAGTAAGATGAAAGAGAGCTTTAAAATAAGTCATTTTAACCAAATGTGGATGGTATTATGATATCAAGTTACCCCTTTTGTTCAAATTATTTTTAATGACTTTATTTGTTTTATAGCCTCCAAAAGTCAGTACCAACTTGGTCGTAATGATATATCCGGCAAATCTCTAACATTTTGAAAAACAGCAAGGAAACTTTTTTTACTATGCTAAATTAATTGAACTGTGCTATACTACTGTTATAGTTTATTTAGGAATATGTAAGCTACTTAAACTTATTTTTAAAAGATTTGAAAGATACAAAGCTTATAAAAACTCTGCCTCACTAACTCAGCTTCCTTAATGAAGTCTATAAGTGGATCATATGCATAAAATAATGTAATGAATCACAGAATCACAGAATTTCTAGGTTGGAAGAGACCTCAAGATCATCGAGTCCAACCTCTAACCTAACACTAACAGTCCCCACTAAACCATATCCCTAAGCTCTACATCTAAACGTCTTTTAATGAATAAAAGTTGATTTAAAACCTGCATTTTAACATCAAATTTGTATTGTTCAAGCAGTTCCATTAAACTGGATGTGAACATTAAAGTCAAGATAGGTATGATGCCTGAAGCTATTTCATGCACAGATGGCCTGATCCAAAGCATTGCAAGGTTAGGGAAAGACATTTTCTCAATCTTTGTAAACTTTGGACCATACACAGAGGTCCTAGTTAATTGTTTTCAGCACCTGGGCTACTACTCCTTGATGGATCAGTTCCTTCATTGGTACCTCCACCTGAACCATGTGAAAGGTGACAAATATACATATATATATATATATATATATATATATATATATCTGCATGTTAGATTTGTGAACATCCCGACCACAAGGGCTAAAGTTCAGTTTCCTACAGATAGGCTTTCAGTGCCTAGTGATTTGCTTTAGTGTCCTGCTAAGCCTCCAGCTGCTGCTAAAAGAGAGTTCAGATCTCCAAAGGGCTTGTGTCACACCTTCCAGCCCCATCTGGTTGTCTTAAGAAAGCTTAGGGTGTTCTAAATTGCATTACAGATTTATTTGTAAGCAAACCAATTGAGCTTTAGCTCTCCCCAGCTCTAATGGGATCTCAGATACTAGCATGCTTGTAGATACCTACTTGCTGACATCCATATATGGGTGTCTTAACCTTAAATCAAATCATCCTCTGTGTGTCATAAAACCATGGGAAAAAAAAAAGACGTTAAGGCAATTTGATACCCAGTGTAGCCAGTTGACATTTCTCTTACTGAGTGCAACAGGAAGATTAAAACAGGTTAGGGTTACTGGCTCAAGTTCTAGGGAATATTGTCAGAAAAGACTGTTTTGATGGAAGAAACTGGAGGAAATGGTAAGTATTACACCATCTCCTCTTATGAGAAATGATTCAGCACCTGCTGTATGGGTTTCTAAATTGGTGGTCTTCGGTAGAAATGTCAGAACTGTTTTTCATCTATACCATATGACACAAGCCAAGCTTCATCTTTGTGATGTGAGCACCAAGATAATGCTTTTACCACTTCACAGCAGACTTTATGCAAACAAAAGTGGAAATTAGGTGTTCACCTGACTGTTAAAGATTTTCACACAAACTTTAGAACCCCTTATGTTTAACCTTTTATGAAGCACTGCCTAAGAGCTAAGCAACCCCTTAACACAAAGAAATTATTTCTCATGGAAAGGGTTTCTTATGATTTTATAATGTACGGATTAAAATGGTTAAATATTTCCACAGTTTACCTTGTCTGTTATGTACTGTAAGAAAGTGCTTGTAGCTAGTATGGTCATTCTTACTAACCTTCTGGTGCAGAGCTCATCTCCTTTTAATTTCCAAACACATGTATGAATGAGTTGGGAGATGGTGTGGCATTCATTTGGAGCTGGGGCTTACAAAATAAGTGAAGAAACTTTCTATTCCCAGTACTGTTAATGCCGTTTCTCTATTATTTGTTTATGTGTTTAACACTAATTTCACCTCTCTCTTTAATACTAATGATGGGACCTGGAACCACTGGAGCCCTGGGTTGAAAGCCCATGATGGGGAAGTGGTAAGTTTCCAGCTGACATATATAGGATTTGCTGGTGCAACTGAATGCACTTAAATCTATGGGGCCCCATGGGATTCATCCCAGGGTACTGAGAGAGTTTACAAACATTATTGTGAAACCTCTGTGCTATAAATAGCATTCCCAATGGTCATGGGAATATGGAGAGGTCCCAGGTGCTGCAAGCTTGCAAATAATGTCATCTACCCAGACTTGTGAAAAGCATTTGAAACTGTCCCACACAACATTCTTCTTTTTAAATTGGAGAGGCATGGGTCTGATGGATGGACCACTCAGTGGATAAGGAATTGGGTGGGTAGCTGCACTCAAAGAGTTGTGATCAAGGGCTCAATGGTCAAGTGGATGCCAGTTGACAAGTAGTGTCCCTTAGGAGTCTGTATTGAGACAGGTGTTAATTAACATCTTTCTTAAGACAAGGACAATGGGATTGAATGCACCCTGAGCAAGTTTGCAGATGACACCAAGTTGGTGGACTCACTGGAAGAAAGGGATGCCATCCAGGGGGACTTTGACAGGCTTGAGAGGTGGACGTATGTGAGCCTCATGAAGTTCAATGAGGCCAACTGTTAGTTCAAGCAACTGGGTTGGGGCAAATACATTCTGTGTAATGAGTGGATTGAGAGCAGCCCTGAGGAGAATGACTTGGGAATATTCTTCAGGGAGTGTAGTAATAGGGAATAGGATAATGTTTTTAAACTAAAAGTGTGTAGATTTAGGTTGGATATTAGGAGGAAATTTTATACTGTGAGGGTGATAAGGCACAGGTTGCACAGAGAAGGTGACATCCCTGAAGAATTCCCCATCCCTGGAAGGCCAGGCTGGATGGGGCTTTGAGCAACCTGGTCTAAGTGGGAGCGTCCCTGCCCATGGAAGGGGAGTTAGAAATAAATGATCTTTATGGACTTCTTCCATGCTCAGGATCGGTGCATCCTGAGGAATAGGAAATTGGGGAAGGGGGGCAGGAAACCCACATGGATGAGCAAGGAGCTCATCAATAAGATCAAAAGGAAGAGGATGGTCTATGAAATGTGGAAAAAGGTCCTGTCCTCTTGGGAGGAGTATAGATGTGTTGTCAGGGCCTGCAGGGACGCGACGAGGAAGGCTAAAGCCCACCTAGAGATGAGGCTTGCTAAAGAGATAAAGGATAATAAGAAGAGTTTTTTCAAGTATGTAAACAGCAAGAGGAAGACTAGGGATAATGTGGGTCCCTTGCTGAATAAAGGGGGTGTCCTGGTCACGGGAGACACTGAGAAGGCAGAGATATTGAATGCTTTCTTTGCTTCAGTCTTTGCTTCAAGGACACTCCTCCAGGACTCCTTGCCCCTAGCAATAGGACAAAGGGTCTGGGAAATGGAGGGCTCCCCCCTGGTGGACGTGGGAGTGGTTCGGGAGCGTCTGAGTGGGCTCAACGCATACAAATCCGTGGGTCCCGATGGGATGCATCCGCATGTGCTAAGGGAGCTGGCAGATGTGATCGCCAAACCACTCTCTATCATCCTTGAAAGGTCCTGGAGAACGGGTGAGGTGCCTGAAGACTGGAGGACAGCCAATGTCACTCCGGTCTTCAAGAAGGGCAGGAAGGAGGATCTGGGAAACTACAGGCCAGTCAGTCTTACCTCTGTCCCTGGAAAGGTATTGGAGCAGCTTGTTCTGGATGCTGTCTCCAAGCAACTGGAAGAGAAGAAGGTTATGAGGAGTAGTCATCATGGATTCACCAAGGGGAAGTTGTGCTCGACCAACCTCGTTGCCTTCTATGATGGCATCACCAGCTGGGTAGATGGTGGGAGAGCGGTGGATGTCACCTACCTTGACTTTAGCAAGACTTTCAATACTGTCTCCCATGACATCCTACTAGCAAAGCTGAGAAAGTGTGGGATAGATGAGTGGACGGCAAGGTGGGTTGAGAACTGGCTGGCTGACTGAGCTCAGAGGGTGGTGATCGGAGGAGCAGAGTCTGGCTGGAGGCCTGTGACTAGCGGTGTTGCGGTGTTCCCCAGGGGTCGGTGCTGGGTCTGGTCTTGTTCAACATCTTCATTGACGACCTTGATGAGGGAATAGTGTCTGCCCTTAGCAAGTACGCTGATGACACAAAGCTGGGAGGAGTGGCTGACACGCCAGAAGGCTGTGCTGCCATTCAGCGAGACCTGGACCGCCTGGAGACATGGGCAGGAAGAAACCAAATGAGATTTAATAAAAGCAAGTGTAGAGTCCTGCACCCCGGAAGGAACAACCCAAAGTATCAGTACAGGCTGGGGGATGACCTGCTGGAGAGGAGCTCTGAGGAGAAGGACCTGGGGGTCCTGGTGGACTACAGGTTGACCATGAGCCAGCACTGATGTGCCCTGGTGGCCAAGAGAGCTAATGGGATCCTGGCGTGCATTAAAAGGAGCGTGGCCAGCAGGCCAAGGGAAGTGATCCTCCCCCTCTACTCTGCCCTGGTCAGGCCTCACCTGGAGTACTGTGTCCAGTTCTGGGCTCCCCGGTACAAGAAAGACAGGGATCTCCTAGAAAGAGTCCAGCAGAGGGCCACAAAGATGATACGGGGCCTGGAGCATCTTCCCTGTGAGGAGAGGCTGAGAGACCTGGGTCTGTTCAGACTGGAGAAGAGAAGACTGAACAGGGATCTCCTCAGTGTATATCAATATCTGATGGGTGGGGGACAGAAGGATGTAGCCAACCTCTTCTCAGTTGTTTGTGGGGATAGGACAAGGGGCAATGGCTGCAAATTAGAACACAGGAAGTTCTGCACTGACATGCGAAAGAACTTCACGGTGAGGGTGACAGAGCATTGGAATAAGCTGCCTATGGAGGTTGTGGAGTCTCCTTCTCTGGAGATATTCAAGGGCTGTCTGGATGCCTACCTGGGCAGCCTGCTCTGAGGAACCTGCTTTGGCAGGGGGGTTGGACCCGATGATCTTTCGAGGTCCCTTCCAACCCCTACAGTTCTGTGATTCTTTGACTCTTCCAATTCAGACCATTCTGTGATTCTAAATGTTATCCAATTTTCAGGAAGGGAAGGAAATACCACCCTAGTCTCACTTCAGTGCCTGGGAAAATTATGGAGATTATTCTGTGAGATACTGAAAAAAGATGATGCAGTCATTGATCAAGACCAACATGGGTTCATAAAGGGAAAGTCATACTTTACTAACTTAATATCTTTTTATTACAAAGTTATAGTGGACAAAGGGAAGGTAATGGATGTGGTTTCTTTGGATTTCAGTAAAGCTTTTGATACTGCCTCTCACGGTATCCTTCTGGTCAAGCTGTCCAGCCTGCAAGTAGACCTGTACACAATACTGGGGGTGAACAATTGGCTAAAGGGTTGGACCCAAAGAGTTGTAATAAATGGGGTAACATCAGGCTGGCTGCTAGCTCCCCAGAGCTCAATTTTAGGGTCAGTTTTCTTTGGTGTTTTTTACAATGACCTGGACAAAGGTGTTGAATACACACTAAGTAAGTTTGCAGACAGTACTAAATTAGGAGCAGCTATTGATTCCCTTGAGGATAGAGAGACCTTGCAGAAAAATCTTGATGGATTTGAGCTCAGGGCAATTACCAACCACATTAAAATTAAAAACAGCAAAAAACAGATTATGTACCTGGGACAGTGTAATGCTGGATGTACATATAGGCTGAGGGACAAGTGGCTGGAATGTAGCCGTGCACAGAAGGATCTGGGGGATTTGGTTGATGGCAAGCTCTGTATGAGACAAAGATGTGCACTAATGGCTAAAAGGGACAACAGCATCATGGGGTGCATTAAACAGTCTATATAAAATGTCAAAATAAGTCCTTGTCCCACTATACTCAGCACTAGCGCACTAGTACTAGCACACAGTACTCCCCTTGAGTACTGTGTGAAGTTTTGGGCTCCACAATGTAAAAAGGATATAAAAATATTACAATGTGTTCAAAAGAGAGCAACAAAGATGGTGAAAGGACTAGAGGGCATGACATATGAGGAGCAGCTGAGGAGATTTTGTTCAGCTCAGATAGAGACTGAGAGATGACCTCATTACTGTATACAACTCCCTCATGACAAGGAGCAGAAAGGGAGGTGCAGATCTCTTCTCTCTAGTGGCCAGTGATAGGATGCTAGGAAATGGTTTCAAGCTGCATCAGGAGAAGTTCAGAGTGGATATTAGGAGATGGTTCTTCACTAAGATGTCGGTCAAGAATTGGAAAAATTGTTTGTGACTCCACAGATGCATGTAATAGAGAGTACTCTTTCTGAAATGTTATGATATGCCAGTCTTAATAGAAATTATACATCCTGCATATGCACAAAGGTAGATAGATACATAAACGTATGCTCATGCATACACAAATTTTGAGGTAACAAAGTTAAACCTAAAGAAATCCAATCATGTGGCTGATTTACATAGCAGAATTTGAAGTAGATGGTCGACATATTCATACACAGTTCAGATAATTTATTTTTTCTCACATAGCTAGAAAGTCTGCTATGATATTTGAAATAATAAGACATCAACATACTGTTCTAATCTTTCACCTAGAGTTATTTTTTATTTTCTAACCGATACTGAAGGAGCTGGAAGGTAGCTCACAGTCTCTAACGGCAAGTTCACACAAACCTTTATATTTTCTGTGAAACCCTACTCAATGTTGGTACAAAGAATATTGGAAAGATATTTCCTTGGAGTCCTGTACAAAAATTGGGAATGTTTCTGACATTTAGTTATTTTTTTCCTTGACAAATAGTTCAGCAATTAAAGTTCACTTTAAAGTTCACTAATAGATTGTATTATAAGAATATGCATTTATTTTGAGAGTGTTTTTCAGAACATTCAAGCTATGATATAATTATATAATATATATAATATATTATATATAATATATATAATATATAATTCAGGCCCCACAACTCTACAGAAACATTAAAATATCACAATTTTACTACTTATTCATGGTTTCTTTTTTTAAAGCATCTCTTATGCCATCATGAGTACATGAGTTCATGGATTATACCATCATACCATTTGCCGAGGCGATCGGCTCCGGGGCAGACGTGTTCTGCAGCAGAGTGGGGGATCGGGCCAGGCAGGGCTAATTTTTCCGGCATCGAGCCTACTTGAGGGAGCCACCAGGACCCAGCAGCCCTCTTGAGGGAGGCTGACGAGGCGAAGGCAGAGCCAGCAGCGCCCCCTCCCCAGCCGTTCAAAAGCTGCCCCTAGGGAGCACAGCGACCAGGGCGGGCAAACAGGGCGTGGCGCGTCAGCAGGGAGTGGCGCGGCAGTTAGCACAGGCAGGGCGAGCAGGAAGGGCAGAGCGCTCCCCCCGCCCATACGAACACCTCCTTAACCACAGCCGTTAGCTAGGTGATAATGGTCTCCACCAGGCACGGTGCGCTCTCCAGGAAGTCGGTACACACCCAGACCAACTGCCCGTTAAAAAATGCAGCAGTTCAGGTCACCAGATGCAAGGAGTGTCTGAGCCTGTTGCTGCCATCGGTGGGAGGCAGAGAAACTGCATGTGTGAAGTGTGAGCAGGTGGATGACCTGGTCTGCATGGTGGCGGAGCTCAAGGAGGAGGTGGAGAGGTTGAGGAATATCAGGGAGTGTGAGCGGGAGATAGACTGGTGGAGTAACTCCCTGCAGGGCCTCAAGGAGAGGTACCGAGGTAAGACACCCCAAATGGGGGTGGACCCCCTGCCCTGTCGCCGTCGGGCAGAGGGAGGGGACCTGGGAGTTGAGGAGGAATGGAAACAGGTCCCTGCTTGACATCGCAGGCGATGCCCTCCCCTTCTGGCCCCGCCTTCCCAGGTGCCCTTACGAAACAGGTTTGAGGCCCTGGAGACTGAGAGACTGGTAGCTGAGGAAGAGGTAGCAAGTGTTCCCAGGAGGATGCCTAGGGCAAGGAGGTCGACTCCACGCCTCAGGACTGCCTCCACCAAGAAAGACAGGAGGGTTATTGTTGTGGGAGACCCTATTCTTACGGGAACAGAGGGCCCAATTTGTTGGCCTGACCCTACCCGTAGGGAAGTCTGCTGCCTCCCTGGGGCCAGGGTCAGGGATGTTGCCAGGAAGCTTCCCAACCTGGTACGCCCCTCTGATTATTATCCTCTTCTGATAGTCCAGGCGGGCAGTGACAGCATTGAAGAGAGAAGCCTGAAGGCTATCAAATGAGAATTCAGGGGGCTGGGACGGTTAGTGGACGGAGCGGGAGTGCAGGTGGTGTTTTCATCCATCCCTACGGTGGCAGGGAGGGGTACAGAGAGGACACAGAAAGCCCACCTGTTAAACACGTGGCTCCGGGGCTGGTGCCAACGCAGAAATCTTGTTTTTTTTGACCATGGGGCACTTTACTCAGCACCTGGCCTGATGGCCGCAGAAGGGTCCCTATCTTTTAGGGGGAAAAGGATTCTGGGCCAGGAGCTGGCAGGGCTCATTGAGAGGGCTTTAAACTAGGTAAGAAGGGGGATGGGGCTGAAGCAAGGATTGTTGGGGCTGTGCCAGGGGGAACAATGGCAAGGCCGGAGGATAAGGTAATGGCCCAGCTGAAGTGCATTTACACCAATGCACACAGCATTGGTAACAAACAGGAGGAGCTGGAAGCCATCGTGCAGCAGGCAGGCTACGACTTGGTTGCCATCACGGAGACGTGGTGGGACCAGTCTAATGACTGGAGTGCTGCAATGCCTGGCTATAAGCTCTTCAGAAGGGACAGACAGCACAGAGGGGGTGGTGGTGTGGCTCTCTATATTAGAGAGTCTTTCGAGGTTGTAGAACTCGAGGGTAGGAATGACAAGGTTGAGTCCCTTTGGGTTAGGATCAGCAGGGACAACAAGGCTAGCGTCCTGATCGGGGTCTGTTATAGACTGATGAACCAGGATGAGGAGACAGATGAGGAGTTCTACAGGCAGCTTACAGAAGTTGCAAAATCTTCAGCGCTTGTACTCGTGGGGGACTTCAGCTTCCCTGACATATCCTGGAAGCACAACACAGCCCAGAGAAAGCAGTCTAGGAGGTTTCTGGAGAGCGTGGAAGATAGCTTCCTGATGCAGCTGGTTAGTGAACCTACCAGGGGTAGTGCCCCACTAGACCTTCTCTTCACAAACAGAGAAGGACTGGTGGAGGATGTGATTGTCGGGAGCTGTCTTGGGCAGAGTGACCACGAAATGGTGGAGTTCACTATTCTTGGCGAGGCCAGGAAGGGGACCAGTAAAACCGCTGTATTGTTCTTTCGGAGGGCTGACTTTGAGCTGCTCAGGACACTGGTTGGTAGAGTCCCTTGGGAGGCAGTTCTGAAGGGCAGAGGGGTCCAGGAAGGCTGGGCGCTCTTCAAGAGGGAAATCTTAATGGCGCAGGAAGGGTCTGTCCCCATGTGCCCAAAGACGAGCCAGCGGGGAAGAAGACCAGCCTGGCTCAACAGAGAACTGTGGCTTGAGCTTAGGAGAAAAAAGAGGGTTTATAATCTTTGGAAAAGTGGGCAGGCCACTAGGGAGGACTATAAGGATGTTGCGAGGCTGTGCAGGGACAAAATTAGGAAGACCAAAGCTCATCTGGAGCTCAATCTGGCTACTGCCGTTAAAGATAACAAAAAACGTTTTTATAAATACATCAACACAAAAAGGAGGACTAAGGAGAATCTCCATCCTTTACTGGATGCGGGGGGAAACTTAGTTACAAGAGATGAGGAAAAGGCGGAGGTGCTCAATGCCTTCTTTGCCTCAGTCTTTAGCAGCAATACCAGTTGTTCTCTGGATACCCGGTACCCTGAGCTGGCAGAAGGGGATGGGGAGCAGGATGTGGCCCTCACTATCCGTGAAGAACTGGTTGGTGACCTGCTACGGCACTTGGATGTGCACAAGTCAATGGGGCCGGACGGGATCCACCCACGGGTATTGAGAGAACTGGCAGAGGAGCTGGCCAAGCCACTATCCATCATTTATCAGCAGTCCTGGCTATCGGGGGAGGTCCCAGTTGACTGGCGGCTAGCAAACGTGACACCCATCTACAAGAAGGGCCAGATGGCAGACCCAGGGAACTACAGGCCTATCAGTTTGACCTCAGTGCCAGGGAAGCTCGTGGAACAGATCCTCTTGAGAGTCATCACGCAGCACTTGCAGGGCAAGCAGGCGATCAGGCCCAGTCAGCATGGGTTTATGAAAGGCAGATCCTGCTTGACAAACCTGATCTCCTTCTATGACAAAGTGATGCGCTGGGTGGATGACGGAAAGGCTGTGGATGTGGTCTACCTTGACTTCAGCAAGGCTTTTGACACCGTCTCCCACAGCATTCTCCTCAAGAAACTGGCTCCCCTAGGCTTGGACTGGCGCACGCTTCGTTGGGTTAGAAACTGGCTGGGCCAACAGCATCCTGGCTTGCATAAGAAACAGTGTGACCAGCAGGGCTAGAGAGGTGATCGTCCCCCTGTACTCAGCTCGGGTGAGTCCGCACCACAAGTACTGTGTTCAGTTTTGGGCCCCTCGCTACAAGAAGGACATCGAGGTGCTTGAGCGGGTCCAGAGAAGGGCGACGAAGCTGATGAGGGACCTGGAGAAAAAGTCCTATGAGGAGCGGCTGAGGGAGCTGAGCTTGTTCAGCCTGGAAAAAAAGGAGGCTCAGGGGTGACCTTATTGCTCTTTACAGATACCTTAAAGGAGGCTGTAGCGAGGTGGGGGTTAGTCTATTCTCCCACGTGCCTGGTGACAGGACGAGGGGGAATGGGCTTAAGTTGCGCCACGGGAGATTTAGGCTGGATGTTAGGAAGAACTTCTTTACCGAAAGGGCTGTTAGACATTGGAACAGGCTGCCCAGGGAAGTGGTGGAGTCACCATCCCTGGAAGTCTTTAAAAGACGTTTAGATGTAGAGCTTAGGGATATGGTTTAGTGGGGACTGTTAGTGTTAGGTCAGAGGTTGGACTCGATGATCTTGAGGTCTCTTCCAACCTAGAAATTCTGTGATTCTGTGATTCACTGGGCCTCCATCTTTCGCTTTGCAGACACACAGTGTGCTTTCTCTCTGCCACTTGTTGTCCTGAAGGACCTACACTGCTCCCAGACCCAAACCATAGCTGTGGTGTGCAGGGGAATTCCAGGGAGGGGGGCAGCCCACGCTGCCTCTGGAGGCCTCAGGTGGAAGGCCAGCCCTATGTCCCTGCTCTCAGGCACCTGGAGCGCCATTCTAATCCTGGACTCTCCTCCAAAAGGTGCTAACAGAGCTGCCCACCTTGCTCATGTGATCAGGTATGAGCAGTGAGCAGGGAATGGTGCCTCTGCTCATCCAAAGGAAAGAAGAGACACACATGAGGTCGCTTGGAAAGAAACATTTATTGGGAGAGCTCCTGTTCCCTGGTGACTCCAGGCAGGGATGGTTGCAGCTTTCCATTTCTGCAGGAAGCCCAAGCAATCCCCTAATCCCATGGTGAGACTCTGCTTTCCAGCACTGGTTCTCTTCCTGTGAGGCTCCTCACCTCACTTCTTGATGCGGGCAAGTAGGGCCTTGCCTGCATCTCGGAGCATGGCCCAGGCACACTGAAGGCAAAAGCAGATGGGGGTGAGCACACAGCAGAGGTTGCTTGGCAGAGGTGGTGTCTCTGTCCTAGGGCTCCTGTGTCTGGCTGCTGCACGTCTGGGGAGCCGCTGTGTTCCTGATGGCAGGGTCCAGGCAGGGGCTTGCTGGGATGGAAGCCTCTCCTGCTCAACTGGAGGGATCAGTATCACCTTTTTGTACAAACGGATCCCCTCCTGCTGCTGGGTGGCAGCAGCAGTCACCTTCTGGCCCTGCTTCCTCTTGGCTCTTTCCTTGGGTGGATGCCGCTCTCCTGATGTCCTGTCTCTTCCTGCGCCTGGGGTTGCAGCCTCAGATGGAGCTGAAGGCCGGGAGCCATCGCTGCCAGGCAGGTTGTAGTGCGGGGATCTGCTGCACTTGGGGCAGCGTCTCCCGGAGCCAGATCCATCCTGGGTGTGCCTCTTGCTCTTCTGTGATGCTTTTGGTCTTCTGTGTGGTGAGGCAACGGGGTGCTCTGCTGCATGCTCCGTGCTTGAATTCTGCTCCAGCCATAAAGCCAGCAGCTGGTTCTGCAGGTTTTCAGCAGCTGTTCTGGCCATGAAGCAGTCCACGAGTGTTGTGAGCAGCTCTTCCAGGTAGGGGATCTGCATACTGGTCCCAGCAGAGTCTGGAGGCACTGGCAGAGCTGAGGGTGTCTCATCAGAGCAGCACTGTGTCTGTGGGGAACTACTTCTTGGAGAAGATGTCCTGTTGGATGGCAGCTCAGGTGACCACACATCCCCACTGATGCCGCTCTGGCCTTCCTGGGAGTGCTGTGCTTCTCCCATGGGAACATTCTTCTCCAGTTGCAATTCTTGTGTCTCAGTGGAGATGATGGGGCTCACACAGTCCTGTCCTGATTGCCCCTGGGGAGCTCCCTCGCTCAGTGGTGGTGCCTGCTCTTCCTGGATGGAAGGGGAAGTACCTTGACCATCACTTTGTGTCCCAGAGCCCTGATCCTTCTTGGTGCAAGGCATAGTCTTCTTGCTGGTCATGCTGCTGCTTCTGGCTGTTCCTCCAGACTCCCTTTTCCAATGTGGTCTCTTCCCATCCTTCTGAGGCATCCCTTGTGCCACTCTTGAAATAGCTGCTGGCACAAAGTGGGCTGGTGTCTGTGTCCCTCGTGTGCATGTATTCTTTTGGGCTGTGGACTCTTGCTGCAGGCCAGGGGGTCGCACTGCTGACTTTGTGGTGCGCCTGTCCCACTGCTGGAAGGGTGACCAGTAGGGCTGCCCAGTGCGCCTCTGCGAAGATGGGGGCTGGGATTCTTGTTGCTCCAGGATAGGTTCTACGAAGTCCTTCTCATAGGCCAGGACCTTTGCTGGCAGCCCAAAGCACCGCTGTATCTGCTTTTTTATAATGTGACGCTCCAGACGCCTTTTTACAGCCTTATCCAGGAATGGTATGTCCTTCACAATGGGAACCACTAACATATCAGACGTTGGTGGTCGCTGAGGCATTTGAGGAACTGAGGCTGGGCTATCCTGCCAAGAACACACCCCATCAGTCGGCAGCTCCAGTTTCACCTCTTCTTTCCTTCTTGGGGCAAGGCAGTGCACAGTCTCCTGGGTTTCTTGATGTGGGAAAGGCACCTCTGTTTCCCTGGACTGGGAGTCAGGCACCAGTGGAGGTGGGGTGGGAGCACCCTGCTGGTCCTGGACTTGTTTCTCTTGCACCTCCGTTTCCACGGACTGGGAATCAGGCACCAATGGAGGTGGGGTGGGAGCACCCTGCTGGTTCTGAAGTTCTTTCTGTTGCACCTCCGTTTCCACGGACTGGGAATCAGGCACCAGTGGAGGTGGGGTGGGAGCACCCTGCTGGTCCTGAAGTTCTTTCTGTTGCACCTCTGTTTCCACGGACTGGGAATCAGGCACCAGTGGAAGTGGGGTCGGAGCACCCTGCTGGTTTTGAAGTTCTTTCTGTTGCACCTCCGTTTCCACGGACTGGGAATCAGGCACCAGTGGAGGTGGGGTGGGAGCACCCTGCTGGTCC
Source organism: Anas acuta (assembly GCF_963932015.1). Lineage (NCBI taxonomy): Eukaryota > Metazoa > Chordata > Aves > Anseriformes > Anatidae > Anas > Anas acuta. The sequence goes on from NC_088981.1 coordinate 107,606,110, forward strand.
TGGACTTGTTTCTCTTGCACCTCTGTTTCCACGGACTGAGAATCAGGCACCAGTGGAAGTGGGGTGGGAGCACCCTGCTGGTCCTGGAGTTCTTTCTGTTGCTGCTTCACTCTGTAGGCCCTGTGGCAGCTGGCCTTCTCTTTTGTGCAGGGTGGATGTGTGCCCATGTCATGCTGCTCCTCTGGGACAGTACTGGGAAGCAGACAAGGCTGGACTGTAGAAGCTTGAACCATGTCTGCTCCGTTCAGAAGAGTTGTGAGTGACAGCTGTGAAGCACCTTCACTCATCCTGGTGTAAGTGTGGGAGTCGTCCTTGTATGGGATCAGTGGGGCCTTTGAAGAGCAACTGGCGTTTGTTGCCACAACGGCAGCAAGGGAGTTGTCACTCCAAGTGGAAAAGGAGGCCCTTGAAGAGCAGCAGGGATCCATGTCCAAAACAGAAGTGATGGATACATTGCTACAAGATGATGGAGAGGTCTTCGAAGAGCGGTGGGCTTTCATTTTGACGACAGAAGTGCAGGAGTTCCTTCTCCCAGTGGACAGAGACATCCCTGAAGAGGAGCTGGTTTCCGTTGTACTGATGGGATTGAGGGAGTCATCAGTGCACTCAGTAATCTCGAAGCTGTACCTGTGGGAGGAGGAGGAGGAGGGAAAGGCTGAGTCCAGGACTCTTGAGCACTTCAGGGCTCTACTGCTGCCTCAGAGGATCTGGCAGGCAGTGTTACTGCCATGTGGTCCAAATCAGTGTGTGCCAGTGGCTCCCTCCCTGGACCCACCGTGTACAGAAGTTCAGGACAAGTGAGGAATGCTGTCAGGCTCTGAATTTTGCTGGTAAACCCATTGCCTCTGTAATGGCATTGCCCCTCAGACTTGAGGTCCGCAAATTTCCCTGTGTCCTCCCCCAGTCTTTTTCCCCTGACAATGTCCGCTACTCCATCCCCTTCTCCCCTTCTCCTCTTCCCATCCCCTCTTCAGTGGCCTTACATTTCAATGTATCTGTTGAGGTCCTCAAGGATCGTGTTGAACTGTTGGGTTAGTCTAGGCACACCATCCAGCTCCGGGTGTTTGGGACATCTGTGAAGAGGCAAAGCACAGCATTAGTGGGACCTCATTTCGTGGGGTTGACCAGAGAAGGCTGTCACACTCCAGAGCGAATGGCTCCACTTACAGTTTCTTTGAGGGCTGTGAAGAGTCATGGGCATCCCGAACTGTTGGCAGAGAAGACAGACAGTCAGTGGACTGGGAGCCCCTGGTAGGGCAGCTGGCACATGGGGCCAGGCGGTATCTTTCCAGGGCACCTGCCCTTGTCCAGGGCTGCTCACCTCTGCGATTCTCCTGGTTTCTTCTGTAACGGCGTCTTCTCAGCCTCCTTTCCTATATGGGCACAGAAAGCAGCGGGTGAGAGGGAGTCCCCAGTAGCCGCAGCAGCACCCACAAACCCAAGGCATGGCCAGGGCCAGGCCCGTGCCTGCCCCAAGCCTCCTGGCCCAGGCTGGCCAGGCCCGGCTGGGACACGGCCTCCCCTCCCAGGCAGGGCCTGCCTCAGCACCAGCCCTGACTCCTACCTGCGGCTTCGCCCTGGGCATCAGGAAGTAATAGGCAAACACCAACAGAAACAGCCCAGTACATAATGCAAAGAAGGCTTCTGGGCTGGGGTAGAAGCTCATTCTCCAGGCATCAGCCATGCCTGTGACGTGCCACAGAGAGCCAAACTTGGCTGGCATGAAAAGGATCAGGTGGACCGCACTCACGGTCCCCTTGCTCCACCTGCCCAGCTCAAGCTTGTCCCTCTTCACTCGTCAGCTCGCGGCAAAATGGCAGCCATCCTCGCTCAGCCCCGCTTACATAAACCGCCCCCGATTGTGATGCACGTGGACTCAGGGCTGTCATCCCTCACCAGCTGTGATGACAGCAGCGTGCAGCCATGGCAATGTTTGTGATGCAGGCACAGTGGGGATGAGGTGGCCCTCCCTGAGCTGAGCTAAAACCCAGAGATGACCTCATTACTGTATACAACTCCCTCATGACAAGGAGCAGAAAGGGAGGTGCAGATCTCTTCTCTCTAGTGGCCAGTGATAGGATGCTAGGAAATGGTTTCAAGCTGCATCAGGAGAAGTTCAGAGTGGATATTAGGAGATGGTTCTTCACTAAGATGTCGGTCAAGAATTGGAAAAATTGTTTGTGACTCCACAGATGCATGTAATAGAGAGTACTCTTTCTGAAATGTTATGATATGCCAGTCTTAATAGAAATTATACATCCTGCATATGCACAAAGGTAGATAGATACATAAACGTATGCTCATGCATACACAAATTTTGAGGTAACAAAGTTAAACCTAAAGAAATCCAATCATGTGGCTGATTTACATAGCAGAATTTGAAGTAGATGGTCGACATATTCATACACAGTTCAGATAATTTATTTTTTCTCACATAGCTAGAAAGTCTGCTATGATATTTGAAATAATAAGACATCAACATACTGTTCTAATCTTTCACCTAGAGTTATTTTTTATTTTCTAACCGATACTGAAGGAGCTGGAAGGTAGCTCACAGTCTCTAACGGCAAGTTCACACAAACCTTTATATTTTCTGTGAAACCCTACTCAATGTTGGTACAAAGAATATTGGAAAGATATTTTATTGGAGTCCTGTACAAAAATTGGGAATGTTTCTGACATTTAGTTATTTTTTTCCTTGACAAATAGTTCAGCAATTAAAGTTCACTTTAAAGTTCACTAATAGATTGTATTATAAGAATATGCATTTATTTTGAGAGTGTTTTTCAGAACATTCAAGCTATGATGTGACTATAATAATTCAGGCCCCACAACTCTACAGAAACATTAAAATATCACAATTTTACTACTTATTCATGGTTTCTTTTTTTAAAGCATCTCTTATACCATCATGAAGATCATGATGGTACATCAGGTAGAAAAACTGTTTACTGTTTTCAAATGAATTTTTGGATATTTACATATTGCATTTCTCAGCAACAAGGGAAGGGAGAAACTACCAAAGATCACTCTACCCACAAGAAAAAAAAAAAAAGAAAAAAAAAGTGAGAGCTGAAAATCCTGTGCCATTCTCTTACAAACTATAAAAGGTTGACAGACCACTCTGCCTTGTCAAGCAAAGATGTTAATTAGAAACCTAGGTTTGAAAATGGAGATCAACAGGTTGGCCTTCGTAGGTCTGAAAAATACCCATTAGTTTCATTTTAGATTTCATTGCCAGACAAGGTCTCCAAGACTAATCTCACTGAATTTTAACACCTAAAATCAACAGTCTAATCTATATTATGGAGCTTGTTCCTTCGTGAAACAATGAAAAAAAAAAAAAAAAGATTTTTTTTACAGTATGACTCACTTATTGCTGAATAACTCTCTGAAAGTGCTCATTTCTCCCAACATACCACTGAGACAACTTAGGGAAATGTTTGTGAATCTCAGTGTCACTGATTTTAATGAAAAGTAGCTCAGACATTGTGGGGTTTTCTGTGGTCACCGACCTCAGTGAAAAGCTGTTTCTCACTCCTTTCTCTCTCAGCTGCTGTAGAGCAGCAGGATTTTTTTTTCCCCCATTTCTTCCATCTGCTCTCACAGAGGCAGAAGCAACATTGCTCATTGGCTCGACTCAGGCCAGCAGGGTCCCCTTATCTAACACGGAGAAGCTTCTAAACTCTTCTCACAGAAGCAAATCTTATGTCCCCCCTTAACCAAAACCTTGCCACGTAAACCCACTACAAAAGTTCACAGAAAGCAGCGGGTGAGAGGGAGTCCCCAGCAGCCTCAGCAGCACCCACAAACCCAAGGCATGGCCAGGGCCAGGCCCGTGCCTGCCCCAAGCCTCCTGGCCCAGGCTGGCCAGGCCCGGCTGGGACATGGCCTCCCCTCCCAGGCAGGGCCTGCCTCAGCACCAGCCCTGACTCCTACCTGCGGCTTCGCCCGGGGCATCAGGAAGTAGCAGGCAAACACCAACAGAAACAGCCACAGGAAGGCGTATAATGAGAAATAGGTCACCCCAGGAGGTGACCTTCACCCGAGCACCAGGCAGCAGCCAGCCCAGCTGGGCCAGCTCAGTGCAGCAGGGCCATGGCCAGCCCACCCCAGTGCGGAGAGCTGGCCCTGCGCAGGGCCCTGCAAAGCCCCTGGCCTCTCACTAGGTAGGGTTGAACCCCTGGTCATAGGATTTCAACCCCCATGAGCTGCACTCCCCCTTCTGAGAGACCATGAACTTCTTCATGACCCTCATGCATCCAGCGAAGCAACGATGGTGACACAGTGACAATGGTGAATGCCTAAGGGAGCACCCCAGCCAGGAGGAGCACTGCTCCCCAGAGTATGACCACTCAGTGGTCCTTTGCTGAAACGGGAATTAAGGTGGGGAGGGCTCGCTGCGGCTGGGCAGCCAGGAACCCCCACAGCCAGCTCAACTCCCTTACCCTTACTCCGAGTGGTACCAGGGAGATAATGTGAAGGACAACAGTGAGAAAACTCCTGGACTGAAATAAAAGCCAGGTCACTGGTCACAGACTACTTTCACCGGGATGGGTTACTAAGCTTAGAGAACTCAATTTTAAGCACAAAAGTAATGGTTTGGCATACGGAAGTGAAGGTCATAAATATTTTCACACTTAGTGAAATGCAAGTGTGGAAATGCAAGACTTTGCAAGAGCACTTGCAAGAGGGACTTGCAAGAGCTTTTCGCTGGTGTTCCCCTGTGTCAGCTCTCACTGCCCTCTTCCCTCTGGCTTGGGGATCCTGCTCATGTCCTCCTCCTTGGCCTTTTGCTCACCTCAGCACATGCTAGGGCAGGTAGAGCTGCTACTGTCCCAGAGCTCAGGGCTGTCATCCCAGCAACCTCCCAGAACCTTCAGATCACCACCTCCATGCTACAACCCCGACCCTCCTTTAAAGGGAGAGGCAGGGGTTTGGAGGAAATGGGCCCAGCCCATCCCACAGCAAGAAGCAGAAGTCCTGCCCACAGAGGCGCCTGTCTGCTGTTCTGCCTGTCCTAGTGCAGCCAGAACAACAGGCACTTTAACGATACCTTAAAGGAGGCTGTAGCAAGGTGGGGGTTAGTCTATTCTCCCACGTGCCTGGTGACAGGACGAGGGGGAATGGGCTTAAGTTGCGCCACGGGAGTTTTAAGCTGGATGTTAGGAAGAACTTCTTTACCGAAAGGGTTGTTAGGCATTGGAACAGGCTGCCCAGGGAAGTGGTGGAGTCACCATCCCTGGAAGTCTTTAAAAGACGTTTAGATGTAGAGCTTAGGGATATGGTTTAGTGGGGACTGTTAGTGTTAGGTCAGAGGTTGGACTCGATGATCTTGAGGTCTCTTCCAACCTAGAAATTCTGTGATTCTGTGATTCACTGGGCCTCCATCTTTCGCTTTGCAGACACACAGCGTGCTTTCTCTCTGCCACTTGTTGTCCTGAAGGACTTACACTGCTCCCAGACCCAAACCGTAGCTGTGGTGTGCAGGGGAATTCCAGGGAGGGGGGCAGCCCACGCTGCCTCTGGAGGCCTCAGGTGGAAGGCCCGCTGCATTCTGGTGAGGCCGCACCTTGAATACTGTGTTCAGTTTTGGGCCCCTCGCTACAAGAAGGACATCGAGGTGCTTGAGCGAGTCCAGAGAAGGACGACGAAACTGGTGAGGGGCCTGGAGAACAAGTCCTACGAGGAGTGGCTGAGGGAGCTGAGCTTGTTCAGCCTGGAGAAAAGGAGGCTCAGGGGCGACCTTATTGCTCTCTACAGGTACCTCAAACGAGGCTGTAGTGAGGTGGGGGTTGGTCTGTTCTCCCACGTGCCTGGTGACAGGACGAGGGGGAATGGGCTTAAGTTGCGCCAGGGGAGTTTTAGGCTGGATGTTAGGAAGAACTTCTTTACCGAAAGGGTTGTTAGGCATTGGAACAGGCTGCCCAGGGAAGTGGTGGAGTCACCATCCCTGGAGGTCTTTAAAAGACGTTTAGATGTAGAGCTTAGGGATATGGTTTAGTGGAGGACTTGTTAGCGTTAGGTCAGAGGTTGGACTAGGTGATCTTCGAGGTCTCTTCCAACCTAGAAATTCTGTGATTCTGTGAATCTATGGTAGAATATGCAATTCACATGATATCTGTTAAAGTTTTTTGTTTTGTTTTGTTTTTCCATTGTGTGAATTTTTAGAATTTTGCACTTTTTTTTTTTTTAGTTTTATGTAGTTACTTAATTTTCATGTCTTTTTTTTTTTCTTCTCTGTTAATGTAACTCAAGGTAGCAACACCATAAAATTCTTCTCTGTCTCTGCCTTTTCTAATTGCCTTCAGGAGGGAGAAGGATTATAGAATCACAGAATCACAGAGTCATCTAGGTTGGAAGAGACCTCCAAGATCACCAAGTCCAACCTCTGACCTAAAGCTAACAAGTCCTCCACTAAACCATATCACTAAACTCTAAATCTAAATGTCTTTTAAAGACCTCCAGGGCATTCATAAGATAAAAACAGCAGTTCTAAACAAACTTTTTGTTAATGCAATATGTCTCATGGTTTCAGACAGACATTTCAAACTTTACACAATGAATTGCTCGCAGTTTGAAAAGTCACCGACAGGTATATGAATTGATACCATATTTCTTTTTTATGTTCAGATGGTAATTCAAAGGATTATTCAAGAAATTATATACTCTGATTTCTTGAAATAGACAGTTAAGTAGAAGCAATGTTGTACTTATTGCTGGGTTCTTATGATTTTACTGCTTGTAAACTGATATGAAAGACTGAAACAGTAGGAGAGGACCATCTTTACTTAATTTATACAGTTGATTCAACCAAAGGGAACATTTTTTCCCTTTTCTGGGAGTAGAATGGTGTCTTTTGCAGTAACTTTGCACACATGTTCATCATGGCTCATAATGGCGGGTGGTTTCTCATCTTCATACCATCTCTTAATCATAAATTTTCTGTGAATCACGGAATGTTTTCACTTGAAAGATTCACAGGATCAACATCTGTTGTGGAGATTGATACAGCTGAAGAAGACCTAATGCAGACTGTTTAGTGTTACTTAAAGACTGGAGATTGCAGAGAACGCCTTTATACACACTCTCAAGCAATTTATATATCTTCCCCAACTTCTTCCCAAAATTTCTGTTCTATCTCAGTTTGCACTATTCATGTAACCTGTCCTTTTTCCTTTTGTACAGTTTTTAAAAGACAAAATGACTGATACAAGAAAGGAATGACACATGGTTCTATATAATCATGAAGAAAACCACTGCAGAAAAAATGCTTGTTACTTATATACTGTCTGAATGCATGAACTTTGTATTATTTATGAGACAGTAGTGTGCAGCAGAGACTTATTTATTATAAAGTCCCTTTTGCTCATTTGCAGAGTTGTTTGCAAAGAGGTACTTGTATTATAAACAGTAAAACTGTGGGAGAAAAAAAAAAAAAAAAAAAAAGGAATTTTGTTTAAACCAAAACCTTGAAGAAGAAAATCCTGTAGTAGAATCAAAAATTGAATTTATGTAGGAGTTCTACCAGAAGTACGTCGTGTGTCTTGTCATTGAAATTAGCTCATCACTACATTGAAGTTTTCCTGTTGAATCTTATCCAATAGTTTTGCCAATTGCTAGACTGTGGCTTGGGAGATTTCCAGGTTCTGATGTAGAGTGTACGTTTGTTTCTTTATGTTGTTTTTTTTTTTGTTTGGTTGGTTGTTTTTTTTTGTGTGTGTTTTTTTTTAGTAAGAGATTCAAGAACAAATAAAGGCATAGAGTGACAGTGAAAAAAAAGTAATTTACTACAGCACATCTTCCAGTTATGTATAATTTCTTTTGCATGTCATGTTGTTTGCATATGCAGATAGTGAGAATTGGTCTCAGCATGTGTACATGCAGAAAACTTCAAAGTGCTTGGAGCATGTAACCTGTATTTTCACAGTCCTAAAATTCTTAAAAGTTTGACACAGCTAAAAAAATCAAATGTTTATAATGTTAAACTAAAATGATTAGGTTAGCATGCAAATATATTATACAAGAGATCTAATGGCTGGTACCATTATATAAACTTTTCAGATGGACATTTTCTCATTTTCTGATTTCAGGTACTGCTGATTTTTCATAACAGGTATGAATATGGAGGAAGATCAGAAATCAAAATGCACTGTATTCATATCAGACTAACTACCAAATACTGAGTTCAGATGTTGCCAAAAGCTGGAACATAAAGTAACACCAAAATAATAATAATAATAATATTTTATTTTTTTTTAAAGGGGGCTTTTCTTTTTTTTTCCCTAGGTCTAGCTGCTTCTCATTACCTGTTACTCCAGGAATTTGACTGAGATGGCGTCCATCCTGCCTCCATAGGCTAGTAATCCTTGCCAAGGGCAAGTCCTTCTGGGACTGGAAGATGTCTGGATCTATGAAAAGAAAGTTCAATGCATCTGGAAGTTACTAGTAGGCAGCAAAGACAACACTGGAAGAAAACATGATTGAAAGAGTGTGACTGAAAGGTGGGAAATGGATGAAGGAGACTAAGAGAGGGAGAAGGGGGAAAAAAATAAAAAAAAAGATTTGCATAGAGACTATAGGGAAAAGAAAGGGGAAATCTGTGCATACATGTATGTTAGTAGTTTGGAGCTCACCAGAGAAAAAAAAAAAAGGAAGCGATTCTATGATCTTTTTTTAGCACAGTGAGTATGAAGCAAAATGACTGAAATCACCTGAATGGAAATGCCGCTGAAATAATGCTACTGTCTTTCTGTTTGCCAAATAAGCCACCTTTCCCCACCATTTCTGTGTTTGCCAGGTTGTCTTGGCCTATCTGAAACAGTTCAGTGGCATTCCCAGTGAATCCATCTGCCTTTGGATCTCGTCCCACTGGGGAACTATTTCACCAGCCTCTGAAATACAACCTTTCTTGCATGAAACACAGCTATTGTTTAACAGTTCAGAACAACAAGCTGAGGGCAGGAAATGAAGAATAATGTCTCCTCTTGAAACAGCTAATTATACTTGTGTTGATCTAGTGTTAAACTTTTTCTGTTATCATTGGCTAAACAATCTTGTGTATCTTGCCTTTGCTGAGGTTTTCTAGTGGCTTCATCTTGGGCTGCAGCCTGTATTATGCAGAAATGTGAGAGAGTCTTATTTGACACAAGCTGTGCCTTGCTTTTCTTTAAACGCTGCTTGCCAGGATAGCTGTATTTTTAACATCAGGTTACCTTCTTCTAGGATGGCACACCACACATCTAAGAATGCAGGGAAGTTTTAATGCCACCTTGGATAAGTATTGTCAATTAGCAGTAAGATCCTTCCAAGCAAGGGAAACATTAGCCAGTAATTTTGGTAGCAACATTCTGTGCTTTACTAAAAGAACTTCAGAATCCCAGCACCCATCTCTTTTTTAATATCAAAGTCAAGAATGGCTTCCTGAAATCAAATCTGAAGAGGTTGTCTTTGTAGTAGAACCAATGCAAGTAATCAGGACTAATATCTCTGAGGTTCGATTAGCTTAGCGAGCAATATGTTTTTGTTTTTTAAATAAGACAATGTGTAGTCAAGTTACTGAGTCCTTCCTATGGCTGCATTCGTTCATAAGCAGAATCTGGAGGTGCCTTGTCACAAAGCCACCTAAGGTATTCATATCTTTAAAAAAACTGAGATGTTTGTTCTTCAGTGTCTTTCCACAGTAATCCACTTGTGCACAGAAAAAAGCTTCATCCAGCTGGATGAAGATGGGATCCAAAGCTTGTTCAATCAAGTGAAATAGGAACATGGGCTTTGGTTCCTTCATCATGAAAGCAGCTGACCTGCACTGAACACACTACCAGAATTCAGTACAGCAATTACATGTTAAAAGCAGAAGGTAGATGTAATATCCAAGTACACTCTGCAATGGAGGCATACAAAACACATCTGAAAAGCTGTATGGTTACAGCTATGAACTGCCATGCATTTTAGTGTAGCCCATTCAAAAGAATACAGGTGTAGACTGGTACAGAAATCAGAACATCTCCCATAAAGAAAAGTTCTCATGTATCAGGTTTCCAGGAGTTATCCAAAATACATGCTTGGGTGGGAAACTATTATTCATCCTGCTTGAAATTTGAGACTTTCATAATTTCATGAGAAGAGAATGCTTTGTATTGTTTGGGTTTTGTGAAGCTGGATTTTCATGGCAAATATATTGTTCACCCACTGCTCTTCCTTGATAAAAGCAACATTTTTAAATGACAGAAAGTAAATTCCTCTTCCCAGACTTTAAGAGTAGCAGCAAGACCATACATCTGTTCCCAAATTTTCAAATAAATATACTCTCTTTTTAACCTATTTTTCAGTACAAAAGGAAAATCACAGAATCACAGAATTGTAGGGGTTGGAAGGAACTTCAAGACATCATTGGGTCCAGCCCCCTCCCTGCCAAAGCAGGTTCCCTAGAGCAGGTTGCACAGATAGGCATACAGATGGGTCTTGAATGTCTTCTCCAGAGAAGGAGAATCCATAACCTCCCTGGCCAGCTTGTTCCAGTGCTCTGTCACCCTCACTGTGAAGAATTTCTTTCGCATGTTGGTGCAGAACTTCCTGTGATCCATTTTTTGTCCATTGCCCCTTGTCCTGTCCCCACTAACCACTGAAAAGAGGTTGGCCAAATCCCTCTGTCTCCCACACTTAAGATATTTGTAAAGATTGATAAGATCCCCTCTCAGTCTTCTCTTCTCCAAGCTGAACAGACCCAGGACTCTCAGCCTTTCCTCACAGGGAAGATGCTACAGGCCCCATATCATCTTTGTGGCCCTCCACTGAGGATTCCAGGAGAGTCTTTTTTGTACTGGGGAGCCCAAAACTGGACACAGTACTACAGGTGAGGCCTGACCAGGGCAGAGTAAAGGGGGAGGATCACCTCCCTTGACCTGAAGGCCACACCACTTTTAATGCACACCAGGATCCCATTGGCCTTCTTGGCTACCAGGTCACACTGCTGGCTCATGGCCAACCTGTCGTCCACCAGGACCCCCAGGTCGTTTTCGGCAGAGCTCCTCTCCAGCATGTAAAACGATGTAAATCTTTGCAGAACCTTGTATTTATTTAGCAGTCTTCTTGAAATTGGTGCTTATATCAAGAACTGAGTAGCATAGCAGTGGTTTCTGGCTCTGTATAACACCTGGCATCTTTGACTACTTCCATATTAGTGCATTAAATGGGGTCAGATGTTAAATTATTAGCACACCTCTTGGAATAATTTTGATACAAAGTAATACCCTTCTAGATAATGCCACAGTTTTCAGGTCTTAGCTAGTCCTAAAAATAACTGCCTGTTTGGAGTCAGCCACATGTTTTCAGAGAGTAAAACAGTTTAGCTGACTGACCGCGAGTTCACTCACATCAACAGGCCACAGAGCCAGAGGAGAACCCTGGTCCATTGTATTTACTGGTATAAATGTAGCCCCGGAGTTCTGTATCCTAACTGTACATAGTGTTATCAGTAACAGAATATTTGCTCTCTGGATTGTATTGCTATGTGATTAAGAAATATTCTGCTTTTCAGTTATTACAGCAGACTCGGCAATCACCATCATTTGCATCAGCACAGCAGATGTCATAAACAAAAATAAAAATGTTTGATTTGTCTTCTGTAGATCAGCAGAAAATTTGGATAGCTCCCATCTTTTCTGAAGATATAAGTTGCCAGTAAACAAAGGAAAAATAAAATAAAGAAAAGAAAGTAAAGAAAAAAAAATCAAAGAGAGAATTTTATTCAGGGTGACTGCATGACAGATGAATAGCACAAGTATATTTCTCAGCCAGTAGGAAGAAACAGAGGAGACTGACCAAAGGTTATGGCTTACAGGCATAAATTTATCCTCTGTGATGAATTGTAACCAGATCCTACCAGTTTCAACTTTGAAGTTTTCCTGAACCTGTAAGGTTACAGGTCTGAACATATCTCTACCTCTGGTTGGCATGACTCTTGATTTTCTGCATTTTTTAAAATACAAAAATAAAGGAAAGAAACTAAAACAAACAATAACATATTAGGAATTTCAATCTTAAATATATATATATATAATATATATATAAAGATGTATTCCTAAGCACAGTTAATGCTTCTTTAAAAATACAGACAGCAGCTTAATACTACAATCAGACAATCCATTTCACCCATATTTCTTCTAAAAAGCATGTATGCAACTGAAGTATAATAATGACATCTATTCTTGGGATGAGGTATGCATTTCTTCCTCTACTTGTGGAAAAAAAAATAATTGCTTTTTAAAGCTTCACAATTTTCATTCATCCTCTCTGAGCCCAATGTGAAACAAAAAAGCAAACAAAAATCTAGGTATAGACAATGGTGGACAATGACTAAAACTGTCTGCTGTGTTTAGTGATATGGTTTAGTGGAGGACTTGTTAGTGTTAGGTCAGAGGTTGGACTCGGTGATCTTGGAGGTCTATTCCAACCTAGATGATTTTGTGGTTCTGTGATTCTGTTGCTAGTCTTTTCTAGTGAGGGAAATCTATTTTGCTACTAATATTCATCAGTAAAGGTGGTGAATGCTGTTTTTCATGAGTATTATTGTCGGCAGTTCTTTTCAGTATACACACAGAGCACATGTAGGTGAATCAGCCCTGTTATACTGAAGCTTGCTTTTCTCCTATAAGCTGGTCCTTGAAATGACCACAGAATGCTTCTTCTCACAGAGACTAGAAGTATCAGGATCTGCTCACAATGCTGCATAATTTTCCTGCAGAGCTGTATGACGAGATGTGAACCTTGCCTGATATAACTGTGCCAAGAGGAGTTGTTTCAGTAGTATAAAATTTCTGTGTTATAATTTCATTTCACCCAGAGGAGACAGTATTGTTTCATTCTAATATAAAAGGAAACCTTCTTTATGTTGTGTGCTGGAATGGGATTCAGATCAGTTAGTGCAACAGTCTGAAAGTACGGGTCCAGTCTAAGACAGACTTAAACTTACATGTACGTAAAGTCTCTTTCTATTCACTGGAGAAAAACCGGTACCTCTAGAAGACAACTTAGCTTTCCCAAGCCAGATGTCCAAGCGAAGTAGCATAAATCACCCTTTCTCTCTCTGCTGACAATAAAGGGAGCTGAGGCAACTGATTTTGTCAGGGCTGTCTAGCTTTCAGACCTGTATAAGGACATGACAGTGTGTATTGGGTTCAACCAAAGGTCCAGCTTATCCATTTTACAGTGTTCAGCAATAAGCTGTGAGTAAATTCACAGTTAGTATGCAAACATGGAAACATCTGCAAACCTAGCAGTTTATGTCATTTAAGCTCCCACTGTCGGGATGCTTTGTTAGCACACAGCCATTCCTTCACCTGTAGAGAATGTTGGCCTTCATAGTCTTTCTCAGGAATTGTTTGAAAGTGTTTTGTTTGTTTGTTTGTTTGTTTTTGTTTTTTTTTTTAGGGACTAATTCAGTTTTGAAAAGGAAAGCTGGAAAAGCTTAGATGGAAACACCATCACCTTTATGGGGAAGGGGGTGATTAGATGTGGATCTGGTTTGCCTTTATTATTCCCTGTGCCATTCAAACAATATTCAACTACCTGTTAGGACAGCCTGCAATCAGCCTCTATAGTCAACATTGTCATATTGCACAGCAGTTCTGTGCCACAGGAATGCAATATTCCAAACCTGTAGATTCACCACAAAGTTTTAAAACAAACAAACAAACAAAAAAAAAAGCAAACACATAAAAGCTGACAAGCAAAGAACGTTAAAGCTCCAATGTCAAACAACTGAAAGCTGGGGAAAATTTCAAATGAAGCATTCCCCATGCCACATGATGAAATGGACCCTCCTAGCTGCACAGAAAGGATCTAAACTAAGGCAGAGCTATCTTACTCAGAGCTACTGAAAGGAATGATGATATGGCTTTCCCTGGCCTTCCATAGCTGAATTTTTCATTCTAAGAAACTTTTAAAACAGTAGATATGTGCACATGAATTCATCTGAGCAATATGAACTGTATTACGTAGGCAGTCAATCCTCTATTGCTCATGTCCTCAACAATAAGCCTTCTGATAAATCAAGCCAGGAGAAATTGTATGCCCGTAGAAGACAAAGTTATAAGGGCACGTGCCTGACACCTTCAACAGAAGTGGGAGTGACTATGACTGTTGCATCTGGAAGTTAGCGCATAGGTCTCAATGACCTCCATGAAGCTGTCATTTGCCCCGTGGTCATTTAGAGAATTAGAATCCTGATCTCCAGTGAAAAATCATTTATTACATAGAATGAAGCTTTTAAAATGCTGGTAAAATAACTAAGTGTTATTCCCAAAAAGCAAGGGTATTTTGATTAAATTACCTAGGGAAAACATTTATTTTCCATAGGCAATATGGTGTAATGAAAATGTAACATGTCTATTTTAATGTTAAGAATAGTTCTCCTCCCTTAGGATTCCCATTTGTTAGAAAATTCATATTGGGAATATAAAGAGCTGTAAATTTTGCTTCATCTTGATATTAACCCATTGCTCACTTCCATAAATTGTCATTCTAACCAACCACAGTAAGAAAATGACATGGGGTTGTGCACCCTCATCACCTTTGAGGAGGCCAAAGAGATGGGGAATAAGTCAAAAGGGCTTAGATCCTCACCTGAGACATCTCCAGAGTCTGGAAAAAGCACTGGGTTAAACCCTAATAAGGGTGAAGCATCACCCAAACTTGGAGTCTCTTCTATAATAAGCCAAAAGTCTGGTTCTATTGGTCTCTCTTAACTATATATAGCTGGTAGTGCTTCTAAGGGAGGTAGACAGCCAAAAAGCACATTGCTCAGTCATCTTGATACTTTTTTCTTTTTTTTTTTCCTCACAGTATAGACCTATAGAATAATACTCTGAGAGGTAAAAAAGATAATACTTCCTAACATGCCTTGATTAGACCCACATCACTCCTGTCCTCCCAGGAGCATGACCAGCAGAACTGTTTCTCAAGACTCCTGCTTTCTCAGCACAGGAAAACAGAATTGTTTTTATCCCTAAATCCCTCCACTGTTAAAGTTAATCTATAAGCCATATGTGTAAAAGATGCCTTCTAAACTAGTACCCATGCTCAAGTGAATTCTCAAGGACAACCTGTCAGCTGCACATGTGAACTCAAAGACCACATGCAAATGTTTTTCTGAGCACTGACAGGGTCTAAGCTGAGACCCTTTTAGAAATTTGTGTCTAGAGTTTAACAGTTGAAGTGGATGGACTTCTTAATTTAATATTTTCATCGATATAGCAAGATTTATGTTTTTGGTCTCTGGCCATTACAAAAGCCTTTCTAATTCATGATCAAGATGTTTAAAAGAACATAATTTACCTTCAAAGCCCTTGATTTGGGTTTATATTATAATCTCTATACCTTTACAGAATTTCAGGGGTCTATATGTTTATCAAGGACATTTTTATTAGACACCTAGGATTTTAGGGATCCATGATATGCATAATATAAAGACTTTTGCTAAGGTTATGCAAGTTGCTTTTGGAACAGGATCAAAACTTAGTCCAAAGCTCCCTACCCCCTTTCTTACAGAACTCCTGTTATTGTATTTAGGTTTGGATAAACTTTTCTCTGGAAGGTGATTGCTCACAGCAGTTAATTTTAAACTTTCAGGCTTAGATCTGGCTCTATGTGTGTGAACAGGCTGTCATCATACATTCCAGGTTACTCTCAGAAATGAATGTGTCTTTCCTCGGTGTTTCTCAGTGCTGGGGTGTCAGACATTCCTTCTGCTCTGCATTAATCCAATTACTAAACACCTGCAGACATGCAATAACAGTTTTTGTGCCAAGTCCCTTAGAAATGGTTTTACAGGAGAATGTAATCTGCTGTCCTGCTATCAGGAGTCGCGTTACACACCTGCCAAGTCCTGAGCTGAAAAATAACAACCAACGTTCTAATTCATTGCAAGAATGTTTGGGGGCACATTAAAGAGACAAAATGACATTCTTCTTAATTTTACTGCCATGGAATCCATTAAATATTTTGAACTTGTAGTTAATTTTATTAAAAGCGAATTTCAGTTCTAAAATATTTACAGTATGGCATGATAAAAACAGGCTTCTTATGGCAACTTAGGCAAGTTCCAAAAGATCCATTAAAAAGAGAGCTGCTTCAAGCATATATATATTGTCATTCTAATTCTGTTCTTAAGGTTTTATCTGATAATCACCAAAATGCACTTCAAAGTGGAATTTTAAACTATGAAATAATTTGTTTTTCTTTTGCCTTTTTTATACTTTTCCCTAAAGGAATCCTTTTTTTCCTTGTCTGTTTTTAAATGGGTTCTTCTCTGCAGATCTGAAACAAAACTTATTTCCAAAAGGAAAGACTTTTCAAGGAATGAATATTAGTTAAGTGCCAAATAATAATACAATAGAATGAAACAGATTTAGTAATATGAGTCAACTGCTGACTGCACCACAAGTTTTAGTACAGCTTTGGGTAGGTCATTTCATGCCTTTGCGGCACAGCTTTGTTTGTAAAATGCATATTCATGAATCATAGAAATGTCAGCGTGAGTAGTAAAAGAAATTAGGACTTTCCTAGAAAGCCTCTTTGTGTGTCCTAGAATTGCTACATGAAAGATAAGTGTGGTTATTTACTAAGCTAAACTGCTCATCTTTTCATCTGTAAGACTACTTTTATGCACCCACATGTCATCTTATTCCATCAGCCTCCATTAGGTTCAATTACAAGCGTAGGAATGCAAACAATGCAAAATTATTTAAATGATACAACAATTCCAAGCATAAATTTGAAAGAAAATCTCTATAATAATCTGTAAAATTGTTATCCCTGTTTATCTTGGCAAGGAATATGCACCAGTGATAGTATGTGCTCCATTCAGGAAGAGAAATTGGATTTGACCGGAGTCACCTGCAGTTTATAGCACTACACTCACTGCTGAGGGCTATACATAATGTCCTAAGGGGTCTTTTGCACAGCTGTAGACAAGACAGCAAGAGACCGCTAGCCAACAAAGAGCATTCCAAGGCTACGGCCCTGTGTACTAACCCTTTCCAACTAACTTTACATTCCCCTATCCCATATGTAACCTTCAGCCCCCCACTTGAAACAGGCAATCTGACAATAATAATAGTAGTCACAAGAAAATGTAACCTCTGTCATACTAATAATTTTTGAAAACTTAAATGCCCAGGATGTGATTTTAATTAAAATGCACACTGCTTGACTTGTCTGTTTCCAGGAGAAGGTTTTTCTCTCACAGAAATAAGGTGATCCGTTATGCCTATTTGCACTCCCACACTTAGAGGTCAGTCCCATCATTACACAGCCTGATTTGTAGGGAGCACATAAAGTGCTATATAAACATGGAAATTAATCTGTTTTGCCTTAAGTTTGGTTTTGCCCAATAACCTTTGCATGAATAGTATTTTGGAATGCTTAAAAAAGAGGATATTTTTTACTTAGCAGCTACAGTTGTTAGTACATTTTTGCACTGTCTATTTTACAGCTTCTAGTAAGAGGAAGATATTTCTAATAATTACCTGACTATTATAGTTCACATAAGGCTAATATATAAGAATGGTGAGGTATGACTTTACAAGGGGAAGGACAAACCTCTTCCTTCAGAATATACCATGGAGAAGCACAAACACAGTTTTAGTTCTCCACCCACCAAAGTGTAGCTGGTTCTAGGCTTGGGTATTTCTTCCTTAATAACTTTTTGTGGTTTTATATAACATTTTCCAGACTGTTTTTAGTCTTGTTTTACAAGAGAAGATCCATATTCTCATGTACTTTTTGGAGGAGTAGGCATTAACTACAATCTGTGTATGTCCATGAGCATAGGTGAATGCAGAATCAAAGCCTTTGGAACAAATCTTGAGTACTTTAGGTTTGATGCAGTACTGCAGAAGTTAGAAAACTCATTTTTTCCTAAGCATACAAAAACTTTGTATTTTTCCTTCCATAAAAATGCATAGCAAACTCTGTCCCAAGATGTTCATGATGTCGTGGAAATTCTAAGAGATTGACACTGAAAGCTGAATATCACATAATACTATACTGGGATCCTCTCTCAAATAAAGGATTTGGTGCTTTATTTTATAATCAAGTGCTTTTTCTCAGCCCTTCCATACCCTCTATTCTTCTTCTAAAGGTATCGCTGTTCACTGCAGTGTCAATGCCACATCATCCAGTACTTTGCACATACAGAAGCTCTATTTGTAAAGAAAATACAAAACATTGTTATGCATTTTCCAACTAATATGCATTTTAAACAGTCTCAATATTGCATTTGCATGAGTAATTACTATATTATGGACTTTCAAGGATCTATATAACTTGTTGTTTTATTGTTTGTTTTTCTAGAGGCAAGCTCAATGCCCAGTCCCCTTTCCACAGAAGTCAAGGAGAGTCTTGAAACTTCAAGAGAAGGAAGGTCTGTCCCACGGAGGGTCCCATATTGCCTAAAAATTACATTTACATTTTGTACAGAGGAAGACCCAAACGTTCCATATGTTGGTCTCATGCTAGGTTGACTTATTTGATGCGAAGGTCAGCCTAGTGTACAAAGAGGAAGGGAGCAAACAATATGTTTGCTGCATCCCTGGGAGAGGAAGCTTGTTTCTAGGAAGCAGATCTGTATTTTTAATTTCCAATAGACCTAGCATCTTTCAGGAGTTATTCCATCTTGGAGCCTTTACAGCCTTAGCATGTGTCTTCGTGTGCTTTTAAATTTTTTTTTCTTTTTTTTTTTTTTTAATTTTACCTCTTTTAAACAGAAACAAAATAAAACAGGAGTCTCATATTCTGTACTGATGGTGTACTTCAGAAGATGATGAAAGATATGAGCTCCAAAACAGGCCACATCCTTCTCCATCTATTGTCAACACTACTATGTGAATTGCTCAGCCACAAAATGCATTTCAAGGATCTTCCTTCCCACAATATATGTGAATGTGTACATAAACACATAGGTATATATGTACATAGTTGTTTATTATTATTATTATTATTATTATTATTATTATTATTATTATTATTATTATTATTATTATTATTATTATTATTAGTGTGTGTGTGTGTGTGTGAATCAGCAGGTGTATTGGAGGACATGAACTTGATACTGATGGACTCTTTCCCCCTAGGAAACAGTTCCCTTTCTATGGCGGTCCATCAAAACATTCCCTCAGGTACTGAGTAACTTCCACAGCTGTGCTGTCCAAATGGCACAGATCCTTCCCTAGTCTTTCCTTTGCCTCCATAGAAGCAATAATGAACTGGGCATGATAGAAAATTAGATGCATTTGTCAGGCATTGGAGAGAAAATATACAGATAAGAAATCAGTTTGCTGTTAGTGATTGTTTTTGTTGCTTGTGTATCATTTGACTTCTTACAAATTGTGTATTGGTTATAAGATCAAAACCAAAATAAGTGTGAGATGTATTTTTTCTTATTTCAACAGACAAAGGCAGTAGTTTAATATTTCACCAAGAAAAAGAAAATCATTGCTTTGATCACCTGCCTTTTTTCCCCTTGCTTAGAATTAGGCTCAGGCAGAAGGAAAAATATTTAAAGCTGCTATCTTACATCAGAGTAAATCAGGTAGGACAAAGACTATTAAATAGTCCTCACATTCCAAAGGGTAAGGTTTGCCAAATAAAATTAGTATTTATTTGCAACAATGCCCTGATGCCAGGGTTATTAGCTGAAAGAAGGGATACACATTAAATGCTGAAGGAACTGGAAAGATAGAGCACTGGAAAGCTGTCAAGAGAACAGATCCAGCCACAAACACAGGTAACCAGAATCTATGCACAGAACTGGGAGCTACTATAATCTCTCTTAGGCTTGTCCTCTTTCTTTGAAATCCTTCATTTACCACAACACATTAATGTAACGCATCTAAACTATGAGGGAGCAAGTTTCTACCAATCATCTTCAGCAGCATCTACTGAGATTTTGTACCTTGGCCTCTCCTTTTCTGCTCTTCATGGCAGAAGATTATGACTGCCAGTGTCCAAAAGATTTACCTCAAGTTTAATTCTGCATTCAAAACAGAATTAGACAAATTTTGAAGGCCTCCCTCAAAAAAGTCTTAAAATGGTGAATGCAAAGGCAACCTAAAAAGACAAGCTCTAACACACTTTCATGTATTTATACTACAAAATATCCTAGAGACATGTATTATCATTTTTAACCTATAATATCATGCAGATTGCACATTCACTGTACACTCACTGTCCATGTTAATATCTTAGTCTTCACTTGTTTAACACAACTTTGTCCCTGTATCTGGCTTAGGTGAAGGAGAGGAGCTGAAAACCATAAAGCAACTTTAACAACTTAGAGAAGTACATCACTTTTGCAGAAGCTGTCACTGAAAAAATCAACATCATATGATACACAGATGTGTCAGTGATCCACATCAGTCAGTAAACTGGAGGAACAATTGAAAACTTGCAAGGATAAAGCTGTGTTTAACACCAGCATTGAAAGCAAGGTTCAGCTCTAAACACAGTTCCAGATATTAGATATTACACCAGCCACCTGAGGATTAAGCAAAGAGGTAACACTTTCCAAAATGTTGGAATGTTTTAGAGCATTTCAGAAACTTTACCCAAAGTCAAAGAGCTGTATCAGGTCAACGAATATTATGTACATGACGTTTTGAAGAGTATTCACAAAGGCTCACTTTATCGTCACAAGATTAGTCTCTCTAGACATCCTCTATAGTGAGAGGAGCAAGATGGACTTCCCCAGAGGGCCTTTGTGAGTGACTCTATTAGACTAAGTTAACCTTTATGAATACCTCCTTTCAATGCAAAATAAACACTATATTTGGATTACCTCTCCTGATTTTCAGACCAACTCTAGCCATAAATCTAAATGCAATTCACAATGCAAGTCATGTCACAGTACCTCCTTCTTGGCTTGAGCCCAGGGGTTCTATGCTAAGTGGTTGGTTAAGTGCTTTGCTGGAGCAGAGCCACGTTGCTCTGCACCTTACCGGATGCAGCCCCAGATGAGTATGTGTGTATCTGTATACACAGGATCATCTCTGAGGTCATCAAGGAATTAAAATTAGACAGTCCACCTACCACAGCCCTTTGAGCTGTGATCCTCTCAAATTTTACAAGCTAAACAGGATCAAGCTGGGTCATGTAAGAATCAGAGACATATAAATAACCCTAGAGGATGCAGGGAGTGATTTTAATGATATAGAAGATAGCACTTTTTCTCAGTGCACTAATACTGAAACACAAGTCAGATCCCCCAACCAATTGTGATCAGAAAAGAACCCACAAACTGTTGAGGAATGGGAAAAGAAAGAAGGGAGATATGTTCATTTTAATGTCTTAGCAGGATTCTGTTATAAGGTAACTGATACAGATAACCAAATAATATAAATAAATAAATAATAAAGTAAAATTTGCTACCAAAAGTCAAAAATAGATAAATGTTTTCCATTTTAACAATCAGAATATTAAAAAGTATTTTTCCAAATTTTGGTATAACCTTTTCCCTTTTTTTTTTCTAAACAAAAATATCATCAAAAACCTATATTTTTAATTGACGGGCAAACATGAAAAATGCCCTCATGTATTCATATGAAGGAGGGGGGAAAGTCATCCCAACTCTAATGATAGTCGCTACATTTCCAAATTGCTTAAATGGAATAAACAGTATTCACACCTTTTGGATCCAAAGAGTATGCACAACAGTGTTGGGCTCTTTTCAATTACTATATTTTATTACTTTTTATTTTTAACTCTGAAATTGAGCAATTTCAGTGCACAGAAGCAGAAGTCTCACACTACATTTAGCAGGTTGCAAGTCATTTGGGGATACCAGTGACTGGAAAACACCAACACATAGTACCATGTATTTATACCATGCAATACAGTCCAGCCATAAAGATGATGTCAATTTATTCAGCCACAAAAAGCCAATATTTTTAACCATTTATATTTAATTCTTCGGTAAGTGGACAAAGAAGGTTAAAGCAGACAGATCCAAGGCTCAGAACCCAAGGTTTGCCACACTCTTGACACATTGGGTGTTCTTGCTGGCACAGAGGACAACAGGTTTCCTAGCACAGGCCTCTCCGCTGAGCACCTAGGCAAATCATGCTCCCTGAAACGTCTACCCAAACCCAACTGCTTAGAATGCAATGCCTCTCTGAGGAGCTCTTCAGAGGGGAAATTACAGCAGGGAGGAAACTGATGCTTCTCCTGACAACTTTTCAAACAACAGCTTTGGTTTGTAGGCGAGTGAGAGCAGATCAGCATTCAGTCTGTGCAATTCTTGCACGCCGTATCTACCAGCGCCATCTGGTGATGTCTACAACCTCTCTCCTCCTTGCCTGACCGCCCAGGTGAAGGTTTCTAGACTGCTTCCTCCAGCAATATTACAAAACTGGGAACAGATTTAATTACTCGAAGTTCTATAGTGGACCTAAATGAATTAATATGTTTGGCTGCCGGAAATTTCCCTGCTATGTTTTTTGTACCATACTTTTTTTTTTTTTTTTTCAGGAAATAGTGTTGGCAATATATTGCTTCCAAACTAAAAGAAATAGCTGACAGAAATGGATTAATTTCATGAAGAAACCCATGCTAAATTAATAGCAGCTTATATTTTTTTCTGGATTTAGACACAAACAAACAACAATAACAACAACAACAACTGCAAATGGCTGCCCAGTTCACTCTTGAACATGGAAAGAAAAGGAAAAGCCCAAAAGACAAATTTATATTAAACTCTCAGGAAGCAGATGAGAAGGCCAAACACATTCTGAGACTAGATCATGCCTCCACTGCACGGAAGAACATTCAGCCACTGATGTTGGTGTGAGCTTGTGGGTTTGGGGAACTGCCTATCTGATCGCTGGTGTCAGCCACAACTTAGGGTGGATGGAAGTGGGCATGGATATCCATGTGTCCCTGAAGAAAAAGAAAGCAAAATCTGACTATGCAGGAAAAAAAAAATATTAAAAAAAAAAAATGAAAAGGGTGATGAAGTGAATGAAGATTATATTGCAGTAACAGTAAGAGCCGGATTTCATAAAATCATCAGTTCATAAGTTCAAGGCTTGAAACAAGGCTGTTCATTATAGCCTAGATACAGCTCCAAAATGAACACTAAAGAAAGGGCATGATCATTGCATCTTTGCATTTTTCTCTCTCCGTTAATAAATATTGGTATGTGGAATATAAATCTGGGAGGAAAACAATAAAAATAAATAATAATAATAAAAAGACATAACTGCAAAAGCAGTTTCTTAAAAACATTTATCTACTTGGTATGGTATACACATAATAAAATCTAAGTTTAGTGGAATAAAATAATTTTAAAACAATCTATCTGTGCATTCAGATGCGTTATAGGTTGCCTTAGATAAGTTAAGGAAGAAGGCTATTTTCAGGGAACCAAGACTTGCTACCTGAAACAAAATAAAGAAATACTGTGGAAATCCCCTTTAATTAATCCAAGAAAGCATAATAGTAATCATATTTATCCATGATATTTCACTGTTTAAACACTAAAAAAAAAAAATTAAAAAAAAAAAAAAAATCACCAGAGTGTTTGAAGCATTCCCTAATTAAGTCCACTCAGGTTTTCGAATATTTAAGTGTTCTTACTGTGAACGAGTAATACAACTCTGACAAAATATATGAAGAGAGTTGCAAAGTATAGCTTCTGATGAACTCGTAAACTGCATCATACTCTAGGACTAAAAGTTGGAGATCTGATCCAGTTCACCTAAATAAACCCTGTCTAAATGTTCTGGCCTTAGAAAAGCAGATTTCCTAGGTTAAGGTGTTACTTTTCCTGACAGTACATAAGTCACACAGACAGGCTCTCCCTCTAGAGGCATTCAAATGCAACTATTCTCACTACAGATTGTACAGGAAACTCAGGCACTTCTAATAGGAGGCCTGGCTACCTCGAATTTAGGAGCAGGCTAGCTGGCAGAACTAAGAGAACCATGAAGAGCAATGGTAGAATGTTCCTGAAGAGCTAAAATGACATTTTACTGCACGAGTCATAGCTTGTTTGCAAACACATTTCTTCACTATGGTAACTCAAATATGGTTGCACGGGACAAGGGAGGTAGGTGCTATAGGTATAGGTAGGTGCTCTCCCGTGCAGAGACCTTCTAACTCCTTTCAAAGATCTTTTGAGGTCTCCAGAAGAAAATGAGATGAGAAAGACAAAGTATTAATCTCATTCTTTTGGCTTTGGTTGAGACCATTCTACTAGGCTGAAACTCATTTTGCCCTCCTGTAAAATTTGTACAGTTGGTCTGTGGAAAATCAGACTCCAACTGTTTTCTAGTCTAACCTCTGACATTGGTGCTATTCCAGTCTTAGCTTTTACCTGTTTTCTAGAGCATGCTGGTGTACTGCAGGCTGCCCTTCTCAATGACATGCAAGGAAAATTAGATTGTTTTCTCTTGTCCATTTTATTAGGAAAAAAAATACAGCTCTTCGTGATAAATGCTTGACATTTGTAAACTTTTTTTTTTTTTTTTTTTTTTTTTAATTCTCTGTATCTATTCCAAAGGTTTTTCACCTGTCTTAGCACTGATTTTGTGTCTTTCCTTAGGTGGTTTGTGTATTTTATTCTATTTCAAACCAAAGGTGTGGGGTTTTATTTTGCATATTTGTTTGTTTGTTTTTCCCAGGCTTCTTATCATTGAACCAGCTGAGTCATGAAAGAAAATCCCTGAGACATCTGAGGTGCATGAGAAGCCACCACTGCCCTTCCAACACTTTCTGCATCTCTATATAACTGCAGTTTATATTTTGTGTGAAGCATCCTGCATTAGACACATTTATGTGACTGCAGTCTGACTTTGTGGTTGCTAAACTCGGTGTAATAGGAGGTGAAAGATTCTCATTTTGACTAAGAAATCTTTTGTTACCAATGATGAGCATGTCATTTCTGGTGGTCCAATTACACTCCAGTTGCACCAACATGTTGTGGCTTCCTGACTGTTGCTTCTCCAGGAGACAATCTCCCTAGTTACATTCTTTTTATAAATTTCTTTATTATTTTATTTTATTTTATTTTATTTAACTTTTACTCCATTCTTTCAATGAATGGTTTTACACTAAGTATATATATATAGAGAGAGATTTTCCTGTTTTTAGTTTGGGTTAAGAAATGTAGCTGAAGTACTTTAGAGAGATCATCTCATGCATGCCAAAAAAAAACCAGCCTTTTTTCTGATAGGTTTGCATTTCATGGTTTGCTGACATTTTTTACATGAATGATACAAATGTTGTGTCATGAGTTTACTCTTGATGGTTGTTATAGAATCTACATGGGAGAGACATCATGAATATTCCAAAGTGAGAAAAAATTAACTATTAGATATCACAACTCTTCAGATGAGAGAATCATGTATTCTCCATTAACTAATTATGAACATATCTCAAATGAAGCTTTTCTATGGTGTCTAGTTTCATTTTCAGCTGAGTTTGCACCACAGCCTTTCATCATCAGCGTTAATAAGGCCTTTGTCATTTACACAGCTGTCTGCCTTCACAGTGCATGCTGGAACTTCATGTCTGAAAGATATCTGAAATGTGGAAACAGTCAGCAAATTCAAAAGTTATCAGAGGGGCATCATCAATTATGCACACAGTTAGTCACAGGTTTAGGCAACCCTGAAGTATTTGCCTAAGCTGCCGAGGATGTCCCTGGAGAAGGATAGGAAACCCCAGAATTTAAAAGGGAAATCCCATGGGTTTAACCTTATAATATTCCTACCTTACTTTCCTGACTGGGCAGTGTACAGGTTTGGGCTTCTCCTGAGGTGTCTGTATTTTTATAGTATTATTAGTATTAGTAACTTATAGTATTTATATTATTAGTAGTAATATTTATAATATAACTAATATTTAATGTACTATTAATATTAAATGCAATTTCTTATAGAATTATTTTTACCTCCTGCCTCTGTAGACTTCTAGTCTGTTCTAGTTCTTAATACATTAACTTCAGTTCCTCAGGAAAAGTGAGACAGAATTTGGACTTTATTGGCCTGGATCATTGTGTTATAGGAAGACAAGCATTATGTCCCAGCAGCAAACATCTCTGGCAGTGCATGAGTGATAAAATTTGCAAAGTGCCATTGGGCATTTTTTGGTTAAGAAGAGAGCTGCCTACTACTTTTAGATTCCTGAGACTTAGGCAGGAGTTAAATACATTGGATGCTGCCACTTATCACTCTGGAAACCAATCTAGAAGTATTAGTAAAAAACTTATGTTCTACGCATAATAAGCTTTTATCAGATGAGTGAAAGGCTAACAAGAAATGAGTGATGTTTTTTGAAAGAAATTATAAATATAGAGACTGATAATATAATAATATAATACAGATAATATAATCTATAGAGATTTGATACTGGCTAATGACACATCTACACTGGGGAACATCAGCACGGGTCACAGCATAAGTACTAGCAGACAGCTAAATCCAGCTAAGTAAGCACCTAGAACCAGATTTCCCTTCACGTGCTAAGTGAGTACATTTCATGAAAGAATAAAGGTGGAAGAGGTCCAATGGGAAAACTTACACTACATGCCAAGTATTTTGGCTGAAGACATTTAAGAATGCAGTGAGATTATCATTTTGTGACTCCCAGATTTCTGTTGTACATTTGTGTTAAAGTAATCTCTTTCCAGATGTACATCTTTTGTTTAAAAGCATTTATGGCTAATTCTTTTTGATTCACATAAGGATTTGAATGAAGAGAGTAAGTAAACCTGAAGAAATCTTGTGAATTCAATGTCTAGTATCTTTTTTTTTATTTTGTTTTGTTTTGTTTCTAGGGCAGAGGTTTCCATTGTTTGTTTGTATGATAATCTATCTGGAACAGCAGAAGGTGCTTTCAATGAATGAACCACCTGTACAATATTATAGGAAACAGAAGAAAGATAGCTTTCAACATTATTTAATTGTAGGGAGGGGAGGGAAAGGGAGAGGGAGGGGGGAGAAGGTAAAAGGACAGTTTATTTCTTAGGTAACTGGATGACTTTCTGGGAATTGTTTGGGAACACTGGATACAGATATGCTACATTATTTCCTCTCCATGTGCACACACAATGTCAGTGAGAATGTTCAACTGGTTCTTCTGTGGCAAAAAGTTAAATTCAGTCTTCAGGCAATCACATTGTTCCTACCACTGAAAATTCCTGTCATTACATGCTCTTGTTTTTGCACTCTGCTGGATTATTATTAGAGCATAGCAAAAGTACTTTTCCAAACCTAAAGTTACGACTGCTCCCTTATTTTCTATTGTTACTTTTCTCACCTGCTGTTTCTCTTTCTCTCTAGTTCTTCCCTTCCATTGCTAAGAAAAAAATAAGCTGAATTTTCTCCCAATTACTTTAGATGAATAAGTAGGCAGGTATCAACAGATATCTATGTATATATAATGTGAAGTTATAGGAATAACAGGAATAATTAGTTTTAAAGGAAGACAAAATGAAATATTTTCCAGAATCTAGTTAAAGTACTAGTTTATAAAGCTTTTATTTGGCTTTTGTTTGTCCCTTAAAATCAGCAAATAATAAATAACAAATAGTAATAAAATAATAAAATATTGAAAATAGTTTTAAAAGATACAGTTTAAGAAGTGATTTTAAACCATATTTAAACAAAACAAAACAAAAAGAAGTAAATCAAATGTGCAATCTCTTTCATACCAGAAAAAATGTACAAAATAGCACTTCGATTTTGTAAATAGTTTTAGTCAGCCACCATTTTTGTGTGTTTATTCCTGGGTTTCTCAAACCTCAGTTGCTTACCTATGGCTTACTTATTAATATACCTATCTTCAGAGGAATGAGGTTTTTTATCCCTCTAAAACTTAGTTAAACCCTGAGCCTCCCAAAGTCAAAACAGAGAGCTTTGCTGACTTTAGTACATCTACATGATGTGTAGTTATTAAAACTTTGAAAAAAAAATATCTTTCTGTTGTAATTTTATTCTTTTTCCTTCAGAAGTATATAATTTATAAAGCAGTTGCTATTGCTGTGCTGGTTGAAAAAAATCTACATTTCTCTCTTACTTTCCCTCCTTTTTTAAGCATGTGAATTAGGACAGTTTAGACTGCATATAGTGGTATGATTTCAAACTAGTTAGTGCAACGTAGGCATTTTTGGCAAAGCATCCAGATAGTAAGCTCAAGTTATTATTACTATTGGTACACGTTGGTCTGGTGACCAGAATTTGCACTGGGGAAATGAAGGGAGGAGTAAAACTATCATGGTATGTGACCCCAAACCGTACTTTTGGGGAGGGACTCTTTATCAGGGAGTGTAGTGACAGGACAAGGAGTAACAGCTCCAAACTAAAAGAGGGTAGACTTAGATTAGATGTAAGGAAGAAATTCTTTACTCTGAGGGTGGTGAGGCCTAGGGTTGCCCAGAAAAGCTGTATATGGCCTGTCCCTGGAGGTGTTCAAGGCCAGGTTGGATGGGGCTTTGAGCAATCTGGTCTATTGGGAGGTGTCCCTGCCCATGGCAGGGGGGTTGGAATTATATGATTTTTAAGGTCACTTACAACCTAAACCAGTCTATGATTCTATGATATGAGTATGTTCCTCAAAGTGCTAAGTACATCAGAGTAGAAAACAGCAAGGGTGTCGAACATAAAGCCTATCCCATATATACCAGGAGGGCTGCATTTGACTTCGTTGTAGTTACTTCTGATTTACTCAAGTGTCAGTTGGAGAAGAACCACAGCCCATGCTTTAAAATGTTTTTATATGCTCCTCTGAGTACAAAACTTGGAGAACTTTGTGAAAACAAGCTACTGTTGCTGGTTTGCCAGGTAGGCAACCTCTCTGAGTTCTGGTTGAGAGCTGGTCCAAATAAAATGTTTCTCACAGCTATGACTGCATTGCACTACTTCAACTAGAATCAACAATTACATCAGAAAAATGTGTTTACTTTGGTTCTGGGCCATAGAAACTGGGCCCAAATGTGATGTAGAACATATGCCTGTTGTTCTTATAGGGACAAATAATTTTACAGGTGGACCTCAACATTCCTTCCTTTTGCTAAGTATACTCCCTCTGGAAAAGGACCTGGAATACTGTGTTTATTATTTATGGAATTATACTTAAAATTACTTTTTTAAATAGGCAGTGTAAACAGTCACTCAAAGATTAGAAGTGATCAGAATAAGATTTTATTTCTCTCTTTGTTTACAGGTACGTGACCACGATCCTCACATTAAATATGCATCTGCTGATATGGACAAGAACTGAGATCCTTGCTTACAGTGGTGTAAATCAGGATTAAAGTAACCAAAGTCAGTAGAATTACACTCATGTACAAATAACATGGTAGAGATGGAGTTGGACTCTATGATTCTTGTGGATACCTTCCAACTCAGGATATTCTACGACTGTATGATTCTAGATTACAATCAGTCTTGCTCTTTGTTAGCAAACTCATCAAAGAATTGATCCAGACAGCCAAAAGTGAAAGAAAAGACTGTTTAGCCAGACTGTTGGTTCAGATGTCATACAATATCATTTCAGTCTAGAAGTTTCATCTCTACTGCCAAGGAAATTAAACAGAAACATTACATGATTTTTACTTGCCTAAGTTTAGCCATCTTGTTCCAGTATTGAAGTAGAGGAATTATAAATTGGAGTTGTGTTTAAAAATCCTTGACTTAACCTATCTGAGAGCACAGGTCTTTGGTTTATTGGTAAACTTTCTGTCATTAACAGAGGTGAATATAAACAATCTGTATGGGATAAACTTTACAGAGTAAATATAAACCACTTAGGGGATACATCTGAATAAGGTATGACATGTACTTAAGCCATTATAATACAGCAGTTTTTATTCACATGAAATAACAAACCACTGGATTCTTTAAATTTTATCTTAAAAATAGAATGCGTGATTTAACACTGAGTAGAAGTGAGTCTGAACTACTGCCCACACTTATCCCATGCTGGAGAGGTTTTCTAATCTGGAGTTTTGGGTTTAATCTATTCAGACAAAATAATGAGAGCTGTGCAAATTAATGCTATATCAAACTTGCATCTGCCTTTTAACTTGGGAATATGTCTATTAGAGAGAAATAACAAATGGGGATGTTTAGTTATTATCAATGCCATCAGCTCATACAAAATAAAGCAATAAAAACTCATTTAAGTGAAAGAGCTGACCAAGCCAAATTGGAAGAAATAGGGACACTTCTGAACTTCATCTAGAGCCTTAAATTCAAACCAGAACCTATAAGAAGTTCCAGAATTGCCAGAAGAGAAGCTGAAAGCAGAATTTCTGATGTTTCAAGAGTGGCTGCTTGCATATTCTTTTCCAACCCCACAGTAAAGAGCATATACATTTAAATAACTCACATGGACCTTCATGCTTTTGAGGTTCTCCTAGTTCTCCCACATGTGTAGATTCATAGAATCATAGAATCATAGAATATCCTGAGTTGGAAGGGACCCTTAAGGATCATCAAGTCCAACTCTTGACACCGCACAGGTCTACCCAAAAGTTCAGACCATGTGACTAAGTGCACGGTCCAATCTCTTCTTAAATTCAGACAGGCTCGGTGCAGTGACCACTTCCCTGGGGAGCCTGTTCCAGTGTGCAACCACCCTCTCTGTGAAGAACCCCCTCCTGATGTCAAGCCTAAATTTCCCCTGCCTCAGCTTAACCCTGTTCCCGCGGGTCCTGTCACTGGTGTTAATGGAGAAAAGGTCTCCTGCCTCTCGACACCCCCTTACGAGGAAGTTGTAGACTGCGATGAGGTCTCCCCTCAGCCTCCTCTTCTCCAGGCTGAACAGGCCCAGTGCCCTCAGCCGTTCCTCGTACGTCTTCCCCTCCAGGCCTTTCACCATCTTCGTAGCCCTCCTCTGGACACTCTCCAACAGTTTCATGTCCTTTTTATACTGTGGTGCCCAGAACTGCACACAGATTCCTTCCATTTACTTCACTAATCAAGTGCAGTAGGATCTTAATGACATCACTAGTATCATAAAGTAAATGAGTGAGAGTCATTAAAGTGCCCTGAGTGAATTTTAAATACTTACTATTCTGTCCAGACCAAATTCTCATTTGGGTTATACTGTGCCTAGCCTTCATTCCCTAAGCAGTTGCATTTCAATGCAACTTGATTTTAAAAATATTTTCACAAACTGCTCAGGAGCATTTCAGCACTTGCTGAAACTAATGTAACAGTCACGAGGGTTTACTGATCTGTAAGTAACATAACAGGAATGTGAATTTTTTCATTGATTTCAAATATTATCACTTTGGGATATCCAGTTTTAAGATGGATAAGAACCTTTTCTCTCTTTCCTTGGAGAAAGAACTAAATATCCAGAGAGAACATGAACTGTTAAGTGTCCTTAGCTTAAGAATCAGAGCTGTGCAGTCTCCAGGTGTGCAGTTAAATAAGCACTAACATGAAGGGACACTTCCGAGAATGTTGCTCCTTCCTGACAGAAGGTGAACTGAGATCCTCCAGTGTAAAACACGTGAGAAAAACAATGTTTTCATAACTTATTTGCCACCTAAACTGACATTTTCTACATTGTATGAACTGCAAAATGGCTTATGTGTTGCTGAAAATGTCTTAATTCTATACATGAATGATAAAATTATAGTAAATTATGTTTGTGTGTTTTTATTAACCCTTGAACTGCTGCTGAGCAATGCATGTGTTTGAACAAGAGTTGAAAAGCTATTAAAATATTTGCTTAAATACTCTACTACAGCCTAAGGATTGAGCTCCAAAGCCTCTGGGATTTGTAGAGACACAAGAAAGTTAACAGAAGGAAGTCTGGGAGAGGTGAGTGAGCTCAAGCATATTCCTGCAAAATCTTCCACCTCCCTTATCAGCTTTAATAAACTTGCCTCCTACTTTCTGCTCTTGAAAATCAAAGAACACATGCAAAAAATTCACAGCTATGTAGGCTGTGTTCACAGTAATCTCGTACTTGCTGTATAAACGTAGAATCAGTTAAATGTCTCAATCATTTTGGGTTTATTTGTTTGATTTGCTCCAGTTTCACACTTTCAGAGTCTACTGCAGCATTATAGTACACAAAAAGCAAGTCACCTGCATACTATGTAAAGAATGATATGAACCGGGGAGCTATGATAATACCTCTGATTTCCTTTATAAAAGTGAAATATTTTTCCTCCTGTGAGACATATCTTTTCTCATTTTTGCATTTCACATATTTTATCCAGGATTTATCTCATGCCAAACAGTAAAACTGTTCTCAGAATACTGGCTATAACCCAGTTCACTCGGTTCTCCCTTCACCTATGCATGAAGTCTTTAATCACTAACATTCAAATGTCAGAATCCCATCTGGTCTCTCTGGTTCAATAGATATTTTAAATTTTGGCATTAAAAAACAAACAAAAAAGCAAACAAACAAAAAGAACTACCACCTCCAACAAGAGAGATGGAGCCTGTGACCAGGGTTAGAATGCTCGTGGACAAGGTGGGAGATGTCATTCTAGAAGCCCACAGGGTGAAGGGAAACCTGAACCTCCTGTGCCAGGGGGACACAGCCACAGCTGTATGCATGGTAGAGGCCCTTGTTTGGAGTTCTGAAAGAAGAAAGCCATAGCAACAAGCAACACTTCGTTAAGATACTTCACCTGTCAGAGCATAATGGTGTGCTCTGAGAGGCCTTTTAGCATTGTAATTCCCAAAGGATTTAAGAACAGAGACACCTTACTTCTACAGCTTAGATAAGTCCAAGCACTAAGTAGGTGACAAGCTACTCAGTGCTGTCAAAACTGGGCTAGTTCTCTGTGTAAAAACAGCCGAAATTCAAGCCCTAGCATTCATCTCACATGAATTTAGACCTCTTCAAAAGATGCCTTCAATGTAGAAATTGACACCTCAGCCAGTCTCTTTCCAGATATTTTTATTGGCAGTGAAGTCTTATCTGCCCTAGTTTAGATATTTACTTCAGGATGAGATTACTGTCACCTCAGAAGTGACAGTTTCCCTCCACGGACAAAAGAAGGAGTAAGCTCAGATACAGATTTCTGTAGTGCAGATGACTATACTTGGTCAGATGATCCCCATCTCTGTGTCTAGAGAATATTCACACCAATAGTATTGCACCTGGAGGCTTCAAGATGACCACTTTTTGAATCCTACTTGCGTGTGGACTTGGTGTTTAATCCTTTATGGAACATAAAACCTTACTTTCACTAAAATCAGAGCCTTAAGCACCTTTGAAAATATTAACTTTCTTTCATTATGGTAGGAGTCACCAGGTGGTTTTGTTAAACATAATCTTATACATTCCTTTTTAGTCTATGAGGAATACATGCACTCTCAAGGAATGTACTATTAGTTTTTGGTGATTCAGTTTTATGGGGGAGCTTTTGTAAACAACCAGAGAGTTCAGCCTATCTTATGCTCTTTGATTACATCCAGTTCTTGGTGAGAATTATTTCCTGAGAACTGGAAAGTGGCTTTTGGGTTAAGACTTCTAAATAACGTTTTGCCTGCATGTAGTCTGTGACTGCCTATGTTCAGTAACTATTGTATACAGTATAAATATATGATTCTACAATATTCTACATCACTGATTTTTCCCTGATAGGAAGATGTATAGTATTTGGGGGTTTATCCTTCCTTTCCCAAATGTGCACAACCACCATGAATTTTCATTGAAATCACTTGAACTTAAATACAAAATAGATGTTAATTTGGGATGCAGTCATTTAATATGAGAACCTTCTGAGTCTTAGAATGAATCTGGGTTGTGGGTGGGTTATTTGTTTGTTTATTTTATTTCTTAATTTATAAAAGGAATGATGGCCCACCCAGAGGAATTTTCCCATCAAAATAGTATGAAACAGAATAATGGAATGCAAGATTGATTAGATGGTGTGCTTGTTGGCAATGCATGCATGTACGTCTTAATCTTAATGGATCATAAAAAAATCCTTTCATACTTACCATAATACATGTGCTAAATTGTGGGTTCCCAGCCAATGAAAAGAAATATTCTATGATTTCCAGAGATGCAGAGTAAGAATTTCATACAGCACATAAGTGGGGCCTCTGTTTAAATGCATAAAGATAATTTCTTAATTATGACAGTGATACTCATTAAAAAGCTTTCCAATAGTACATGCAGTTCCCACACTGGTCTCTCTCCCACTGTCTGACAGACAGACAGCTTGGTTACACATGCTCAGAAATGAGGGTGGAGACCCAGATTCTTGGCTGTCTTGAAGTGGCCACATCCTGCCATCTGCAGAACCCTCATGCTATTGGCTAATCCAGGGAAGAATATTTCTGAGGTGTCTTAAAATATTCCACACCTCCGTGTTAATGTTTATGTAAGGACAAATATTCAAATACCTTCAGGGAAATAGAAAACAATTTAAAATGAGGAAGGGAAGGGAAGGGAAGGGAAGGGAAGGGAAGGGAAGGGAAGGGAAGGGAAGGGAAGGGAAGGGAAGGGAAGGGAAGGGAAGGGAAGGGAAGGGAAGGGAAGGGAAGGGAAGGGAAGGGAAGGAAGGGAAGGAAGGGAAGGGAAGGGAAGGGAAGGGAAGGGAAGGGAAGGGAAGGGAAGGAGGAAGGGAAGGGAAGGGAAGGGAAGGGAAGGAAGGGAAGGGAAGGGAAGGGAAGGGAAGGGAAGGGAAGGGAAGGGAAGGGAAGGAAGGGAAGGGAAGGGAAGGGAAGGGAAGGGAAGGGAAGGGAAGGGAAGGGAAGGGAAGGGAAGGGAAGGGAAGGGAAGGGAAGGGAAGGGAAGGGAAGGGAAGGAAGGGAAGGGAAGGGAAGGGAAGGGAAGGAAGGGAAGGGAAGGGAAGGGAAGGAAGGGAAGGGAAGGGAAGGGAAGGGAAGGGAAGGGAAGGGAAGGGAAGGGAAGGGAAGGGAAGGGAAGGGAAGGGAAGGAAGGGAAGGGAAGGGAAGGAAGGGAAGGGAAGGGAAGGGAAGGGAAGGGAAGGGAAGGAAGGGAAGGGAAGGGAAGGGAAGAGGAAGAGAAGAGAAGAGAAGAGAAGAGAAGAGAAGAGAAGAGAAGAGAAGAGAAGAGAAGAGAAGAGAAGAGAAGAGAGAAGAGAAGAGAAGAGAAGAGAAGAGAAGAGAGAAGAGAAGAGAAGAAGAGAAGAGAAGAGAAGAGAAGAGAAGAGAAGAGAAGAGAAGAAGAGAAGAGAAGAGAAGAGAAGAGAAAAAAGAAAAGAAAAGAAAAGAAAAGAAAAGAAAAGAAAAGAAAAGAAAAGAAAAGAAAAGAAAAGAAAAGAAAAGAAAAGAAAAGAAAAGAAAAGAAAAGAAAAGAAAAGAAAAGAAAAGAAAAGAAAAGATCTAATTTTTAAGACACATACGATTCCATGTATATTTAGTGGAGAAATTCAGAATAATGTTTTGTTTTCCTACTCCCTCTCTCTCCTCTCTCCCTCTCCCTCTCTCCTTCCCTCCTCCCCCCACCCCTCTCCACCCCTTTTAAACAACCTTGGAGTCTCTTCTAATAATTTTCTCTTGTTTGTTATCTAAGAATTCACATTATTACTTTCCTACTTTTTTTTTTTTTCCTACTTTTTTTTCCTACTTTTTTTTTTTCACCTGCCACAGAATCACAGAATGGGTGGGGTTGGAAGGGACCTCTGAAGATTATCTAGTCCAACCCCCCTGCCAAGCAGGATCACCCAGAGCATGTTGCGCAGGATGGCATCCAGGTGGGTTTTGAATATCTCCAAAGAAGAAGATTCCACAACATCTCTGGGCAACCTGCTCATGTGCTCTGTCACCCTCACAGTAACAAGGTGCCCCCTCATATTGAGCTGGAATCTCCTGTGCTTCAGTTTGTGCCTGTTTTCTCTCATTCTGCCACTGGGCACAACTGAAAAGGATGTTGACTCCATCCTCTCAACACCTTCCCCTCAGATATTTATACATATTGATGAGGTCTTCCCTCAGAAGAAGTTGCTTTTGTAATCCACTTCATTTTAGACCTCAGTCTCAGAGCTGGTGTCTCACACCTCAAGACCTTCTGGGAAATAGCACTGTATTTAATCAAAATGAGCCTGGCCAAAAATACATAGATTATTATTATTATTATTATTATTATCATTATCATTATCATTATCATTATCATTATCATTATCATTATTATTATCCGCAGATTATAGATTCTGTGCCATGTTGGTCTGGGAAAGCTTGATTTTGAGGATTGACCTTTATTGTTTCAGAAGTTAGTATTTTCTCAATTCAGTGCTAATTTTATCTACATAAATGTTGAGTATTCCATTTTGATCAAGCAAAATTCCCTCTGAAATACATGATGTTTTTCTTTCAACAGGTACCTTTGAGCAAGACACTTAATCAGCACTGAAATTTACAAGAATCACTGATATCTGCTATACCAACAGACTTGGTTTCACTTCCCAGAGGTGAGAGTATAAATCTGTTCCATCATAAGAACTTATGAAGACTACCTTTTTCTGTAATGTAGCCCATTACTTAATGGAAAAATAATAAAGAGTAATGCGTACAGTTACAAAATGGCTCAGAAAAATGCAACTCTTTATATATATATTAAATATAAATATATTTATATTTAATTTATAAATATATTAAATATATATTTAATATTTACTTTACTTACTTAATACTTTTTTTCCATGTTTTTAAATGCATGCACCTCTTCTGGACTTGTATTACAGTTTATGCTGTAAAACTGGTTTGAAAGTTACCTACTTAGAATACATTGGGGTCCATTCTGCAATGATTGTATTGCGTTACAATATTTTTTATTTTAATACTAAGGTGGTTGCTGGAAGAATAAAAGCATATACAGATTCCTTAATGTTAACTAAAAATAAGTGAATAAAAATTACATCATACAAAGTGATCATTTAAGGGTTATGTTTGTTGGTCATAAGCTCCAAGCTGTTTCTGAGTATCTTTTGGAGTAGTGCTAGATGTCCTGGGCCAAAACTATGCCAAGAACTTTGCTTATAATTTAATAGTAAAAAGTATAACTAATTAATATCGTTACAAATAGATAATCCCAGGTAGGACATCTGTTCCCCAGTTCTAGCTTTGCAAAGAAAATAGACTTGTCTACAAAGAGAATTACTTCTGTAATTAACTTTATTTTCTACGACTGTTTGGTGTGGGTCACGGGCTGCTTCCATGACCTGGGCTATCAAAAAAACTGCAGATCCCCAGATGGACCATCTCTCTGAAGATTTGGAGGTTGGATCCTAGATTTTCTTAAGTCTTGACTTTCACATACCTATGTGACTTTATCAGCTGCCAAAACTTCATTCCCAACAGGAGGATTTGTATAAACTGCAGGCTGTCCAGGCTGCCAAATTCTGGGACAAATTGCTCCCTTCAGAGAACTTTTGGATAGGACAGAAACAGAGGAGCCATGATTGATAATTATATTAAGAAATAATAACAATAACTTATTGGTTGTTTCAGGCCAATAAAGAAAAAAAGAGACTGGTAAAATGTATGAAATATGAATTGCACCTTCTTCAAAAATAATCAGTAAAAGGTCAGGTATTCACAAAAGGTTGTGTGGGGGGAAAAAAATAAATAAAGCCATTGGGTCCAAGGAACATCTTTCTTTCTCACTCACAGACAACTGTACGCTTCAAAATCCAGTGATACTACAACTACATCTTATTTTGCAGCTGCCGATATACTGTCGGCCAGACAATATATCCTGTAGGGTCTTGTAGTCTGAGTGAATTGTGCTGCAGCTGCAAAGTTCATCCCTTTTCATCTGAATGGTTTTTTAACAATAGCCTCTTTTCTCCCCACTACCCAAACAGTAATATCTATAAACTGAAAATTCCCATCCCCTCCCTACAAAACCCCAAGGTATCAGAATGAATGCAGCACACATGGTGCTAAGTGTTTTAGAGCAAGAACATGCCTAATACATGCAAATACTGACATTAACCATTATGAACAGACATGATTTATATGCCTGTCAGCAAAACATCAATCATGACAACAGAGAGTCAGCAGCAATATCAACAACAGTAGCAGGAGTGGAGGGTCAGAGCCAAGATGGGATGGTCCTTCCCAGCCACCCAGGGGGAAGAGAAAGAGATGGATGAAGTAGTGGGAATCCCAATACATTATCTTTTAGGGAAAGGGATGGTAAATTTTAAAGCATCTCTCAAGCTCAGTTAATGTCTGACATTATTTCTTTGTTAGACATATAACAAAAAGACAACCAGTGGGGACATTTGGAAATGCCATCAGAGAAAGGATCTGGACATATCAAAAAGAAGAGGGTTTAAAAAAAAAAAAAAAATGACACTGAAGGTATTTAAAAGGATCTTCACGGGAGACATTTTGAACAATGGGAGCTCTGATTTACAGTACAGTACAGATGGCAAGTGTGTTTAACTATGAAACTATTCTTTACCACTGACACAGAAACCAGAGCCAAGAAAGAAACTGCATCAGAGCTATGTTTGTACAGAT